>NC_090381.1:74746525-75076887 GCF_036365525.1 Heterodontus francisci
TATTTTTAATGCCTTTATCTTTCCAAAATTGTCTCATCGGCCCACTATGTAAGTCAAAAATTCTAATGTGGCCCCCCCACGCAAAAAGGTTGGACAACCCCATTTAGAAGATACAGGAGTTAACGGAAACCCAATGCGGCTTCAGAAAGCAGCGATCACATTTTACAAACCTAATCCAATGTTTTGAAGAGGTGACAGGAATGAAGAATTAAGGAGACCGAGTAGACATCAGCTACTTGTATTTCCAAAAGGTTTTGATAAAGTGACACATGAGGCATTGTATGAAAATAATATATCTCATGGTGCAGAAATAAAATGGAAAGTTTTTTTTAAAAAAGGCTAAGAGACCATAAAAAAAGGGAGTTTTTTTAATTTTGGTCAATGAGACTCAGTAATGTGTCAAGTGTTTCATCCTCTTCTATTCATTATATTCTTCATGATCTGGAAGACGCATAGGCGCTACAGTAACTATATTTTCAGATGACACCAAATGTGTAGCAGAGGCACTAGAAGAGAAAACAGATTGAAAGTTCATATGGATAGATTGGGGATCTATCTTTTAATGTAGAGAAGTGGGAAATTGTACACATAGATAGTTATCATAGAATGGTTACAGCACAGAAGGAGGCCATTCAGCCAATCATGTCCGCACCAGCTCTCTGCAAGAGCAACTCACCTCGTCCACTCCCCTGCCTTTTCCCCGTAGCCCTGCAATTTTTTTTCCCTTCAGATAATTATCCAGTTCTCTTTTGAAGACCTTGATTGAATCTGCTTCCACCACATTCCAGATCCTAATCACTCACTGTGTAAAAAAGTTTTTCCTCATGTCGCCATTGTTTCTTTTGCCAATCAACTTAAATCGGTGTCCTTTGGTTCTGGATTCTCTGCCAATGGGAACAGTTTCTTCCTATCTACTCTGTTCTGATCCCTCATGATTCTGAACACCTCTATCAAATCTCCTCTTAATCTTCTCTTCTCCAAGAAGAACAGTCCCAGCTTCTCCAACCTATCCATGTAACTGAAGTTCCTCATCCCTGGAACCATTCTTGTGGATCTTTTCTGCAACCTCTCTAATGCTTTCACATCCTTCTGAAAGTGTGGTGCCCAGAACTAGATAGAATACTCCATTTGAGGTTGAACTAGTGTTTTATACAGGTTTATCACAACTTCCTTGTTCTTGTACTCCATGCTCCTATTTATAAAGCCCAGGATCCTATGTTTTTATGAACAACTTTCTCAATCTGCCCTGCAACCTTCAATGATTTGTGTGCATATACCCCCAGATCCATCTACTCCTGCATCCCTTTAGAATTGTTTCCTTTAATTTATATTGCCTCTCCTCATTCTTCATCCCAAAATGAATCGCTTCACACTTCGCTGAATTAAATTTCATCAGATTCCACCAGCCTGTGTCCTCTTGAAATTTATCACTATCCTCCTCACAGTTTCACAATAATTCCAAGTTTTAGTCCCATTGATTTCTCCAGTACTTTTGTTTACTCATATTAATTACTTAATGTTCCTCACTCTCATCAAACCCTTGGTTCCTCACTATTTCTGGTATGTTTTTTTTGTCTTCTACTGTGAAGACAGTCACAAAGCATTTGTTTAACATCTCTTCCATTTCCTATACCCCATTACAATTTCTCCTGTCTCAGCCTCTAAGGCACCCATGTTTACTTTCGCTAGTCTCTTTTTTTACATAATCAAGGTATGGAATATAACATGAATGGGTGTTGGTTATAGGTAAATGCAAGTGTGAAAAATGGGGACGTGATCATTGGCTGCTCCCTCAAGTATCAAGCTCAGTGTGAGGAGACCACAGACAAAGCAAACAGGGCTGTATTGCCTGACCAATTCATTACCAGGACCATAATAATATGGTTATATAAGACTTTGGCATGACCTCATTTATTTCTTGTCCTTCCACCTTAGGAAAGACAATATGATACTGGAGAAGACCCAATAAGGACAGTAAGGATGATTCCTGAAAATAAAAAACAAGAAATGCTGAAAATACTCAGCAGGTCTGGCAGCATCTATGAGCGAGAAGCAGAGTTAACGTTTCAGGTCCAGTGACCCTTCTTCAGACCCGAAACGTTAACTCTGCTTCTCTCTCCACAGATGCTGCCAGACCTGCTGAGTATTCCAGCATTTCTTGTTTTTATTTCAGGTTTCCAGCATCCGCAGTATTTGCTTTTATTATAAGGAAGATTCCTGACCTGAGAGCATTGAGCTATAAAGACAGACTTAATGCCTTGATTTTGTACTCATTGGAAAAAGATACTTAAGAAGAAAAGGGTCACATTCTGTAAATAATGTCTGAATCTGGATCTCCTGGCAATTTGTTATTCAGCCATGTAAGTTTGGAGAGGATTTTTGTTAAACAAAGAGCTCCTGAATGGCTACAGGCCTCTGTCTTCTTTTCTCTTCCAAGAGAAGGAAAAGGGATGGCTGATGGTCATAAAATCAGCTGATAGCCTTTTCTTGTCCTGTATACATAAACAACGAGAAAAGTGAATTACACTCACACATCCCTCCAAAAAGGAATACTGATGGAGAAGCTTTCAAAAACTATTTGCGACTGAAGTAAAAACATTTTGTAGCAGAAGGCATTCAAACAAGTAAGAATTATGGTGAGTGAAATTCAGCACCAACACAAACTGGCTAAAATGAAACTACAACCTGTTTTTCACACTGCTCAATTGGCTTTAATGAAAAATAAAAACAAAGTGAGGCATAAAATGTGCTGCTAATTCTCTATTGGTCATTTACTCCACTACCAAAGGACCAATTTCACGCTTATTGAGTTATCCAAATTTATTGAAGTACAGAATTTGTCCCACTAATTATGAACAGAATAGGAATGTGAAGAATTTCAAGCCTCTGTCACAACAGTAAATAAGAAATATTCAAAACAGAAAGCTTCACTAACCTATGAAATCAGTTTTCTTCATAGCCAATTGATTAAAAAGTCAATTTATTTTTTGTCTTTTGCTGGAAGTTACATTTTATTTAGATTTTATCCTGTATTGTGATTAATCAGGTAATGCAATCTTTTATTATACCTCAATAGCAATATGAAAATATAGCAATGTCAAAATGAAATGTACTAAACCAATGGATTGTTTTATAATTAATTGTTATTAAATGTAAAAATATCAAAAGCATTAGTGGCTCCTGAAGTAGTAAAGGCATAAGAAAGGCTGTTAGATTCACATAGAATTTACAGTGGTCATGAGTTTTTAACAAAACTAACATCACAGCTGCATATTGATAATGTAAGTTTTTGTTGCTGTTCATTTTTAAATTGAAGGTCAGACTGCACTTGGAGTACTGTGAACAGTTCTGGTCTCCATTTTATAAAATGGAGGCATTGGAGAGACCCATCAAGAAAGATTGAACAGGCTGGGTATCTCCAGAAAAGAGACCAAGGGGTGTTCCTGTTAGAGGTCTTTAAAATTATGAAAGTTGGAGTAGATGAAGAGATAATGTTTCTTCTTGCAGGCGAGAATTAGGGGGCCATCAATATAAGGTAGTCACCAAGAAATCCAATAGGGAATTCAGGAAAAACTTGTTTATCTAGAGAGAGTGGTTAGAAGGTAGAACTTGATACCACAAGGAGTAGTTGAGGCAAATAGCATAAATGCAGTTAAAAGGAAACTAGGTAAACACTTGAGGGAGAAAGGAATAGATGAATACGTCGATGGATTACTTCAGGGTTGTCCAACCTGTTGTGTGATTGCCTTTAAGAGTAATGTACCTTTAAGATCTAAGTATGCTAATCAGCTAAGTGCCAGGATGTAGTCATGTGACTACATGCGCGTCTCGCTCTGTAACTGTAACAGCAAGAGGCAAGGTCTTGTAAATAGTAGCTCTGAACTGTATATATTAGTTAGCTGTTTAGTAGACCTGTTTGAGATCTTCAATCAACCTGAACTCCACACATCCCATTTATGTTCCATCAGACAACATAAAAAAAGCTTCTCATTGCATTTTGGCAGCTATGGTCAGAAGAAAAAAATCCAAGTTTGAAGACCACAAGAAAACGCTTTTAAATACTACCTCCCTACAGCTGGAAAGAAAAAGTTAAAAAAAAAAATGGCCCAAACAGGAAAAGAAGAAAACACTTACCGTAAGCTGTAGAAGTCAGAGCTGAATGACAGGCTTCAACGAAATCGGGTGAGTCATTCTGCCGATGGGCGAGGAATAATGTTTTTAAACAAAAGGTTTGAAATCCTTCAGCAGATCGATTTGTTTTTCAAAAAGCTCTGAAGTGCTTAAAATTGATCTTTTCCACAACCTTTGCTTAAAAAAAAAATCTTCAGCTGCTTCATCAATGACCTGCCTTCAATCATAAGATCAGAAGTGGGGATGTTCGCTGATGATTTCACAATGTTCAGCACCAATGGCGACTCCTCAGATACAGAAGCAGTCCGTGTAGAAATGCAGCAAAGCCTAGACAATATCCAGGCTTGGGCTGAAATGTGGCAAGTAACATTCACGCCACACAAGTGCCAGGCAACGACTATCTCAAACAAGAGAGAATCTAACCATCTCCCCTTGACATTCAATGGCATTACCATCGCTGAATCCCCCACTATCAACATCGTAGGGGCTATCATTGACCAGAAAATGAACTGGAGTAGCCATATAAATACTGTGGCTACAAAGGCAGGTCAGAGGCTAGGAATCCTGTGGCGAGTAACTCACCTCTTGACTCCCCAAAGCCTGTCCACCATCTACAAGGCACAAGTCAGGAGTGTGATAGAATACTCTCCACTTGTCTGGATGGGTGCAGCTCCAACAACACTCAAGAAGCTTGACACCATCCAGGATAAAGCAGCCTGCTTGATTGGCATCCCATCCACAAACATTCACTCCCTCCACCACTGACGCCATCTGTGTACCATCTATGAGATGCACTGCTGCAACACACCAAGGCTCCTTAGACAGCAACTTCCAAACCCACGACCTCTACCAACTAGAAGGACAAGGGCAGCAAATGCATGGGACCATCACCACCTGCAAGTTCCCCTCCATGCCACACACCATCCTGACTTGGAACTATATTGCTGTTCTTTCACTGTCACTGGGTCAAAATCCTGAAACTCCCTTCCTAATAGCACCTCACATGGACTGCAGCGGTTCAAGAAGGCAGTTCACCACCACCTTCTGAAGGGCAATTCGGGATGGGCAATAAATGCTGTCCTAGCCAGCAATACCCACATCCCATGATGAATAAAAAAAAATACAACCAACAACTGCCAAACTATCTGCATACAATGGGTTACCCATCCCTTGCAGTGGCACATTAACAATGCAATGCAGTTACGGCAAGTCGGCTTGGAAATCACAAACGTTCTACCTAGTAGACATAAGCAGACCAGCAGTGGCAGGACTACCAGGGTGTAAGGACCTCAACATCATCACCATCCATGAGAGCATTGCCAAGGGGAAATCTCCAAGAACCAGAACCTGCTTGCACACTCCGATCAGCACCAAACAGTCTGGAAACCCAGCAACAGCACAACTATGCTACACCTTCACTTCTGCTCTTTAGAGAATCACCAGCACCACAACGAGCCAGAATGGACAGATATCTCCATGAGACCAAGTACTCTTCCCCCAACAAGTCCTTCTGATGTGGATGATAAGGAGAAGCGAAGGACATGCAATGTCCTGAAGAGACAGAGGAGGAATGAGTTGAAGCAATGTCTATTGACGCTTCAAGATGAGGTGCTGGAACTTTCCAAGAGTGACGAGACCTCAGAAATGGTCATCTTGAGAAAAGCAACAGAGTATGTTAGCAGGCTGAAGGCAGAGCAACAAAAAATGAATGCAGGGAGAGTGAAACTGCAAAAAGAACAGCAACAGATGAAGCGCAAAGTCCATGAGCAGGAGTTGTCAACTACCAAGGAGACCTATGGACTTTTGAGCCTCTATTATTGCAAATTTCATAATCTCCAGCCATGAGTAAATAATTTTGATGTTATCTAATTTCATCTGTTTTTATTTTTAGCATACAAGACTTATCTTTGGAGAGAAGGGGGATGTTGTGTGATTGCCTTTAATAGTAATGTACCTTTAAGATCTTAGTATGCTAATGAGCTAAGTGCCAAGATGTAGTCATGTGACTAAAGGCGAGTCTCACTCTGTAATTGTAACAGCAAGAGGCAAGTTCTGTGATAGCTCTGTATGGTATATAGTTATTTGTTGTTTAATAAACCTGTTTTGAGATTTTCAACGACCTGAACTCCACGCATCCCACTTATGTTGCAGACAACATAAAAAAAGCTTTTCATTGCATAGTGGCAATGGTGAAATAAAAAACACTTCCCATTGCACCATCTTTTCGCTTGGGAAGCCACATTACAATTTTTGGCTTATATTCCAACAATTTCGGAATGATAAAGGCATTAAAAATGTGTCTTTCTATTAATTAAAACAACAACAAAAGTGCATTTTTGTGAAGAAGCTTTAAATGAAAAGATAAATTTATTGACTTACTTTCTCATCACTATGCTGGACACTGATTTAGTGAGATACCTGACATTTTTTTTTTGCACAAGCAGTCGGTGTTTGTTTGCATACTTCATGTAGTAATGCAGAGTATTCCAGATAGATGTCCATCGGTCAGGAGTGATTTTGATCACTCTCTCTCTCTCCCTCTGTCTCTCCCTGTGTACCCCCTTTCTGTGTTGTCACCCCCCCTGCCGTGTTATCCTTGTTCTGTGTACCCCCCCCACCCTTTCTCTCTCTCATTTCCCGGCGGAGCAGCAGGAGAAGGTAGCGACTCTTCGGTGGGTGAGTGAAGGCATCAGGAGCTGTGATTTAAAAGTAAGTACTTACTGTTTTACTTACTGTTTTCCTTGTCTTTGAGTTTCTTTTGGCGCCGGAGGAACCGGAAGCTGGTCGGCAGCGAGGACTCCTGGGTAGGTATTTTCCTTAAAGGTGCGGAGCTCCGTGGACTCGGCCTCATTTCCCGGCGGAGCAGCAGGAGAAGGTAGCGACTCTTCGGTGGGTGAGTGAAGGCATCAGGAGCTGTGATTTAAAAGTAAGTACTTACTGTTTTACTTACTGTTTTCCTTGTCTTTGAGTTTCTTTTGGCGCCGGAGGAACCGGAAGCTGGTCGGCAGCGAGGACTCCTGGGTAGGTATTTTCCTTAAAGGTGCGGAGCTCCGTGGACTCGGCCTCATTTCCCGGCGGAGCAGCAGGAGAAGGTAGCGACTCTTCGGTGGGTGAGTGAAGGCATCAGGAGCTGTGATTTAAAAGTAAGTACTTACTGTTTTACTTACTGTTTTCCTTGTCTTTGAGTTTCTTTTGGCGCCGGAGGAACCGGAAGCTGGTCGGCAGCGAGGACTCCTGGGTAGGTATTTTCCTTAAAGGTGCGGAGCTCCGTGGACTCGGCCTCATTTCCCGGCGGAGCAGCAGGAGAAGGTAGCGACTCTTCGGTGGGTGAGTGAAGGCATCAGGAGCTGTGATTTAAAAGTAAGTACTTACTGTTTTACTTACTGTTTTCCTTGTCTTTGAGTTTCTTTTGGCGCCGGAGGAACCGGAAGCTGGTCGGCAGCGAGGACTCCTGGGTAGGTATTTTCCTTAAAGGTGCGGAGCTGAGTAAACCCGAGCCACTACACATGTAGTGTCTCCCACCCATCCTCCTCCTCTAACCTAATAATAAGACCCTTTTTACCCTCCTCCTCTAACCAAAAAGGACTGAGCAGGTAAGCTATTTACTGTTTTTGTTAATATCTATAGTTGTACTTAACTAAGGGGTAATTGAATAAAAGAAATGGCAGCCAGTGTAGTGCAGTGCTCCTCCTGCAGAATGTTCGAGGTGAGGGAAACCTCCGGTGGCCCTGCCGACTTCACCTGCTGGAAGTGCATCCGTCTCCAGCTCCTATCAGACCGTGTTAGGGAATTGGAGCTGGAGCTGGATGAACTGAGGATCATTCGGGAAGCTGAGGGGTTGATAGATAGAAGCTACACGGAGGTCGTTACTCCACAAATCAAAGGCAGCTGGGTAACAGTTAGAGGTGGGAAGAGGTCAGTGCAGGGATCTCCTGTGGTCGTTCCCCTCAACAACAAGTATACAGTTTTAGATACTGTTGGGGGGGACGGCCTATCGGGGGCAGGCTGCAGTGACCGGGCCTCTGGCACGGGGTCCTGCACTGTGGCTCAGAAGGGAAGGAGGGAGAATGGGAGAGCACTAGTCATCGGGGACTCGATGGTGAGGAGTACGGACAGGCGGTTCTGTGGGCGCAGGCGAGACGCACGGATGGTTTGTTGCCTCCCTGGTGCCAGGGTCCGTGATGTTTGTGATCGCGTCTTCAGGATCCTTAAAGGGGAGGGGGAGCAGCCAGAGGTCGTGGTGCACATTGGCACCAACGACGTAGGAAGGAAGGGTGGCACAGATGTTAGAAGTGAGTTTAGGGAGTTAGGCTGGAAGCTGAAAGCTCGGACGGACAGAGTTGTTATCTCTGGTTTGTTGCCGGCGCCACGTGATAGTGAGGCTAGGAATAGGGAGAGAGCACAGCTGAACACGTGGCTGCAGGAATGGTGTAGGAGGGAGGGCTTCCAGTTCTTGGATAATTGGACTGCATTCTGGGGAAGATGGGACCTGTTCAAACAGGACGGGCTGCATCTGAACCAGAGGGGCACCAATATCCTGGGAGGGAGGTTTGCTAGTACTGTTCGGGAGGGTTTAAACTAGTTTGGGAGGGGGATGGGAACCGGACTTGTAATCCAGGGACCAGTGGGTCCACTCAGAAAGACAAAGAGTGTAGTGAGGTATTGGGGAAGGTAGCACTGTCACAGAGGACAGATGGGCACGGAGAAGGGTTAAAGTGCGTATACTTCAACGCAAGAAGCATCAGGAATAAGGTGAGTGAATTGAAGGCGTGGATGGGCACTTGGGACTACGATGTTGTGGCCATCACTGAAACGTGGATAGGTGAGGGGGAGGAATGGTTTTTGGAGGTACCTGGTTATAGATGTTTTCATAAGATTAGGAATGGTGGTAAAAGAGGTGGGGGGGTGGCATTGTTAGTTAGAAATAGTGTAACAACTGCTGAAAGAATTTTCGAGGAGGATCTGCCGACTGAGGCACTGTGGGTTGAGGTCAGGAACAGGAAAGGAGCAGTCACCTTGATGGGAGTTTTCTATAGGCCCCCCAATAGCAGCAGGGAGGTGGAAGAGCAGATTGGGAAACAGATTTTGGAAAGGAGCAGAAGTCACAGGGTAGTAATTATGGGGGATTTCAACTTCCCAAATATTGATTGGCAACTCTTTAGATCGAATAGTTTGGATGGGGTAGTGTTTGTGCAGTATGTCCAGGAAGCTTTTCTGACTCAGTATGTAGACTGCCCGACCAGAGGGGAGGCAATATTGGATTTGGTACTAGGTAATGAACCAGGGCAAGTGATAGAGCTGTTGGTGGGCGAGCACTTTGGAGATAGTGATCACAATTCTGTAGCATTCACTGTGGTAATGGAGAAGGATAGGTATGTGCAACAGGGCAAGGTTTACAATTGGGGGAAGGGTAGATATGATGCTGTCAGGCAGGAACTGAGGAGCATAAGTTGGGAGCATATGCTGGCAGGGAAGGGCACGGTCGAAATGTGGAACTTTTTCAAGGAGCAGATAGTAGGGGCCATTGATAAGCATGTCCCTGTCAGACAGGGAAGGGATGGTCATGTGAGGGAACCGTGGTTGACAAGAGAGGTTGAGAGTCTTGTTAGGAAGAAGAAGGATGCGTATATAAGGTTGAGGAAAAAGGGCACAGGCATAGCTCTGGAGGGATACAAGATGGCCAGGAAGGATCTGAAGAAAGGGATTAGGAGAGCTAAGAGAGGGCATGAAAAATGCTTGGCGGGTAGGATAAAAGAAAACCCCAAGGCCTTTTACGCGTATGTCAGAAATATGAGGATGACTAGGGGGACCATAGGTCCGGTCAAGGACAATAGCGGGAGACTGTGTGTTGAGCCGGAAGAGATAAGTGAGGTTTTGAATGAGTACTTCTCTTCGGTATTTACGAATGAGAAGGGGTGTATTACTGAAGAGGACGGTGTGAAACAGACTGGTAAGCTCGAGGAAGTGCTCGTTAGGAGGGAAGATGTGTTGGGGTTTTTGAATAACTTGAAGATAGACAAGTCTCCCGGGCCTGACGGGGTATATCCAAGGATGTTATGGGAAGCAAGGGATGAAATTGCAGAGCCGCTGGCAATGATCTTTTCATCTTCTCTGCTGACGGGGGTGGTACCAGGTGATTGGAGGGTGGCAAATGTTGTGCCCCTGTTCAAGAAAGGGAATAGGAACAACCCTGGGAATTACAGGCCAGTTAGTCTTACTTCGGTGGTAGGCAAGTTGATGGAAAAGGTGCTGAGGGATAGGATTTATGAGCATCTGGAAAGACACTGCTTGATTCGGGACAGTCAGCACGGTTTTGTGAGGGGTAGGTCTTGCCTCACAAGCCTGATTGAATTCTTTGAGCAGGTGACCAAGCAAGTGGATGAGGGTAAACCAGTGGATGTGGTGTACATGGATTTTAGTAAGGCATTTGATAAGGTCCCCCATGGTAGACTTATGGAGAAAGTCAGGAGGCATGGGATAGTGGGGAATGTGGCCAGTTGGATTAAGAATTGGCTAACTGATAGAAGGCAGAGAGTGGTCTTAGATGGTAAATACTCAGCCTGGAGCCCAGTTACCAGTGGCGTGCCACAGGGATCAGTTCTGGGTCCTCTCCTGTTTGTGATTTTTGTTAACGACTTGGATGAGGAAGTCGAAGGGTGGGTCAGTAAATTTGCAGATGATACAAAGGTTGGTGGAGTTGTGGATACCGAGGAGGGCTATTGTCGTCTGCAAAGGGACTTGGATAGGTTGCAGTGCTGGGCTGAAAAGTGGCAGATGGAGTTTAACCCTGAAAAGTGTGAGGTCGTCCATTTTGGAAGGACAAACATGAATGCAAAATACTGGGTTAACGGTAGGGTTCTTGGGCATGTGGAGGAGCAGAGAGACCTTGGGGTCTATGTGCATAGATCATTGAAAGTTGCAACTCAAGTGGATAGGGCTGTGAAGAAGGCATATGGGGTGTTAGCGTTCATTAGCAGAGGGATTGAATTTAAGAGCCGTGAGGTGATGATGCAGCTGTACAGGACCTTGGTAAGGCCTCATTTGGAGTACTGTGTGCAGTTCTGGTCGCCTCATTTTAGGAAGGATGTGGAAGCCTTGGAGAGGGTGCAGAGGAGATTTACCAGGATGTTGCCTGGAATGGAGAATAAGTCTTACGAGGAAAGGCTGAACATTCTAGGCCTCTTCTCATTAGAAAGGAGAAGGATGAGGGGTGACATGATAGAGGTTTATAAGATGATCAGGGGAATAGATAGGGTAGACAGTCAGAAACTTTTTCCCCGGGTGGAGCAAAGCGTTACAAGGGGTCATAAATTTAAGGTGAAGGGTGGGAGATATAAGGGGGATGTCAGGGGAAGGTTCTTTACCCAGAGAGTGGTCGAGGCATGGAATGCCTTGCCCGGGGAAGTTGTTGAGTCAGAAACTTTAGGGACTTTCAAAAGGCTTTTGGATAGGTATATGGATAAAGGAGAATGATGGGGTATAGATTAAATTGTCCTTGACAGAGGACAAAGGATCGGCACAACATTGTGGGCCGAAGGGCCTGTTCTGTGCTGTATGTTCTATGTTCTATGTTCTATGTTCTGTTCGCTCTCTCTTTCCCTCTCTGTTTCCCCCTCTCTGTCCATCTCTCTCTCTCTCTTTGTCTCGGTCCCCCTTTCTCTGTCTGTCCCCCCTCTCTCTCTGTTCCCCCTCTCTCTGTTCCTCCCCCTCTCTCTGTTCTTCCTCTCTCTGCCCCCCCATCTCTCTCTCTCTGTTCCCTCTCTCTCTCTCTCTCTCTGTTCCCCCCTCTCTCTCTGTTTCCCCCCTCTCTCTGTGTTCCACCTCTCTCTCTCTCTTCCCCCCCTCTCTGTTTCCCCCTCTCTCTCTGTCTCTCTCTGTTCCCCTCTCACTCTCTCTGCTCCCCCTCTATCTCTCTGTTCCCCCTCTTTCTCGCTCTCTCTCTGTTTCCCCCCTCTGTCTCTCTCTTTTTCCTCCCTCCTGCCCCCTCGCTCCCTGTTTCCCCCCCACCCTCTCCCCCTCTCTCTCTCTTCCTCCCACCACCTCCCCCCTCTGGCAGTTGTGGGGAGCGGGAGTGCTCAGAACAGCTGCTTTGTGGTTGGTCAGTTTTAAAAAAAATTGTGCTGAGTTTCACAGCTGACTGGTGCTGACATCGGAAACAGCGGTTTGCCAAGTTTGGACAGATTCAGAGTTTTCTGGCGGCCTATTCAAAAAAACATCGGCAAACCCGGAATCTGTCCAAAGTTGGGAAACCGCTGTTACCGTTCCAAGCAGTTGTCAACAATGAAACTGACTTGCGATTTTTTAAAAAAGCTGATCTGAAACAAGACGACGATGGGAAATTTCTCATCTCTGAAATACATCCGTGGGCCGGATGGAAACCTTTGGCGGGCCGGATCCTGGCCTGCGGGCCTTATGTTGGACAACCCTGGGTTATATGAAGAAAGGTGGGAGGATGCTCATGTGGAGCATAAACACCAGCATGGATCTATTGGGCCATCTGTGGTGTAAATACTTTGTAATACATGTTAATACATTTTACCTGTATATATCTGTAGGTGTGTACCAAGGCTGTTGTTGAACCATTATGAATCCAAGCACATGTAAAACCAGGCTAAGAATGACATTGAGAATAACTGACAGCAGCAAAGGTGGAGAGATAAGCTGACCAGGGGGTCGATGCGGGTCCAACTGTGGATGTGCATGATTAAAGCTCACTGAAATACAATAAAGATTTGAATTAGTTCCTATTAGCTGATATAGACAAATATCTTGGCTGGATCTGCTAAAAAGCACATCGACCTCTTCCAAAACTCTTTTTTTAAATTTCAATGATACACTGTCACCATGATAACATGAAGGAACTCTAACTGGCAGAGCAGTTTTATAAAGAACATATCTAAGATTGAATATGTTGCAGTCTTGTGACTCAAACGGTCTCAACAACTTTAAACTGAAGGAGCAAAGAATGAGTGATCATCATCCGAATCTCGAGAGTGTATACACTCCTGAATACGCTTCCACACATTTTATGACTCATTGCACAAAAAAACCAAATCTGGGTTTTTGTGAGCTTTCCAGTTGGAACATCTTCCACGATCACTCCCAACCTGGAGCTAGCCTTTGGCTTAGTGGTAGCATTCCACCTCTGAGTTCAAAGGTGTAGGATACAATCCCTAGTCCAGACAATCCTGGTGAGTGGAAACCAGAGCCCTGGCTCTGAATTCTAGGTTGACATCCAGTGGGATACTCGTACCTGGTGAGTTTGAGAGACCACCCCCCACTCCCCACTCATCATATAGGTTGTGTAAGTCCATAAAACTCACTCAGACTAATCAGCCTTTCAGTTGGTATAAATATGGTTATGAAAGGAGTGTTCACATGCACTATCAGACTGTTAATCTACTACTTCACATTGTCCGCCAAGGGAAGAGTATGAAGTTGAGAAACAACTGACACATTCCCTACTAACTGTTAATTTTATAGTTACTGTGTTTTGCTTTGAGCCTTTGCATCCCATAACAGGAAGTATTTTTAAAACCTATTTTAAATAATAATTGGACCACAGTTCTAATAGCATGAACTAATGGAAACAAGTGTTTAAAAAAAAACATTGTTTTGTATTATGTAGATCGATTCCAACCATTATTACATATTATCATGTCACATATTGTACTGCAGTACAAATGTAGGATTTTTACAATTAATAACTTGAAGCTAGTTGATTTAACAGTGAGCATACTGTTAAAATCACAGGACTACAATTTGCATAGTAAAGGAGCCTTATGCCTTTTTCAGGTGAGCAGGCCATTTATAGACTTGCCTGAATATGGCATCAGCAGATCCTTGGGTATCAATGGGGCAGTTGAGGTGCTCATCAATTTTCAATCCTTGGCTGTCTGAGTTGAATTTACCCTCTGACTGCAGTGAGGAAAGTGAGCTCCCAGGAAAAGAAAGAGAAAACCATGGAGAGAAAGGCCAGCAGTACTCTTTCATGAATTGCACCACTGCTTTTCCAGTAAGACTGATCAACATGGGGAGAATTCACAGAGATGTTTCAAGCCTTTACTGCCCCAGCATCCCAACAAAACAGCATGTTGTGAATGCAAAAACTGACTAAAAAACTTAGTATTTATTAGATACTTGAAATGACAGTAAATTACCTAAAGTTAAAATAAATTCCTATTAAGTCTTTACATCACCATGCTAAATTTTCACTGAAATTCATGCATTTCATATGAAGCAAAAGTATGCATTAATATTTTATGATATACTCAATATTTTTTCTTAATTAATTAGTTCAATATATTGCTGTT
This sequence comes from Heterodontus francisci, assembly GCF_036365525.1. Lineage (NCBI taxonomy): Eukaryota > Metazoa > Chordata > Chondrichthyes > Heterodontiformes > Heterodontidae > Heterodontus > Heterodontus francisci. Next base: position 74,760,970 of record NC_090381.1, read on the forward strand.
CCTCACCCCTGACTCTGGGGCATGCAGGAAACTATCAATAGTCTCACTAATATATAAATATATTGAAAAATGTAGAAGCTGATATGATGGAGTAGAGTTTCTGCTTTGAGCACAATAATTCCAGTGCAAATTGAGTTCCTTTTGAAAAATTCCCCACCCTCCCAAGTTTCTGGCCAAACTCATATGCATTTCACCAAATGCAAAGGGGGAAGAGATTCATTCATATAAGTAGCTCTAGGCAGGCTTACCTTAATTCCCTGGACGCAGGCGGTGCCACGGGCTGCTACCTGCATGGCCTGTGCAGCGTTCTTCAATGGTATCATGGCCAGTTTTGTGGGCAGGGCCTGCTACTATCACAATGTTTTAAAAACCAGTGCAAAAAACTGTGAAAACTCGATTTGCGCTGAATGCAATTTGCATTTAAAATTCCACAATTTTTGTGTTGGTTACACCGATGTCAGGGTAATTGCACTGATACAGTCAGTACAATCAAGTGGAAACTCCAGGCCATAATATTTCAGTTATAAGTTGTTTACTCAGCTGCTACATACATATTTCAAGATTCAAGCCTTTATTAATTTGCCAAAAACCAAGAAAACATTGACATTAGCTGAATGATTTATTGGGACACAGCAGTAAGAATACTTACTCGTGATACCAATAACTGTTGTAATAGCCAGATCCTCAAACAAAAACTGATAATTTCCAAAAGTATTTGCTTCCTGAATTGGAAAAGTAATTTTATATTAATACACTGAATATAAGTAACTTGTAAATTCATAGTTAATGCTAGAATAGTGTCTGCAAACTCTGCAGTTGCTGAGATTGTTGCCAGTGTGGGAAGAGAAAATAGGCTACACTGCACAATACACAAGTATAAGTGACACAAAATACATTTTCTATATTACATTAAGCATGCAGATCACAACCTTCCTTTCGATTGACAAAATAGTATCTCAATTTGACTGAAGCTTTTATAAAATGCTGCTTTGTAAAATAGCTTGTGTTGTAAAATTGCAGTCCTGGCGAGCCGAATTGGCATATGTGCATCATGTTGTGTGAACTTTGTAGACTGGGAGGATCCTTGGTTCAATTCTTGGGGCGTTCTTGGTTAAGGAATTTCAGCTGGGGTGGCCAATCTAGTTGATCACAGTGTTCTTGGCTGGAGAGGAAAGAGTCAGCCAATGCTTCAAATCTTGATCACTATCCAATCACCCAGACTCGAAAATGTAGATATGTGGATATCAGGTAAGGACAGGATTGAACTTTGTATTGATTGAATCTGAACAGGCCATTGAATCTGTGAACAAGTTGTTCAATCCCTGGACTCATACATAAAGACTGGGTAGTTGGGCAAGATAACACAGACTGCCAAAATCAAATGGAACCATCTTCAAAGACAGAAAGAAATAAAGTTGAAGAAATAGGCAACCAAGTGATCTTTGAAAATTTATGAAACCTTGTTTTGTGAAATGCCTGCATTTTAATAAATAGATTCCTGATTAGAAATAATACATATGAGAAATCAAAGTCAATGTAAAATAACTTTAAATAAGTGGATTCAGACTTGCTTGGTTTACATTTGTTTTTTAGTGACAAGCATTAAACTTTTGAGTTCATGTTGAGTTTTAGATCAGGATTTAGAACAATCTGATGAAAGGCCATGGACCGGAAACGGTAACTTTATTTCTCTCTGCATGGATACTGCCTGACCTGCTGAGTATTTCCAGCATTTCTGTATTCATTTTAGATTTCCAGCACCTGCAGTATTTTGCTTTTGTTTCAGAACAATCAATTTGTCTTTCCTTAATTCCAGTCTTTCAAATCTGAATGGATTTGATGTAATTTACAAATGGTGCTCTGAATTTTAACCAAGGTCTTTTGAATCCACAAAATGAGATAAATATATATAATTCAGCTGAATAAAATTAAAGTGAAAATTTTCCAATTCCTTTACAATAAAAATAATTTTGAAAAATTACTCATACCCAGTACAGACACAGAACCCCAAGATACTGGATCATGCTGTAGAGAGCCATATACTTAAATATGCAAAATGAGGAGACCACTGCTGCCCTTCCCTCCCTGTTGGGAAAAAAATATATAAAGAACATTTATCACGAAGCTGTTTTAAGAAAAACATTGTAAATATAGAATTATTTCCATTATCAATCCTCCTTGCCTAATCTGAACCCTTCCCCTTTATCTAGGATAGTCAGTGATCATGTGATCCTTCAGTATATACAACTGAATGACATAAGATGCTTATTGTCTGTATTCCAAGTACTATGTCATGTAACTTCCACTGTATCATAGCCCAAGAAGGCATGTAAACAATGCTGAATTCAACATAAACACTACACGAATGAATAGTGTGAAGTTGGGTAACCTGGATAGAAAAATTAGCCATTTCATTGTGAAGCTTTTTCCTCACTGTTAAAAATACTTCCCTGTTTTAATCTTTTTTTAAAGGCAGAATGATGAATAATGCATGAATATGCAAGTAAGACAGCTTTGTAGGGCTAGATCCTGAATTAATGTTTCAAGCTACCTTAATATACTGTTTGGGACAAATGCAAGAATGACAAATACTGTCTGTGACTTACAATATCGATGGAGCTATTTATGTACCACAATTAAAATCAGTAGAATTTTAAGCCTAGAAATTATTTTTGGCATAAAGAATTAAACCTGTCGTAATTTTTTTCATTCAATCATGGGATGTGGGCATCACTGGTTAGGACAGCATTTCTTGCCCATCCCTAATTTCCTTTGAGAAGCTGGTGGTGAGCCACCTTCTTGAACCACTGCAGTCCATGTGGGGTAGGTACACCCACACTTCTGTTAGGAAGGGAGTTCCAGGATTTTGACCCAGCAACAGTGAAGGATGGTGGGAAACTTGGAGGGGAATTTGCAGGTAGTGGTGTTTCCATGCACTTGCTGCCCTTGTCCTTCTAGTTGGTAGAGGTCACAGGTTTGGAAGGTGCTGTCTAAGGAGCCTTGTAAATGGTACATACTGCTGCCGCTGTGCGTTGGTGTTGGAGGAAGTGAATGTTGAAGGTGGTGGATGGGGTGCCGATCAAGTCGGCTGCTTTGTCCTGGAAGGTTTAGTTTAGAGATACAGCACTGAAACAAGCCCTTCGGCCCACCGAGTCTATGCCGACCATCAACCACCCATTTATACTAATCCTACACTAATTCCATATTCCCACCACATCCCCACCTGTCTCTATATTTCCCTACCACCTACCTACACTAGGGGCAATTTATAATGGCCAATTAACCTATCACCTGCAAGTCTTTGGCATGTGGGAGGAAACCGGAGCACCCGGAGGAAACCCACGCAGACACAGGGGGAACTTGCAAACTCCACACAGGCAGTGCCCAGAATTGAACCCGGGTCGTTGGAGCTGTGAGGCTGTGGTGCTAACCACTGCGCCACTGTGTCGAGCTTCTTGAATGTTGTTGGAGCTGCACCCATCCAGACAAGTGGAGAGTATTCCATCACACTCCTGACTTGTGCCTTGTAGATGGTGGACAGGCTTTGGGGAGTCAGCAGGTGAATTACTCGCTGCAGGATTCCTAGCCTCTGACCTGCTCTTGCAGCCATGACATTTATATGGCTACTCCTATTCAGTTTCTGGACAATAGTAACCCCCAGGCTGTTGATAGTGGGGGATTCAGCGATCGTAATGCCATTGAATGTCAAGGGGAGATGATTAGATTCTCACTTGTTTGAGACAGTTGTTGCCTGGCACTTGTGTGGCACAATGTTATTTGCCACTTATCAGCCCAAGCCTGGATATTGTCCAGGTCTTGCTACATTTCTATGAAGGGAATGTGATAGTAAAATTGAGAAATGACAGCATGTTTGCTGAATGCTCTACTACCAAACTCCTAGCTATTTGAATAGGTTTTAATATAGGAATAAGTGCAATTAAGACTTTTCATGCTAACTCACTAAACATGCCAGAAAAAGTTACAGTTTGTTTATTCACGTGTAAGTGAATTTTTAAGGGTGTGATAAGTCTTAACTACTGCCAAATTACCTCTCTGGCACTGAAAATGTACTTTAACAAGTGCGAAATTTCTCGCTTTCAGATTTCAATTATTGGAGATTTTAAAAAAAGAATTTTAAAATTTTTTACTTTTTCTTTCTGTCTCTTATTTCTCTCACTTTCTCACATCTTTCTTTTCCTCTATTTTGCTTTCAGTACCGGATTTTACATTAAATTAACTATAAAAAAAACACAAGCAGCAGCTGACCAACATCTGGGTGTTGCAGTGGAAGCTCAGGCTGAAGTTACGCAAGGTCAGCTTGCTTCTACGCAAGCTCAAACTGCTGCCATTATGTCTGTGGATTACAATGTGCAAAGGGGCATGCGGGGTGTCACAGCAGTCCAGCAATCTGTCCTCCAACAAATTACTAGGATTGATGAGGAGCTGCTCTGGGGTGAATAGCAGGGGCTTCATGGAGCACAAACCTGCTGTCCTCTCTCAGGTTAACAGCATTCATCCTCCCACCACTGTCACTGTGCCAGTGCCCTTGCTGTTGCCTGTCAGCCCATCAGCACAGGTGGCTGCTGCCCTTGCTAATATGGTGCAGTCCAAAGCTTGGTCTTGTATGTCTAGAGCTACTTGGGGTCATCCTCCAAGACCATGTTACAGCCATGGGGATAGCACTGTATAAGCGCACTAGGATAGGCAAAAGCACATAGAAGACAGGCACTAAGGGAATGCACAAGAAAGATTAGTTCATGTTTGTATGCACTAAATCATGATTTCATTTATAAATTTGGTTTGGAATTTTTATTTTGTGATGGCTTTTATTTTTGCATGGTGGCCAAGCAGGGACTGTGATGGTCAGTGACCGAGGGGAGGTGAGGTGTGGTGTGAATTGGGGTTGCACTCAAATTCATTTCTTTCAGACAGCCCAGGCAGAAAGGGGCTTTCGAGGTTTCCTCCTCCCTTCCTCTTCCTGCTCCTCAACAGCTCACCTTATAGCTGGTGACAAGGGCTGTCCGCTCAGGGTGGGAAATCTGTACAGCATGCTGCAGACAATTATGTATCTTATCACTGCTCTGCTGTGTACTGCAGAGCTCCTCCAGAGTGATCCAGGTGGCTGAAGCATTGCTTTATTGCTCCATCACATTTCCTGTAAGAGCATGGCTTGCATTGTATGCTATGCTACGCATGTTTGCATGGGTTGCACACTGGTGTCATGAGCTGTGCTGTCAGCAGATCGTCCTTGTCACCCAGTAGTCACCCTTTGGTTAGCTTGGTGGATCAAGTGCATTTTGCATAGCGAACTGCCACAGAATGAAGGCACCATGACAGCCCAGTATCCTGGAGCATTGACCTACATGATTTTTTTTCACTCGTTCGTGGGATGTGGGTGTCACTGGCCAGGCCAACTTTTATTGCCTATCCCTAATTGCCCTTGAGAAGGTGGTGGTGAGCTGCCTTCTTGAACCACTGCAGTCCTTGGGGTGTAGGTACACCCACATTGCTGTTGATAAGGGAGTTCCAGGATATTGACACAGCATCAGTGCAGGAACAGCGATATAGTTCCAAGTCAGGATGGTGTGTGACTTGGAGGCGAACTTGCTGGTGATGATGTTGCCATGCAACTGCTGCCCTTGTCCTACTAGGTGGTAGAGGTCACAGGTTTCGAAGGTGCTGTCGAAGGAGGCATTGTGAGTTGCTGCAGTGTATCTTGTAGATGGTACACACTGCTGCCACTGTGTGTCGGTGGTGGAGGGAGTGAATGTCGAAGGTGTTGGATGGGGTGGCAATCAAGCGGACTGCTTTGGTCTTGGATCGTGTCAAGCTTCTTGAGTGTTGTTGGAGCTGCACCCATCCAGGCAAGTGCAGAGTATTCCATCACACTCCGGACTTGTGCTTTGTAGATTGTGGACAGGCTGGGGAGACAGGAGGTGCAGAATTCCCAACCTGTGAACTGCTCTTGTAGCCACAGCATTTATGTGGCTGGACCAGTTCAGTTCAGTTCAGTTCAGTTTCTGGTCAATGATGACCCCCAGGATGTTGATAGTGGGGGATTCAATGTCAAGAGGAAATGGATAGATTCTCTCTTGTTTGAGATGGTCATTGCCTGGCACTTGTGTAGTGCAAATGTTACTTGCCACTTATCAGCCCAAGCCTGGATGTTCTTCAGGTCTTGCTGCATCCGGACATGGGCTGCTTCAGTATCTGAGGAGTCGCAAATGGTGCTGAACATTGTGAAATCATCAGCGAACATCCCCACTTCTGATGGAGGGATGGTCATTGATGAAGCAGCTGAAGATGGTTGGCCTAGGACACTATCCTGAGGAACTCCAGAAGTGACATCCTGGAGCTGAGATGACTGACCTCCGACGACCACAACCATCTTCCTTTGTGCTAGGTATGACTCCAACTAATGGAGAGTTTTCCCCCGATTCCCATTGACTCCAGTTTTGCTAGGGCTCCTTGATGCCATACTCGGTCAAATGCTGCCTTGATGTCAAGGGAAGTCACTCTCACCTCACCTTGAGTTCAACTCTTTTGTCCATGTTTGAACCAAGGCTGTAATGAGGTCAGGTGCTGAGTGGCCCTGGTTGAACCCAAACTGGGGTCAGTGAGCAGGTAATTGCTGAGCAAGTGCCGCTTGATAGCACTGCTGACGAGCCCTTCCATTGTTTGCTGACGATCGGGAGTACACTGATAGGGCAATAATTGGCCAGGTTGGATCTGAGCTGGCTTTTGTGCAGAGGACATACCTGGGCAATTTTCCACATTGCCATGTAGATGCCAGTGTTGTAGCTGTACTGGAACAGCTTGGCTAGCAGCATGGCTAGTTCTGGAGCACAAGTCTTCAGTACTATTGCCGGAATGTTGTTAGAGCATAGCCTTTGCAGTATCCACTGCCTTCAGCCGTTTCTTGATATCATGTGGAGTGAATCGGATAGCCTGAAGACTGACATCTGTGATGCTGGGGACCTCAGGAGGAGGCCAAGATGGATCATGCATTTGGCACTTCTGGCTGAAGATGGATGCAAATGCTTCAACCTTATCTTTTGCACTGATATGTTGGGCTCTCCCATCGTTGAGGATGGGGATATTTGTGGAACCACCTCTTCCAGTTAGTCATTTAATTGCCCACTACCATTCACAACTGGATGTGGCAGGACTGCTGAGTTTAGATCTGATCCATTGGTTGTGTGATTGCTTAGTACTGTCTATTGCATGCTGCTTCTGCTATTTGGCATGCAAGTAGTCCTGTGTTGTAGCTTCACCAGGCTGGCACCTCATTTTTAGGTATACCTGGTGCTGCTCCTGTCATTCCCTCCTATATTCTTCATTGAACCAGGGTTGGTCCCCCAGCTTGGGGGATATGCCAAGCCATGAAGTTACAGATTGTGGTTGAATTCTGCTGCTGCTGCTGATGGCCCACACTGCCTCATGGATACCCAGTTTTGAGTTGCTAGATGTGATCGAAATCTATCCCATTTAGCACAGTAGTAGTGCCACACAATACGATGGTGGGTACCCTCAATGTGAAGCCAGGACTTTGTCTCCACAAGGACTGTGTGGTGGTCACTCCTACCAATACTATAATGGACAGATGCATCTGCGAGAGGTATATTGGTGAGGACGAGGTCAAGTATGATTTTCCCTCTTGTTGGTTCCCTCACCACTTGCCGCAGATCCAATCTAGCAGCTATGTCCTTTAGGACTCGGCCAGCTCGGTCAGTAGCGGTGCTACTGAGCCACTCATGATGATGGACATTGAAGCCTCTTACCCAGAGTACATTTTGTGCCCTTGTATCTTCCAATTGGTGTTCAACATGGAGAAGCACTGATTCATCAGCCTTGCCCATGTTTGACCTGATGCCATGAGACCTCATGGGGTCCAGAGTCAATGTTGAGGACTCCCAGGGCAACTCCCTCCCTACTGTATACCACTGTCCCGCCACCTCTGGTGGGTCTGTTCTGCCGGTGGGACAGGACATACCCAGGGATGGTGATGGCAGTGTCTGGGACATTTTCTGTAAGGTATGATTCCGTGAGTATGACTATGTCAGGCTGTTGCTTGACTAGTCTGTGGGACAGCTCTCCCAACTTTGGCACAAGCCCCCAGATGTTAATAAGGAGGACTTTGCAGGGTCGACAGGGCTGGATTTGCCGTTGTCGTTTCCGGTGCCTAGGTCGATGCCAGGTGATCCATCTAGTTTCATTCCTTTTCTTAGGCTTTGTAGCTGTTTGATACAACTGAGTGGCTTGCTAGGCCATTTCAGAGGGCAGTTAAGAGTTAACCACATTGCTGTGGGTCTGGAGTCACATGTAGGCCAGATCACATAAGGATGGCAGATTTCCTTCCCTCAAGGACATTCGTGAACCAGATGGGTTTTTACAACAATCGACGATGGTTTCATGGTCACCACTAGACTAGTTTTTAATTCCAGATTTATTAATTGAATTCAAATTCCACCATCTGCCATGGTGGGATTCAAACCCATGTCCCCAGAACATTAGCCTGGGGCTCTGGGTTACTAGTCTAGTGACATTACCACTATGCCACTGCCTCCTAGAACCTAGAATTTGCAACATTGGCCAGATGCTGCATCATGGTTGGGTCCACAAGTGTGCAAACAGTGTTGGCCAGCATTTCCATGCTGGAAGGCCTGGGCTCAAGCTCTGTGCAAGGCCCTGTGCCAAGTTGGTGCTGAACTCCTCCATGCTCTTTGAAATTGACCAAAAACTTTCTGGCAGGCTTCCCAGTGCACCAAGAATTTTTGGGCATAGGCATGCCCATCAGCATTCCTCTGTTGAAGTCCTCATCTGAGTCTTCATCTCAGCTGCAGCGGAACCCATGTTCGCCCTCACCCTCCAGTGAGCTTGCATTTGCACTATCCTTATCCCTGTCCTTGCTGCAGCCCACTTGTGCCTGGTGTCTCATCATATGCCATTCCACCTCTTGCAGTGTCAGTATCTGAGCTGGTGGTTGCAAGTGTGAAATCAAATGATGATACTGTCCTGTCATCATTTTTCTTTTCCTGGTGTTTATTTATTTATTTAGAGATACAGCACTGAAACAGGTCCTTCGGCCCACCAAGTCTGTGCCGAACATCAACCACCTATTTATACTAATCCTACATTAATCCCATATTCCTACCACATCCCCACCTTTCCTCGATTCCCCCACCACCTACCTATACTAGGGGCAATTTATAATGGCCAATTTACCTATCAACCTGCAAGTCTTTGGCTGTCCTATGCCTGACTAGGTTACACCTCTTGGGTATCTGAAAGGAAAAAGCCACAAGGGTAAAGTTGTGGTGAAGGGAGAGGGTGTTGGGAGTAAGTGATGCATGCTTACACCATCTGCAGTTTGCAAATGATAAGAGATTGTGGGATGAGGAGAATTGCGATGTGAGAAGGAGAATTAAGTATAATGATACAGTCAGCTTTGATGGTTTCAGCCCCATCAATGGCCATGGCCTCAGCCACAGCAATAATGGACAGCCACAATGCACCTCCCCTTTAAGAGGTGCAGGCTAGCTTTAAGCAGTGCTGGAAGATTATGATTTTGAGCCCATGCTAATGTGTGCAGCCACTAATCGCCTCCATGAGAATTAGGACATGCAGGTATGCCTGTCCCCCTCTGGTTAGTCCATGTTGCCTCCATTTGTGCAAGAGAGAGAGGGAAGTGTGTTCGTGTCATGCAATCTGTTTGGGTGATCTGGCCAGAGCCATCGAAGACCATAATTAACGACTTTCCTCCCGGCCCCAACAAGGTTGCCTCCCCTATGCAAAATGGTTGCCTGCCACATAATCGCAGTGAGGCGGGAGCCGACTTGATGGATGGGAAAGACACCTTTTACCAGGCCTGCTGCTGGCTCATTAAATTCGGCCAATTGTGTGTAAGCTGTGAGATGTGGGTGTGAGGCTTGCAGGTGCTAAGTCTGTGATGGTGAGGTGAAGCATATGAATGTTAGGCATGAGTGCCGATTGATAAAGGTTGTTGATAGGTGAGTTGATGGGATGTTGAATTGAGCTGTCAGGCTAGTTGTGCATTTAGCAGAATATGGTATTTGAAGGTGCATTCACTGACCTTGACCATTCATGTGAGGTCATTGAGCTTCCTGCAGCACTACATCCAGTCCTTGACATTAACTTCCACAGCTATCAGCTCCCATCAACTTTTGAGCATTTGTCTAAAGTGGCCCCTGTGAGTACAAGGCATCACTCCTCCTTTCCACCTGCTGCACCAGAACCTGCAATGCAACATTAGAAAAACTTGCAGCCCACTCTCTCCCAAGTTGTGCCATTCTTCATTTTTGCCCGGGACAAATTTGCTTCCTGCACAACTGCCAGCACCTGCTCCAATCACAATGCACCTCCCCTTTAAGAGGTGCAGGCTAGCTTTAAGCAGTGCTAGAAGATTATGATTTTGAGCCCATGCTGATGTGTGCAGCCAATGAACAGCATGGCTAGAGCGGGCTGCACACAGAAATCCTTATAATGAGCAGGCAGCACCAAGTTGGCTTTCTGCCTGCATATTAATCAATAGGCGTGGATTAATTGCACCGAAAGGCCGAACGGCCTACTCCTGCTCCTGTTCTTTGTGTTTTCGCAAAACACAATCCCCCATGCCCATTTTCAGAGGCTATTCAGTTCAGGCCCCTGCATGGCTCAGTAAGGATTCTTAAATTTGATAGGTCAGGGAGACATACAGTTGCATACCCTATTCACTCTTGGTCCCAGATCCCATGTAGAGGGTGCTCTTCTGTTTTGGCTCTTCAGTTACTGCAAATCGCCACGTAAAAGTCCAAAGAAAGTCTGTTTTTAACTGCAATGAATGGTAATTTCACCATTGACTGCAAAATCCAGGCAAATAGCAGGACACAGATGCAATTAATTATCTTATCGCTTGGAGACAGTGTTTAATGGTGAAAGGGGCAATCTTACCACTTGGCATTAACATTCAAAGTTAGTTAATGGCCAAAATGTTACGCCCCCCACCAGCCCAGCAGGAGTGGAATGGAGGCAGGAGGGTGGGGGGGTGGCGAAGGGGGGGTGCGGTGGTGTAAAATTGCGTGGGAGGCGGAGGGTGCTGTTCCCGTCGCCTTCCTGGCCCTGCTACAATTTTACAAGGGTTGGTGGTGGTGACGAATGGCCCGCCTGCCCCAAGCCAATTAAGGCTCTTAATTGCCACTTAAGGGCCACCTCCCACCGCTGCTGGTATGTTACCAGCGGCGGGCAGGTGACTCAGGACCCCCAGGAGGCTGCCCAGTAAAACCTGGCAGCTTCCTTGCGGGCTGGGGGGGGGGCCCTCTTGATCGGGAACCATGTGCCCCACAGAGAGCGCACCCACGGCAAAAGCTACCCCCACTGCAACACATTCCAGCACCCCTCCCAAACCGATCTCTCCTTGCCTTGCCAGGGCCTGGCCGATTGTCCCCAGCGAGGCCCCACACACTTACCGTAATTCCAGGGCCTCCTCCATTGCTGCTCCTCTCGCTGGGTGCAGTCCCAACAGTGGCCACCGCTCCCAATGGCACTGCTGGGACTGAGAGATACCAGCCCACTGATTGTCTGGCAGCTCTTGGAGGCAGGACTTCCTGCTTGAGAGAGGTGGAAGTCCCGCCTGAGGTCAATTAAGGGCTTGGGCCATGCAAAATCATTGCATGGCCTCCAAGTCCGGCAGAGGCTTTCTGGCCAGTGGGCGGCAGCTCCAGCCCAATGTAAAATTCCAGCCAACAAAACTAGCTGGACTTGTGATAATTCAACAGAAGTCACATATATGATGAAAAGTAGCACATTTGTGACTGTTTACAAATCTGTTGCATCTTAAGTGTGAGTAGCAATTGACCAATGACTAATCTGTTTCTGAAGACTGAAATGGTACCCCCCACCGCCCCCCCCACCAACCCCCATGCTTTTAGATGCTTCAGATTGGATGATGGTATATTAAAAAAATCTGAAATACAGATTAACTACCAAAGCACACAAATAAAACATGCTTCCAATTCATGCAGTATTTTGAGAAACATCATAGAAAGAGGCACAAAAGCTAGTCTCAAAACATTAAATATTTCACAATTTTGTACAGTTAGATTAATGTTTGAAAGTTCTGTTAATTGTCAAAAATCTCAGCCAATATTCATTCTTTGAGATGTCCAGGCACTTCTACTGTCACTTGTATGAATTAATTTCCACATTTTTGGTTCAGCATGAACTGGATTCTTAAATGCTTATTCCGCCCAAGTAATATTTTTTTTAAAGAAGAATCACATCATAAAATGACTGTTCAAATTGTAAATTCTTACAACTTGTGTAGAGTTTGAATAGATACTGGTGGACTTACTTGATAAGATGTGGAACACAGCCAATATTGGGAATTTTTGAGGTAAATGGTGAAGCTACAGAGGCCTCTTGTTCGGACAGCGAGATGCCTGCATGAGCAGTCTTTAAAGCCTAGAAATAAAAATATTTCAACTCATGCATATCTGCATTTCTTCATGTTTTCAACCCTAACCAAATTTGTCTTGTCGAAATTGTGTTTGTTTAAAACTAGAGATCATTTTTGTAGTAAACGGCAAACATAATACTGAGAAGTTCGACTTGTGATCAAAATGGGCAGCAAGTCCAGCAAAGCGGTTGCTTTATGTGCTGGTCCCTGTCAACTTGATGTCTGATGGAAATTTAGTATCAAGCCTCATTTGAATTGAACAGGTGAGTTTCAGATGGAAATAGGATGTACAGTGCAGGTCACCAGTTGGGGCCTGCCGAATACTAGACAACTCTGTAGCTGAGCCAGCCTGCAGGTTGGTCCTTGAGGGGCTAGGGGCAATGAGGGTCATGAGATCATGATCTGAAATTTGTGCTCCTATCCTTCAGTTTGCATCAATAAAAGAGGCAAAATGATGTTGAATTTCTCATTGAAACCACTTGGGAAAAATCATTTCTCAATTTTCCTCAATGATGCTTTTTCACTGCAAATGTCTAAGTAGAAAATCATACAAATAGTCAATCAGCATAACAATTGCTGTATAAGGTTAGTTGATGGGGAATAAACCAATGGCCATTGTGCTGAAATCTCACCAGTAGGTAGCTATAGTAACTCTTATTCTTTCTGTGACAAATTGTCCTCTAATTTTTCTTCCTGTCTTATTTGACTAAGCTATGCACCTCCTAGCTGGTAGCCTATCCACCTGCCCTTAGTTTCCTATAAATGCTGATTTTGTGCCTGGAACTAACAATGGCCCAGTAATGACTATCTTTCCAGTTTTCCTTTGTTCATTGATACGAGGCACATCATCACCCTTGAAGGACTTTGGATTTTTTGAGGAGGACTAAATAAGGCCTATGGAGGTCAAACTCACAGGGTGATACTTGCCCAGGAACTGTGAGATGGATAAGGAATGACCTTGAACCCCTGGATTAGCAGGGTGAATACTTTGTAAAAGAGCATAATTGATTAAATGTATGATCAACAAATAAGGGATAACTCATGTGCAACCAATTACAGGTAGACAAATTTGGGATAGATAACCTACCAAGAAACATCAATTGAGCAAAGGCCTCTGAGTAATAAAATTGTCAGCTTGGCCAAAATCTGAGAACATGCTGTATCTTTATTTTATTTTTTTATTTAGAGATACAGCACTGAAACAGGTCCTTCGGCCCACCGAGTCTGTGCCGACCATCAAACACCCATTTATACTAATCTTACATTAATCCCATTACCCTCTCACATCCCCACCTTCCCTCAATTCCCCTACCACCTACCTGTACTAGGGGCAATTTATAATGGCAATTTATAACAAACTGCAAGTCTTTGGCTGTTGGGAGGAAAACGAGGAAAACCCGGCGAAAACCCTGCTGAAGGCAGGGTTTATTGCTGAAGTTGCAGTGAGAGAGAGAAATTGTTGCAGACTAATTTCTGATTTGTTGCTTTCTTCAAGGATGAATTGTGTTCGAAACATGCTTGTTTTTGCAAAATGAGACAAAGGAAAAAAATAAAGGCTGCAGTAATGGACTTAGGGAGAGATAAGAATACAAAACATCCAGACTTAGTGATTGTTAGAAGAACACAAGAAGCATTCAAAGAAATTGTTGAAGAAGAATTAACCCCCTCAGCTCTCCCAGAACGAGGACCTGATCACCCTTGGTACAGAATTGTGTTCCCCGGACAAGGTTATATGGCACAGATATCTGGAAAATATGTATCCTAATGTCAATAAAATTAGAAAACCAATTGTAAAGTCCTGTTAAGTTCGCTAAATAAGAAAACCCTACAACTTAATATCATGGCCGCAATTGGGAACGCAGGAGAAATGGGAAATAAGTCCTGCTACAACATGGTGGCATGAGCTTGTGCTCCAATGTGCTGTGCCTCTATGTTACTTTGCAATGCACAAATATCACTGACATAAAGTTGTATTACTACAAAGCAAGTTTCCTATCACATTTTCTCACAGGATAATGGAAAATGACCATTAAGAACAAATACTTGAAGTTTCCCTAAAGCTTCAATCAGCGACTGTAAATAATGTTGTGTTACTGAGCTATTCAGATGGGAAGATCCCATATTTCAGCCCTGAGCACCAGTTGCAGTGGCGACAATTGGTCTAAGCACCTCAAACTACAGACAGAACATTTACCAAGGATTGCCACTCTTGTTTGCTATTCATTTACCTTCAGCTGGAAAGTATACATGATGAATGTTAGGCAGAGACAAGATTGGTATAATGCATTCACACGGAAAGCACTTTGGTTTACTATCTATCGACCATATGGAAAGGTTACAGACCTATTTTAAAGTTGCTGCAGAATTGATAATCACATCAGGCAAGATCTCAACCTGGCTCACACCACTAAGGGCTAACAAGCTTGTTTTAAACTAAACTGGTGACATTGCTAGGCACATTGAAACTCTAAATAAGTAAAGGAAGGCAGTCAATAAAGACAGCCTGAGCTGTAGACCTACCTATTAGCCTGCTCATCTCACAAGATTCAGATACAGCTGAAGATCTCACCAGGCAAAGGTTTAGAGTAGTCAGAAGAGGAACCTCAATTTCTGTACATTTTCATTTGATTACTTCTCTGATTCCTTTAAATTCCTCACTCTAGATTGCTATATTGAATCAGAATGTGGAGCTTATTCAAGGAGCAGCTAATGCGTGTCCTTGATAAGTATGTACCTGTCAGGCAGGGAGGAAGTTGTCGAGTAAGGGAGCCGTGGTTTACTCAAGAAGTTGAAGCGCTTGTCAAGAGGAAGAGGGCGGCTTATGTTAGGATGAGACGTGAAGGCTCAGTTAGGGCGCTTGAGAGTTACAAGCTAGCCAGGAAGGATCTAAAGGGAGGGCTAAGAAGAGCAAGGAGAGGACACGAGAAGTCATTGGCGGATAGGATCAAAGAAAACCCTAAGGCTTTCTGTAGGTATATCAGGAATAAACGAATGATAAGAGTTAGAACAGGGCCAATCAAGGATAGTAGTGGGAAGTTGTGTGCGGAATCAGAGGAGATAGGGGAAGCGTTAAATGAATATTTTTCATCAGTATTTACAGTAGAGAAAGAAAATGTTGCCGAGGAGATTACTGAGATACAGCCTACTAGGCTAGATGGGATTGAGATTCACAAGGAGGAGGTGTTAGCAATTTTGGAAAGAGTGAAAATAGATAAGTCCCCTGGGCCAGATGGGATTTATCCTAGGATTCTCTGGGAAGCCAGGGAGGAGATTGCAGAGCCGTTGTTGTTGATCTTTAAGTCGTCATTGTCGACAGGAGTAGTGCCGGAGGACTGGAGGATAGCAAATGTTGTCCCCTTGTTCAAGAAGGGGAGTAGAGACAGCCCTGGTAATTATAGACCTGTGAGCCTTACTTCGGTTGTGGGTAAAATGTTGGAAAAGGTTATAAGAGACAGGATTTATAATCATCTTGAAAAGAATAAGTTCATTTGCGATAGTCAGCACGGTTTTGTGAAAGGTAGGTCGTGCCTCACAAACCTTATTGAGTTTTTCGAGAAGGTGACCAAACAGGTGGATGAGGGTAAAGCCGTGGATGTGGTGTATATGGATTTCAGTAAGGCATTTGATAAGGTTCCCCACGGTAGGCTATTGCAGAAAATACGCAAGTATGGGGTTGAAGGTGATTTAGAGCTTTGGATCAGAAATTGGCTAGCTGAAAGAAGACAGAGGGTGGTGGTTGATGGCAAATGTTCATCCTGGAGTTTAGTTACTAGTGGTGTACCGCAAGGTTCTGTTTTGGGGCCACTGCTGTTTGTCATTTTTATAAACGACCTGGATGAGGGTGTAGAAGGGTGGGTTAGTAAATTTGCGGATGACACGAAGGTCGGTGGAGTTGTGGATAGTGTCGAAGGGTGTTGTAGGGTACAGAGGGACATAGATAGGCTGCAGAGCTGGGCTGAGAGATGGCAAATGGAGTTTAATGCGGAGAAGTGTGAGGTGATTCACTTTGGAAGGAGTAACAGCAATGCAGAGTACTGGGCTAATGGGAAGATTCTTGGTAGTGTAGATGAGCAGAGAGATCTTGGTATCCAGGTACATAAATCCCTGAAAGTTGCTACCCAGGTTAATAGGGCTGTTAAGAAGGCATATGGTGTGTTAGCCTTTATTAGTAGGGGGATCGAGTTTCAGAGCCACGGGGTCATGATGCATTTGTACAAAACTCTTGTGCGGCCGCACCTGGAGTATTGCGTGCAGTTCTGGTCACCGCATTATAGGAAGGATGTCGAAGCTTTGGAAAGGGTGCAGAGGAGATTTACTAGGATGTTGCCTGGTATGGAAGGAAGGTCTTACGAGGAAAGGCTGAGGGACTTGGGGTTGTTTTCGTTAGAGAGAAGGAGGAGGAGAGGTGACTTAATAGAGACATACAAGATAATCAGAGGGTTAGATAGGGTGGATAGTGAGAGTCTTTTTCCTCGGATGAGGATGGCAAACACGAGGGGACATAGCTTTAAGTTGAGGGGTGAAAGATATAGGACAGATGTCAGAGGTAGTTTCTTTACGCAGAGAGTAGTAGGGGCGTGGAACGACCTGCCTGCAACAGTAGTAGACTCGCCAACTTTAAGGGCATTTAAGTGGTCATTGGATAGACATATGGATGTAAATGGAATAGTGTAGGTCAGATGATCGGCGCAACATCGAGGGCCGAAGGGCCTGTACTGCGCTGTAATATTCTAATTTGAAAAAAAATTTGAAAAAAATTAGAAGTTCCCGCAGTTCTAGTTTTATTTTACTGAAAGACATTAACAGGGTTTAGAGAATGAATTACTGCAGCTTCAAATAATTTATAGGACTGGGAGCTGGAAGATGGAAATGTTGGATATGAGAAGCAGATATATATATATATATATATATATATATATATAATATATATCTGAAAAGTAGATTGTGAAATTAGGGAAACCTGTTTCCTTGACTGGTTTGTTATAATTTGTTCAGTTCTTACATTACAGGTATGTTCTGTGAATAATTTCACTTTCTTTACTGATTATCTTGCAGATTTTCTTTATCCGCACAAAAAACGGAGATATTGACTGTAAATAAATATTTAAATGACAAAAACAATTGTTTCCACACTTTGAATGACACAACTTGTGCGTGAGAAGATTATCTACCAGTTCCATTCACTTTCTTCTGCAAGATTGAAAGGCTATGATCAAAAATTACTTAAGTTTCTTCACCTTACAGCTGAACTAAATTATTTATATCCTATAAGTAGGATATAAATTCATGTTGCACGAATGTTCAAGTTTTGTTAATACTACACATTGGTTAGTAAATATTAATGATAAATACCAATTACAGTATACTGGCTGTGGGGTAATGTTAATATTGCCACTGTGATTTTTTTCTTACTACTCTCTGTTATAATGCATCTGAAAAGATGTTATATCGGGATTCTATTTTATGTGGTCTAAAATTAAAAGATAATCTTTTACATATGGAGGTTAACTGTTTTTTGCTGATTGAATTCCAGCTCTACTTACCCCACAGTCATTTGCACCATCTCCACACATCCCCACATAATAACTGGAAAATAAAAAAAAGGTCATTTCCAAGAAATGTCCAATTGCAATTGTGTAACTCTCAGAAGAATTGTCCTTTCCTAGATACTAGTCAGAAGTGCACATTATCACTTTAACTGGATTATTAAACTACATGTAAAACCTCTTTCGAAATCATACAAATGCCTTTTGAAAGTGCTGAAAGTTACTGCATTGCATTGTTTCAGATATTTGCATTAGTCCTGTAATGCGCCACTTTTAATTTCAATGGCCAATGTAAATAATTACTAACTGTGCTTATTGACCTAAAGATTATATTATCCCTTTTGCACTGAAATAACATTTAGAACAAAATGCTCAATCAGATTATTATTGCCTAAATAACTAGGGGACAAATGTGATGTTATAAAATTTAAATTTACACGACAGTAAGCAGCAACTGTAATGAAGGAAGTATTCTGGAATTATTTTTAAAAAGAGCTCGATACTGTGAAGGTGGATAATAGGTTTGTTCTGAATGGATGAGTGAACAATCAATGAATAGTCTTCTATCGGATCAGTTTCCATCTTATGATATTGCAACTGCAGATATTTTTCTTAAATCTACTTTTGACTATAGAGTTGTAGAGAAAAGGAAAACTGAAAAAAATTATCGGCATAAAAGAATGCAGAATATTTGCTGAATTGTCATGGAAAAATTACTTGCATAAGAGCTATGAAAGAAATTAATAATTTTAGCTCCCATTTTAGATTTATGGTCAATCTGCTGCCAGAAGATGGGTGAATACATTTAATTGAAGGGAATAAAAAAATAAACATGTTAAAAATAATCTATTGTAAAGTATTTATTATACATTTACCCATTGATGATAATCTTAATGAGGAATGCTATCTTACAGCATTATTGCCCTAAAAATGAATCAATATGATATTTAGGGTGGCCTATTCTAACAGTGAACTATTAATTGAAAAGCATACATTTAAAATCATGGTAAAACAATGTTCATGGCTGATGGGGTTCACGAAAAGCCAAACTTTGGTGGACTTAGCATGTCATTATTTTAGTCAAAAACTATGCATTTATAAAACTTACTCTAGTTTTTGAAACTCCTCTATTAGGCTTTCCTTCTGGTTTGGTGACATTCTGGCAAAAACTGTAGCACTAATAAGCAGCTGAAATAAAAATACAATACAGAATGTTTATTCAAAATAATGCTTAATGATATTGTTGTACAAGCACAAGGACATCATTAAGAAAAGTAGGCACAATACGATTATGCAGATATCTTTCCATTCAACAACTTACCTTCGGCAGTAAATGATAGAAGTTTTGAATTAGAATTTCATAGGAGCTTCCAGTCATAGCAAAATGAAAGTCTTTCTTCTTTCCAAACCCATCTATAGGAATTTTAGTTTCCTTGAACATACAAATATTTTGTTTATCATACCATTAGACAAAGATATAAAGCCAAACATATTCCTATAATGGTGTGTGTTACATGGTAAAGTTGTTCAGACAGCATTAATAACAATGAAATTAAAGCTTGTGTGGCCCATTACTAGCATTTGAACAAATAACTCATACTGTAGTAATGAATTAAAAGCTTTCATTTTAAAGTCTAATACTAAGGGCAGGATTTTATTTTGCCCTTGGAGACAGGCACAGAGGGGGTGGGGGTTGGGGGAGGTGGTGCGGGGTGTGATGTGGTGTGGGGTGTTGGGGTGGTAAACAAAATGGCAAGGGATGCTGTTCCTGGTGTTGCTTGGGCCCCCTGTCACTTTGTCTGGGGTGTGGAAGGCCGAAGATGGCCTTCCCACCCTAGGCCAATTGAGGCCCTTAAGTGGCCAATTAATGGCCACTTATGGTCCTCTTTCTGCATCCAATTTTGTGGAGGACGGAGAGGTCCACTCCCATGTGATACCTAGCTTGGTCAAGGGGAGGCCCACCCTTTGGGAGTAATCCAGGGCCCCCATAGGGGCCCCAGAGGGAGTGGCCATGCCCTCCGCCTTGCACTAATTGCTTGCCTGCCATTATATTGACCCGGGTGTCTGACCGGGGGCCGAGGCAGGTTCTACCCTCCACCTTCCGGCCTGCCGCCAAGATCCCCATCGCAGGAGTAAAATCCGGCCCTAAGTAATTTGTTTTACGTATCATAAAATGTAAAAATCAGTAATCCACTGTTGAAAATCCTCAATATTACATTACTTGTTACATTTTTCCACAAACTACAACCCAATATCACAAAGTACAGGCCAACATACATACATAAATATAACTATTTGAAATAGTTGGCTGAAAGTTACAATGCAAACATTCAAACTGGCGGTTCTGTTGACATACTGCTTAGATTTCCTTCTCACAACCTGTAATGCTACCATGAGAGCTCCTTAGATGATTATACCTTTGTAATTCACTGACAGCTAATTAATCTCTGATATTCATTAAATACAACATTGTGAGTACTGGCACCTAATATTCATTCAGTGCTTACATCAGTACAAATCTGACCATTGTTCTTGCCGTTTTCCATTATCTTCCAGTTGATGACTGCTGAATCAGATTCCTTTGCTTTTGAGGCTTCAATTAAAATGATTTTGTGAGATAATGGGATCATCCCAGCATTTCTAGCCACCGTGACAGCTGTCTGCAAGTTATCACCTGTAGAAAATAATGACTGCAATTTACCGCATATTTTAAAACTGTTCGGAACAGCCTCACTACTAAATGAAAAAAAAAATTGGCAATCATTCTGCTACCACCCAATTGCATGCTTTAAGTAGTTCATCAATCAATTCTTCAGCAGTCTATGCTTTTGAAAAGTCCTATACATAGTATTAATATGCAAATAAAACCAATTGAAAATAAAACTTTCTCTAATAATTCAAAAGTGTATAAACCTCATCCTTACAAAACTTGAAAAGCAAAATAAGCCTTCATTTTAGGGAATACTATCATTCATTGTATTTGACAAATTTTCAGTTCAGCATAAATCGTAGCTTATGACAGTTATGAGTAATGACAGACGGCTGTTTTAGTGACTGGAAGCCAATGTCCATTCAAGGCTATGGGCCAAGTGCCGGCAAATGGGATTAGGTAGACAAGTCAGATGTCTTTAATGCATCGGTGCAGACTCGATGGGCCGAAGGGCCTCTTCTGCACTGGATTATTCTGTGATTCTGTGATATGTGAGCCTGGGCTGTGACTGTCAGATGCTGACTGCAGCATGGACCCCAATTGTGGTCTCCTGACATCCACAACAATCACTACACAGTAATTAGGAATGAGAACTTTGGCCAATTTTTCCCTTGTGAGCCCATATCAATTGTAACACCTCTACTATCCATTGTTTGGGATTGACTCACTCCATTTGACTGAATTTGGGGGCTGGATTTTTAACTCCTGGGACGAGCTTGGAGGCAGGCGGGCATGATAATTCACGCTGCTAGCCGGGGTGCTGGTTTTCCGGGGGTGCCAGGGCCTCCTGCCCAAAAGTGGTGGGTAGCCAATTGAGGGTATTTTAAGGACAATTAAGGCCTTTTGTCAGATGCTGCCTGGAATTTTCCAGTTGGCCTGCGAGCCTCCAGAGGTGTTGGGGGCTAGACCAGCTGCTTGGAGGTGGCCTCCTGGAGCAGACTGTAGATCCTATGCTGCACTTGGCTGGGTACAGCTACAGCTGCAGCTGCAGGCTACACTGTGGAGGGATTCCTCCTCCACGATGGTGGCCCAGTTGTTGAGCCTATTTTTAATATAACATTTAAAAAATTTTTAAAGTTGGGGAGAGGCACCTCTATCTTGAGGCTCCCTCTCTCTCTCTGTTTCTTCAGTGCTGGATGGCCCCCTATTGGACCTCCAGTTTCGAGAGCCCATCCGCCATCCTTAATTGGATGGCGAGCCCGCCCTCTGGCCGCTAATTGATCAATTCAGGAAAATCACAGCCGGATGAGCGTTCCCAACTCAGTGCATGGTTGTGACCTTCATTTGACCTGACATCAGGGTCCCAAAGACATCAGGTAATCTATAAGCATATTTATAATAAATCGAGACAGCAGAAATAGATTTCCCAAGTACCTGTGATCATAACTGTTCGAATCCTGGCATTGGACAACTCAGATAGGACAGGGATTGTCTGTGGTTTCAGTTTGTTCTCCAGAATCAGTAACCCAAGAAATACTAGGTCAGATTCCACATCTTCTCTACAGTAAATAAATAAAAGAAAGCAATTATTACAATTTATATGCATCTGATGCACATTCCAAGCTGTACCTTTTTCAGTTAAGTGCTCTGCTTATAGTTCAATAAAGATAGGATTTAGATATTGTATATCTATAAAATACATTTCAGATATTCATGTATTATAAAAACTTGGTTTAGATATCAGCTGGTTTTGCACTATTCCCTTTAAAAATTATTTGCATTTAGAGGAAGGTAGGTAGTCTTGTCTTACACTAGAATTATGATCTCCTCCCTATGTGTCTTATAGAGTCATAGAATCATAGAGAGATACAGCACCGAAACAGGCCCTTCGGCCCACCGAGTCCACGCCAACCATCAACCACCCATCTATACTAATCCTACATTAATCCCATTGCCCTCTCACATCCCCACCTTTCCTCAATTCTCCTACCACCTACCTATACTAGGGGTAATTTTTTTACAATGGCCAATTTACCTATCAATCCACAAGTCTTTGTGTTTATAAAGGTATCCTGATTTCAGGTAAAATCATTTGGAGCAGTTCTCAAATTTGCTGGTTTCCCTTTCAAGCTGCAAACAGATAATTGCAAATGAAGATATCTGAGAACAGACTTCATTCTCAATTGAATTGAAGACCAGCCATCACTTCAAATTAAAAATAAATTAAAGCCAATCAATCAAAATTATGAATGGAGGGAAACCCCACTCTCTTTTCTGCACAGATCACGTAGAATGACGGTATGTTTTACACACATTCAGTGATACAGAACGGCTGTCTGCACAATCCTACAAGTTTTAAACAGAACTGTTTGCACAGCTGGCATGGAAAATCAGATCTGAGCAACAGATGTAATGCACTTGAAGAGTTAAACTTTAATGTCAACATTTGTCATTTGGATTCAATGTTCCATCTATGTTTATTTATCATTTCTTAGGCAAAGCTCCCTGTTTAAGAAAGTTGAGAGGTTATTTGTTTGTCTGAGTAATTAACAATTCACGAACAAAATTGGAATCTATATTGGAAGCAATCAGCAATGATGAGACTTGATAGCGGCTTGTCAGACAGTTTCCCAATCAAAAGAGGAGTGCATCAGGATTGTGTTATGTCCCCAAAACTGTTCAACCTGTACACTGAAACTTTCTTCAGAGACATAGAACATCTACTGGGTTGCAGTATTGGTGGATTAAACATTAACAACTTGAGATATGCAGATGACATTGCACTGATTGCAGAGTCAGAAGAGGCCCTACAAGAAACTGTGAACAATGCGAATGCCAGGAGTGTAGAATATGGATTGCAAATGAATGTGAAGAAAACCAAGACAATGGTGATAAGCAGGGATCTAACCCTGGAAGTGAAAATTGAAGTAAATGGACAAGTCCTGGAACAAGTGAAAAGGTTTACATACTTTGGGCAGCTTATCACAGATGATGGGAGATCTGACTGTGTGTTCCAAAGGAGAATTGAGATAGCCAAGACAGCTTTATCAGAATGAAGAACTTGTTAACATCAAAGAAACTGACCCTGAATCTTGGAAAAAGAATGCTGAGGTGCTACCTTTTTTCATCTATGTTGTGTGTCTTAGAGACATGGACAACAAATAAAGAGACCATTGATAAGCTGAACACATTCAAGATGTGAACATATCAGAGGATGTTCTGCAGATCTTACACAGGCAGAAAGACGAATGAGGAAGTGGTGGAAATGGCTGGAGAAAAGATGAAATTAGTGCATAACATTAAAGAGAGCAAGATACAATATTTCCGTCACATCATTACAGCAGAAGGTAGACAGAGACAATTATTGGAAGGAAAGATTGATGGAAAACGTAGGGGTGGGAAGCAGAGAAGAAAATGGATGACAGATATAATGGACTGGATGCAGTTGACCTATGCAGAATGTGTAAGGACAGCACAGGATAGACAGAGGTGGAGATCCATGATAGTCAACCTTCTGGGAAGAAGTTGACACCAATGAATGAATGAACAAAATCGCACTCTGAGAAGTCATGATTACCTCCCCCTAGTGCTGGACACCCATGGAAACAGAAGATGTGAGGTCACCTCCTGTCTCATTTACACCCATCTCCACTTCACTGAGGGAACCATGGACATCCTGTGGCGTCATAAAGAGGGCAACAATACAACATGAATGCACATAGGGGAAATGGGAACTCCCAAGAACAAAGGCAGGAAAATCCAGTCCTATATGTTGCTAAACTACACAGCTTCACCACTTTGTTAGTGGATTTTTTAAAAAGGAATTTCATCCCCGATAAAAGTCTGGATGCTAATATATTTCCAAAAACTGTTGATATTTGCCTTTAAACAAGTAAATGCTTTGTGTTACTGTATGTTTGTAATGCTACACCTTTTATAAAGAATTTAAAAGATTTTTTGGGAACCTTATTGTTGGAAAACTGTCATTTAGAATCAACTTTATATCTATACACCAGTCTCAGCCTTTTGTTGCTTTGTGTTGGTTGTATGATCCTCCAACAGTGTGAGTGCCGCAACAACATTGAGGCATATATAGATAACCAACTATTACCATTTATTCAACTGTTTTGTGAAAGTTTCAATTAATATACAATTGTCTTTGAGATGTCTTTCTCTTCCAATGATAAATTGGCATAATTAATGCACCTAACGAGGAAAATCACAGTATATAGTGATGGGAGTGTGCTAACTCACCTCTTTAAATTGGCTACTGTGATGTCTTTGCCATTCCAAAGAGACTTAAATGCAAATCCAATAACTCGAAAACCCTGCTTCGTGTAACGCTGCAGTTCAGTTGAGAAACTCCGTGGAACTGCAAGATACATGAAGTTATGCTGTAAATTTCTTAAGCATTATTACAACATATTCTCCTCTCTGCCTGCAAGGACAAAGATAAAGAGAGAAAAATTGGTATGCACCTGTTTTCGAGTGCGGATCGCAACCCCCATGCCCAGTCCTGTTGAGAGAGGCAGCATACAAACTTTGTGCTGCCTCCTCATTTGCCTGATTTTAGTGTGCAGCTGAGTGTGACCCATGCTACTGGCTGACTGCACGCTCAACAGAGGGTCCAACAGCATTCGAGATTTTCACATGTTCCAGCTAGCCTCCACCTCTTAAAGGCAGTCTGCTCCTCTTAAAGGGGAGCTGCACTGACTGAAAGGAAGCTGCTGCTGACTGCCAGGACGGCATTTGGAAACAAAACAAATGGAGCGCCAGGCCACATTCGCGGATGTGGTGCTGGAAGCATTAGTCATGGAAATGGACATGAAGAGAAATGCCATGTTTCTTCAGGAGACCAGGAGGCAAGCCAGGAACATCCTCCAAAGGAAATGGGAGCAGGTGGCTAGGAAGGTCAATGCAAGGTGTTTGGCGCTGAGGATCTGGCAGCAGTGCCAGAAAAAATTCAATGAACTCATGCGGGTGGTCATGGCTAGTGAATGCATTTTCACATGACATCTCATACCCACCACACCATTAATGTCTCATGCTGCTCCAGAACAATAGTGAGGGCATGCTGCACTGTTGGACATGCTGACTTTTGGGTGATATGTTAAACTGAGGTCCTATCTGCCAGAGACAATTCAAAGAAGAACATGGGTAGACTCATAGAATGATACAGCATAGAAGGAAGCTATTTGTCCCATCAGGCCTGTGCCAGCTGTTCGAAAGAACTATCCAATACATCCAACTATCCTGCACTTCCTCATAACTCTGTAAATACCCTTCCTTCAGGTAATTATCCAATTCCCTTTTGAAAGTTATTATTGAATTTGCTTCCATCACCCTTTCAGACAGTGCATTCCAGATCATAACAACTCCTTTCATAATTACTTTTCTTCATGTTGTCTCTGGCTCATTTGCCAATTATCTTATATCTGTGTCTTATAGTTTGCGACCCTGCTGACATTGGAAACAATTTCTCCTTCTTTATCAAAACCCTTCATGATTTTGAACACTTCTATCAAATCTCCCCTTAACCTTCTCTGCTCTAAGGAGAACAACCCCGGTTTCTCTAGTCTATCCAAGTAACTGAAGTCCTTCGTCCATGGTACCATTCTAGTAAATCTTCTCTGCATATTCTCTAAGGCATTGTCAACCTTCCTTAAGTGTGATGTCCAGAATTGGTCACAATACTACAGTGGGGGCCTATCCAGTGTTTTATAAATATTTAGCACATAAGCCAAGGACTCCTTATGCCTTTCTCACAGCCTTCACAACATGTCCTGTCACCTTCATAGACATGCATACGTAGACCCTCAGGTCTCTTTGTTTATGCATCCCCTTCAAAATTGTACCACTTTGTATTGCCTCTCATTCTTCCCACCAAAATGCATTACTTCACACTTCTCTGCTTTAAATGTAATCTGCAATTCCACCAGTCTATGTCCTCCTGGGGTCTGTTACTATCTTTCTCACTATTTACTACATTTCTGAGTTTTGTGTCACATACAAATTTTGAAATAATGCCCTGTATACACAAGTCCAGGTCATTTATATATATCAAAAGGACCTGTGGTCCCAGCACCAATCCCTGGGGAGCACCACTGCACACTTCCCTCCAGTCTGAAAAACAACCGCTCACCTTTACTCGCTGCTTTCTGTCCCTTAACCAATTACAGATCCATGCTGCCACTGTCCCTTTAATTCCATAGGCTTCAATTTTGCTAACAAGTATATTATGTGGTACTTCCGTCAAAAGCCTTTTGAAAGTCCATAAGTCCACATACACAGCATCAACTGCACCAGCATCAATTCTCTCCATCACGTCACCAAGGAACTCAATCACGTTAGTCACACTATCAACTCTTTAGTTCTGCTAGTGTCCGGGACAACATCCTCCCTCAACTGACACCATCAAAAATATGTTGGCATTCTTCCATTAACGAAAGATGATGGACATGCAACAAACAATCCATTTAGGTGGTGTGCCTTCTCTCAGTGCACTGAGAAGTTGATGGCTGTGGAGCCAATCCTTGAGAGGTAGGTTCTGCCTCAAGTGTCACATATGAAGCTGCCAAGTGGCGCTGTGAATTATTGTTTTCGGCGTTGGCGCCTTTTGCCAAGCTACTGTATGCACTGGTCATCATGGTAATGCACACCAGTCCACAGGATGTGCCACCATTTCCCTCTTTTGCCAGCTCGTAACTCCCAGGTGCAATAGTCAACATTTAGAGCCTTCATGACACATGTGCAAGCATCCTTGAAGCCCACTGGTTGCCTGGTCCTGGCTACCTCACCATACAGAAGGTCCTTGGGTATGCAACCTTCTTCCATCCTGCGGACGTGTCCGATCCACTGAAGCCTCCTCTGTTTGATTAGTGCCAACCCGCTTGGAGCTGTGCTTTTGAGAGGACTGCCGCATTTGTGATTTTGTCCTGCCAAGATGTACCCATAATGCACCGCAGACAGCGAAGATGGAAATTATTGAGTTTCTTTTTCTGGTAGCTGTGTCGCCCATGTTTCACAGCTATACAGCAGGTGCTAAGAACACAGACCTTATAAACCATGACCTTGGTCCTAAGGGTCAGCTTGGTGTTATTACATGCTCGTTTTGCAAGTCGACCAAAGATGGTAGCTGCTTTCACTATGTGTGTATCAAGCACTGCATCAAGGGACAGATTGTCTGTCACCATGGACCCAAGGTTGCAGAATTTTTTAACCACTTCCAGTGGGGTGTTATTTAGTGTGATCAGGGGTGGAGATGCAACACCTTGTTCCATAACCACAGTTTTCTTGATGCTTATAGTCAAGGAGAACAAGTTACATGGGAGAGGCAGCCCATGAGCCTTTGTAGCTGAGTTTCTGTGTGAGCGACTAGCACAGCATCATCAGCATAAAGGAGTTCTCTGATCAGGACGTGATGTATTTTTGTCTTTGCTTTCAGCCATGATAGATTGTAGAGCTTGCCATCTGACCTAGTGTGTAGGTAGATTCCTTCCATATCTGCAGAGAAAGTGAAGGTCAGGAGCATGGAGAAGGAGATACCAAACAGAGCGTAGGCTAGGACACAGCCCTGTTTCACTCCATTCTTCACTTCTAAACTGTCAGAAGTGGAGCCATCAAACTATACAGTGAAGTGCATGTTGTCATGGAGGGAGCAGATGAAACTGAGGAGCTTTGATGGACAGCAAATTTTTCCCAAAATCTTGTGGAGCCCTGCTCTGCTGACGGTGTTGAATGCCTTAGTGAGATCTACGAAAGTAAGGTAAAGGGGTATACACTGTTCCCTACACCTCTTGTAGCTGGTGAATGGAAAAGATCATATCCACAGTAGGTCTGCCGACACAGAAACAGCACTGTGCTTTCAGATACACTCAGTCCGCTAGTAAATGGAGTCTCTTAAGTTTGATCTTAGCAAAGGCTTCCCCCGTGACGCTAAGGAGTGAGATGTGCCTGTAGTTGTTGCAGCCTCCTCTGAAGCCTTTGTTTTTGTAGCGGTGATGCCTTTGGCGTTATGCGTCTCCTGTGAAACAGAGTCTACTTTCCAGCAGGGAAGGAGAAGGCCATAAAGATGTGGCAATAGACTGAATTTTCCGTGCTTGAGCAGTTTGGCTGGGATTCCATCCTTGCTGAGTGCCCTTCTGTTCACTAGGGGGTCTAAGGCCTTCTCAAGCTCCAATGATGAAGGTTCTTCACGACAGGAAGGTGTGGGAGAGCATCAAGCACAGACTGGGAGATATCAGACTCACGGAGTACATCCCACAGGAGTGTTCAGCTCAGCAGGACATCTGTTTACTTATGTTGATGCGTACTTCACCATCTGCCGACTTCAGGGGAGCAACCTTGGTGATGTCAAGGCCAAGTGCCCTCTTGATCCCTTTGTATATAGCTCGTAGATTTCCTTTGCCACATGCAGTTTTGATTTCTTGACATATGTTGATCTAGTGTTTGTTTGTTCAGTATCTCTGTCCTTTGCACGGTTGTCTTGGCTTCTTTCAGGTTGTGCAGCATCTTAGCTGTTGAGTTTATGTTGTGCGTCATGTAGGATTTGTTTTTTGCATCAATGGCAGATATCATCTCAGCTGAGTGGGTCTCAAATCAATCCTTGTGGCAGGTTCTGCCTTTACTGAATGATGCTTCAGCTGATTCATAGATGATTGAGCTTAGGGGCTTTCAAGCTTCATCGACACCAGCATCGGTGCTTCCAATTAAGGCTTTGGTGGGGAGCAAGCGTTCTAGCAACAGTGTGAAGTGTTGGTATTTGTCATCATTATTTATACAAGGGATGTTGATGCATGGCGGGCTGTTGTGTTTGGAGTTGTGGAACTTTCGGGGGTGCTGCTAAGAGAGTAGTCAGCGTCACAATCTATACTGTGGCAGGTGTGGGTGTGAAGAACACTGGCCAAATCACACCTCTTCGTGATGACTAGATTTATTTGGTGCCAATGAACAGACCTTGGGTGATGCTGTGATACCCTTTGTGATGCCATGATACCTGTGGTGATGTCTGTCCTGGAAGAAGGTGTTGATGATGCAGAGATCATTCAGGGCACAAAGCTGAAGAAGGCATTGGTCATTATCATTGATCTTGCCCACCCACCCCATGACGACTGAGGCAAGTTGGTCCTGAATCAGTATCTGCCCCAACATGTGTGTCGAAGTCACCCAGGATGAATAGCCTCTCTTCATTTGGGATGTTCCTCAGAACATCACCTAATGTGTCACAGAAATGCTCTTTATCTGAGAGGGTGGTGTTCAGAGTTGGTGTGTAGACTGTGCTTCCATCAGATGCTTGCAGCAGAAAAATGAGGTGCTCCAAAGTTGCTACTGGTGGCTCAGCCGGTTGCATCAAAAACAGATTCCCTCATTATGCATCTTTGTTGGATCATACTGGGTGCTAAATAGCTGTTACATTTCTGAAGATGACAACAGTTACTGTACTTCAATAGAATTAATTCTATTTGAGGCAAATAGAAGCATTTCTGAGAAACGTCATTAAGTGCTTCTTAACAGTTCTGACTTTCTCACAACATATCTGCTCACAGCAAGAAGGTAATTTTCATAAGCAAATTGAATGAGCTAAAATCTATGCTTCATACATTGTGTGACTGGGTCAGCATGACCAGGATAAAAAATTACCCCTTAATTGTTATATTGACCATTGAAGATCATGTGGAATGCTCTTTTGAAAGGCAGAAATACCATACTGTTAGACTGACGTGTACAGGCTAAAATTAATAATCAGATTTATTTATTTTGGATAATATATAAAAGCAGTGAGGTGGAGGAAGATAACAAACTTGGAATGGGGGAAGAGGAAGTACCAGCATAAATTCTTGGGGTGGGGGGGTTGGGGGAGAATACAGAACCAGATTGAAAGGGGAGAATGGAGAGTGCTAGGTTGACTCGGTTGAACGGTACCAGGTTGAATCAGCAAAGAAGAGGAAGAAAAGTACTAGTGTGAACTGGGAGCGTTGAAGATGAGAGGGTCTCTGTGAATGAATGGAGACTTGAATGGGTGCAGTTTCTCTGTGAACTGCACCTGGAAGGGGTAGAGTGCCTTTGCAAAGTGGTGTGGTTGGACTGGGTTGGATGTGGAGATTGATAATTGAAAATGTCAAAGAGTTAACGAGGTACTCGTATACTATCATTTGTTAACGAATTATTGTGTTTCTGCCTACTTAATTTGCAATGAGACATCTTCCAGCGGTTGCTTAGAAATACAAGTTGTTATGTTCTTTCTAACAGTAGTGTTTGCATTACGAATGTATGTCGATCAATATGTTTCTAATGTTGTAAGTAAGCCTACCATTTTTACAATCTCATTTGGCTATGATACCTGCTCACATTTAGGCCTGCTGTATTATAATTCATTGAATATTACCTTGTGATTGCATAAAATCAAGAGTCAACTGTGACTCACAATCGATATTTTTTTTAAATCACTGTATACTTCAAAATGCTGGAAAATGCACAAAAATATTCCACAAATCAATA
This sequence comes from Heterodontus francisci, assembly GCF_036365525.1. Classification (NCBI taxonomy): domain Eukaryota; kingdom Metazoa; phylum Chordata; class Chondrichthyes; order Heterodontiformes; family Heterodontidae; genus Heterodontus; species Heterodontus francisci. The sequence goes on from NC_090381.1 coordinate 74,792,117, forward strand.
TTTCTTGGGGAAGGGGAATTCACCTAGGTGCTCCAAGAAATAAATTTTGTATCATAAAAGCCCACTTCATCCATTCAAAGATTAGTAAATTCACCATGACAAAATGCATACTTTTATGCATTTCACTTTTATTTCCTATAATATAACTGATAGAATTATTAGGCATAGATGCAGGTGAAGTCATAATGGCACAGAAGGAGGCCACTCAGCCCATTGAGTCCATGCCAACTGTCTGCAGAGAAATCCTCTCTCTTTGGCCTCCTTATCTCGAGTGACAATGGGTAAGCGCCTGGAGGTGGTCAGTGGTGCGAGGAGCAGTGCCTGGAGTGGCTATAAAGGCCAATTCTAGAGTGACAGGCTCTTCCACAGGTGCTGCAGAAAAATTTGTTTGTCGGGGTTGTTACACAGTTGGCTCTCCCCTTGCGCTTTTCTCTTTTTTCCTGCCAACTGCTAAGTCTCTTCGACTCACCACACTGTAGCCCCGCCTTTATGGCTGCCCGCCAGCTCTGGCGAATGCTGGCAACTGACTCCCACGACTTGTGATCAATGTCACAGGACTTCATGTCGCATTTGCAGACGTCTTTAAAGCGGAGACATGGACGGCCGGTGGGTCTGATACCAGTGGCGAGCTCGCTGTACAATGTGTCTTTGGGGATTCTGCCATCTTCCATGCGGCTCACATGGCCAAGCCATCTCAAGCGCCGCTGACTCAGTCGTGTGTATAGGCTGGGGATGTTGGCCGCCTCGAGGACTTCTGTGTTGGAGATACGGTCCTGCCACCTGATGCCAAGTATTCTCTGGAGGCAGCGAAGATGGAATGAATTGAGACGTCACTCTTGGCTGACATACGTTGTCCAGGCCTCGCTGCCATAGAGCAAGGTACTGAGGACACAGGCTTGATACACACGGACTTTTGTGTTCCGTGTCAGTGCGCCATTTTCCCACACTCTCTTGGCCAGTATGGACATAGCAGTGGAAGCCTTTCCCATGCGCTTGTTGATTTCTGCATCTAGAGACAGGTTACTGGTGATAGTTGAGCCTAGGTAGGTGAACTCTTGAACCACTTCCAGAGCGTGGTCGCCAATATTGATGGATGGAGTATTTCTGATGTCCTGTCCCATGATGTTCGTTTTCTTGAGGCTGATGGTTAGGCCAAATTCATTGCAGGCAGCCGCAAACCTGTCGATGAGACTGTGCAGGCACTCTTCAGTGTGAGATGTTAAAGCAGCATCGTCAGCAAAGAGGAGTTCCCTGATGAGGACTTTCCGTACTTTGGACTTCGCTCTTAGACGGGCAAGGTTGAACAACCTGCCCCCTGAGCTTGTGTGGAGGAAAATTCCTTCTTCAGAAGACTTGAACGCATGTGAGAGCAGCAGGGAGAAGAAAATCCCAAAAAGTGTGGGTGCGAGAACACAGCCCTGTTTCACGCCACTCAGGATAGGAAAGGGGTCTGATGAGGTGCCGCCATATTGAATTGTGCCTTTCATATTGTCATGGAATGAGGTGATGCTACTTAGTAGCTTTGGTGGACATCCAATCTTTTCTAGTAGTCTGAAGAGATCACGTCAGCTGACGAGGTCAAAGGCTTTGGTGAGATCAATGAAAGCAATGTAGAGGGGCATCTGTTGTTTGCGGTATTTCTCCTGTATCTGACGAAGGGAGAACAGCATGTCAACGGTCGATCTCTCTGCACGAAAGCTCCACTGTGCCTCAGGGTAGACGCGCTCAGCCAGCTTCTGGAGCCTGTTTAGAGAGACTCGAGCAAAGACTTTCCCCACTATGCTGAGCAGGGAGATTCCACGGTAGTTGTTGCAGTCACCGCGGTCACCTTTGTTTTTATAGAGGGTGATGATATTGGCATCGCGCATGTCCTGAGGCACTGCTCCCTCGTCCCAGCACAGGCATAGCAGTTCATGTAGTGCTGAGAGTATAGCAGGCTTGTCACTCTTGATTATTTCAGGGGTGATGCTGTCCTTCCCAGGGGCTTTTCCACTGGCTGGAGAATCAATGGCATCACTGAGTTCCGATTTGGTTGGCTGTATGTCCAGCTTATCCATGACTGGTAGAGGCTGGGCTGCATTGAGGGCAGTCTCAGTGACAACATTCTCCCTGGAGTACAGTTCTAGGTAGTGCTCAACCCAGTGGTCCATTTGTTTGCGTTGGTCAGTGATTATGTCCCCTGATTTAGATTTGAGGGGGGCGATCTTCTTGATGGTTGGTCCAAAAGCTCTCTTAATGCCATCATACATTCCTCTGATGTTTCCGGTGTCTGAGGCCAGCTGAATATGACTGCATAGGTGTTGCCAGTAGTCATTTGCGCAGCGCCTGACTGTTCTTTGTGCAGCACTTCTGGCTGCTTTAAGTGCTACAGATGTTAACTCGCTGGGGGCTTTCTTGTAGTCCAACAGTGCAATGCACTTAGCGGCTATGACAGGTTCCAGCTCTTCAATATGAGATTGAAACCAGTCTGCATTTCTCTTCGCACGTTTGCCGTCGGTGATCAAAGCTGACTCATAGATGGCGTCTCTGATGTGGGCCCACTTGGTCTCAGCATCCCCTGTGGGAGTGTTTTGAAGGGCTGTTACAAGTGAATTTAGAAATTTTTGTAACAGCTGTGGATGAGAAATTCTGCTCGTGGTGATGCGCGGGTGGCCCTTCTGCTTGGAATGATGCAGTGTAGTGTGAAAGAATGAGTTGGTGATGCAGAGGTTATGATAGATACACAACTCAAGCAGTCTCTGCCCGTTCTCATTCATCCTTCCAACGCCATAACGCCCAAGGCAGGAGGGCCATGAGTCATCGTCGGCCCCAACCCTGGCATTAAAGTCCCCCAGCAGGAACAGGTGTTCGGTATTGGGGATGCTGCTAATGATATTATGGAGTTCCTCGTAGAACTGGTCTTTAACTTCAGTGGGGAGCAGAGTGTTGGAGCATATATGCTGAGTAGGTGTACTGGACCCGAGGTGGTGAGCAGTCGGATGGACAGTATGCGTTCCGAGCCATTTGAGGGAGGCTCTATCATGCTGAGCAAGGAGTTTCTGATGGCGAAGCCCACTCCATGCTGTCTTGGTTCTTCAGGATCCCTGCCCTGCCAGAAGAAGGTGTAGTCTTGCTCTGCTAGAGATCCACTCACAGGGAGGCGTGTCTCCTGAAGTGCTGCAATGTCTACATTGAGTCTACTGAGCTCGTTGTTAATGATGGCGGTCTTCCGAGAATCGTTGATTTGTGTAAGGTCTTCCGACAGGCCAGGACACATAGTTCTGACGTTCCAGCTTGCAAAGCGAAGGGCTGGTACCTTCTTTCCTTTTTTCATGTTGTTTGGGGCGGTGTTGCAGTCCGCTGTTCGGGCAATGACCCTGAGCTCCAAGCACCCATTGAAGCAGGTGGACTGTGGCGGGACAGAACCTTATTGACCGGGGGCTGCCCGGTTTGAGGCGGGCAGTAGCTGTCCAGCAATGTGCGATGACCTCTCCCACCAACAAAGGCAACCTGTGGCGCCCAATCTCTACGCCAATTGAGCTGGACTTATAACCCGTAACTGCTGCCTTCCGTGTTGTTTCAGTCGCTGTGAGTCAACTATGGAGTGACCTCTCCATGGCGCATGCCTGGGCAAATGTATGGCGGTTGAGAGTTGCCCAATCGTCAAAACCCCCCTCTCGACCTTCCTGGTGGGGTCCAAAGGAGTGCAGAGCACGATGTTTGGCACCGGTATGGCTGCAGGAACTGCCAGAAACATGCCAAAGGTGACACATGACCGCCTGCAGGGTTCTGCTCCGGATTTTCTGTTCGGGTTTACTCCCTTAGCCTTGGTCTCTCCCGAGATGCCCACAAGGCAGTGGGGTTGTTAGGGCCCCGACACAGGTGTAGGATTATGCCGGTGTGAGGAGGGGGTGCGAGGGGGAGGGGTGGAGGGAAGGGGTTGCGAGGGGCTGGGAAGGCGGCTATAAGGGGGTGGGGGGGGTGCAGGGGAAGGGGGTGCAAGGGGAAGATGGTGCGAGGGGGATGCTGGGAAGGGGTTGTGAGGGGGGAGGGAGGTGCGGGGGGTGTTGAGCTGAGAGAGTGGAGCTGGGAAGGGGAAGTGGGGGGGTGGAAGGGGAGAAGGGGAAGTGGGGGGGAAAGGTGGTGCAGGTAATAAGCCATTTCCTCAGTTCCCACCATCGACACCTGGAAGTCTCGTCCGCGTCCTTCGGGAGGTGAGCGACATCCTCGAGCGCTGGTACCAGCATTGCCGACACTGCGCTGCAGATGCTCTCCGAGCCATCTCCCGCGGGCGCTTTGAAGTTGCGGCCGAGGAGCCGTTCGTGGCTTTTTGGGTGTTCGGAGCACCTTTTTGCAAGGCTTCACTCGGGTCCCGCTGCTCCTTCTTCTCTTCAATGGACTTACCGTACGCCGTGGCCGCGGACACTCTGGACGGTGAAGACAGCAGGATCAGAGGTCAAAGTATCACCAGCTGTACTTTGCAGTTTCGTCCGGACTGCGATCAATTTCATTGAGAAAACAGAGAGCAGGTATGGCTGGGGGAGGGCAGTGGGCCCGGTAACATAAACTAGCTGTTAGTTTGTAGTTAGGGCTAAAATGAACTGATTAAAGAGCCAGGGGAGTTTAAACAGTTTAAGAGGGTAGATTGGGGGAGAAAACACTAAGAATGGGAGCAGATGGTCATGGATAGAGTTGAACAGCAAGGGAGCTTCCTAGGGAGCTTGCAGCCCAGGAGCCATCTTGCTTCTCAGAAATCCAGACAGTCCTATTCCCCTAGTCTATCCTCAAAGCCCTGCAAGTTTATTTCTCTCAAGTGCCCATCCAATCTCCTTTTGAAATCATTGATCATCTCCACTTCCACCACCTTTGTAGGCAGCGAGTTCCAGCAAAATCTGTGTTTGCTGGGTAAAAAAGTTCTTCCTCACTTCCCCTCTGTAACTCTTTCCCAAAACCCATGTCCCCTAGTCCTTGTACCATCAGCTAATGGGAACATCTTTTCTTTGTCTACCTTGTCAAAACCTATCATAATCTTGTACACCTCTATCAGATCTCCCCTTAATAATAAATACAGAAAGTGCTGGAAATACTCAGCAGGTCTGGCAGCATCTTTGGAGAGAGAAACAGAATTAACATTTCAGGTTGATGAAAGTCAATCAACCTGAAACGTCAACTCTGTTTCTCTCTCCACAGATGCTGCCAGACCTGCAATTTGTTTTTATTTCAGATTTCCAGCATCTGCAGTATTTTGTTTTTATTTTAGATCTCCCCACCACCTCCTTTGCTCCAAAGAGAACAACCCCAGCTTCTCCAATCTAACCTTGTAGCTAAATTCCCTCATCCCCGTAATCATTCCAGTAAATTTCCTCTGCACCCTCTCAAGGACCTTCACATCCTTCCTAAAGTGTGGTGACCAGAACTGGATGCAATACTCTAATGGCCTAACCAGAGATTTATAAAGGTTCAGTATAACATCCCCGCTTTTGTATGCAATATGTCTATTTACGAAAGCCAAAAAGTCATGGCACATTCATATCTCACTGCACTCCGATCATAATTACTTCTTTCATATGTCATAAATGAGGTCATTCGGTTTATATTTTCAATTATGCATTGTTTTTCCAGTGTCATCTTTTCTGGGGCTGTGTCATCTTTTTTGAAGCTGTTTGTCAGGTTGAAGGTTCTAGTTTGAAATGGCATGAAATAAAGTGCACACTGCTGCAGTACACCAGGCATGTGAAGAATTGAAAGAACTGTTTTGTGAGGGCTCAGCAAGCTACCTTCGTCAATGTTTAGCAGGGTGAAATAATTTTTTTGTATCATGCACCATTGGCCCATCTATTGGCTACTTTTATCTTGGAAGACTTCATGAAGCTGTTATTCTTTTCCTCATCTGCTCCCGTATGCTTTGGTTATTTCTTCTGCGGAGCGGGTGCACGACTTATGGAAGCATCTTGAAAGCAGCATCTAAAAATGGAGGTCTGCATCATTGGCAACCATTTCCTTTTTTTTTTAACCCAGCACCAGTCAAGCAGCCACTTTAAATAGCAGCTGCAAACGTTAAGTAATTATAGCTAATTCACATCCCCAGTGACAGCAAGTTTCTACCTTCAGGCCCAATCTGAATCAGGAGTTCACAGTATATACAAAATGAGGCTGTCCTTGCAAAATCCCACAAGGGCAACCCAATATTATGTTTATTTATTTAGAGATACAACACTGAAACAGGCCCTTCGGCCCACCGCGTCTGTGCCGACCATCAACCACCCATTTTATACTAATCCTACATTAATCCCATATTCCCTACGACATCCCCACAATTCTCCTACCACCTACCTACACTCGGGGCAATTTACAATGGCCAATTTACCTATCAACCTGCAAGTCTTTGGCTGTGGGAGGAAACCGGAGCACCCAACGGAAACCCACGCGGTCACAGGGAGAACTTGCAAACTCCACACAGGCAGTACCCAGAATTGAACCCGGGTCGCTGGAGCTGTGAGGCTGTGGTGCTAACCACTGCGCCGCTGTGCCGCCCACTGTTGCTGCACACTAAGCTCATGTTCTCTCTGGCGCATTAAGCTCATTACTCTCCTGCCCCACTACTTCAATAGTGGGACAAGAAAATTGGCCCTGTGTTTTTCAATTCAGTAAGGTACGTAATATTTTTACCTCAAGTCTGTAATATGTTGCTTCAGCAAACATCAGAGATCATGCTCCAGATCCCAGATTACTTGTGAGCAATGCCATGGGAGAGCTACTTTATTCCTCTTCTTTCTCTTCTGTACCTAGGAGCACATGAGTCAACCCAGCAAATCATGCTCTGGTTTGTTTCAATGACAAAGACCCTTTTTATGCAGACAGGGCATTACCTCAATTCACAACCCCATAACAGGATGGATGCCACTCCACTCTCATCAGACATGGATGTCAACCCAATATTGAGAGACCAGAGCTCTGACCTCCTGCTAGCAAGTGTAGGAGGGCTACCCGTTGATGTATATCTGTCCTGCAATAAATCCTGTTTGTGCTTTCAGTGTGTATCAGAGATTTCACATATTAATCTAGTTTATTTCAGGAACTGATCATAATATTAATAAATGAATCGTCAAGTGCTTTCATTTTCATGGATGACCATTCAAACCTGTTTCAGGTTTACAAAGATGAATAACCATCTCTGGTGCTCCCTTAAGGTAGACAGTCAGTTTTTCTTTTCCAATCACTTGGGTTACAACGGACATTCTCTGTAGTATTGGTGAAAATGGATATTGCTTCAGGACTATAATTCCTTCCTTTGATACCTGTAATATAGAATAACATTGCCCTGGTTAAGGAATTTGATATGTGAATTACTCTGCGATATATTTTTGGGTACTGTTACTTTACTGCTGTTAGAACCATAACCATTTACAGCACAGGAGGACATTAGAGAAATACAAAACTAATCCCACTATTCCACTCTCTCCATATCGCCTAGTGTTTTCTTCACCTTCAAACATTCATCCAATTTTCCTGGAAAAGATATCTTGACCGCTCCTTGAGGCAAAGCATTCTATTCTCCAACAACCCGCTGTGTCAGGAAATTGCTTCTAATCTCTCTCCTCATTCTCTTAGTGTTAAATCTAAATTGATGGCTCCTCATCACCGAATCCCCAACAAGAGGAAATTGTCTAGCAAATACTCTATCCAAATTCATAACAATTTAAAAAAAATTCTCTGAAATTTCCTCTTACCTATCTCTACTCCAGTGGAAATAATCCCAGTATCTCAAGTCTCTCCTCATGACTATAATTTCACATCTTGGCTTCATCCTGCTGAATTTACACTAAACACTTGCATACAAAAAGCTGAAAATAATTGCTTTAAACTGTAAAGCAGAAGTTTTATGATAACCTGAGCATTTGTGGTTTTGAAGCAAAGAATTGATTGTCAGTTAAAAAGAATTATATCATGTACCTTATCAGCTCTAGGCCCTGGTTTGACAATAAATGAATGTGCTTCCTCATTTTGCTGCTTTAAGACTGTATTTTCTTTTAACTCCTGTCATGGGTTCAAAAAAATATAGTTTAATTATACTTTTAATTTGCTTTAAATTGAAATATATCTTAATAACATTGTAAACAACCTTATAGTGGGCAAAAGACCTATTGTCACTGAATAAATTTGGACAATTGACCTCTTACATACTTGTAATTAGATTGTCAATCTTAACACAGTTGGTAAACTGAGAGTCAAAGCATATAAAGTGGGAAGATGGAATGGGAGCTTGTATTGGCAGATCAACTTTAAAATCTCAAAGTGCTTTACAACCAATTAACTACTTTGGAATTGTAGCCACTGTGGCTCTGTAAGCAGATGTAGCCAATTTACACACAATGAAGTTTCACAAAACAACAAATAAGATTAATGGCCAGTTATTCTGCCTTTGTTGATATCAGTTGAGAGGGACAATGTTGGTCAGGACACTGGGAGAACTCCCTGCTTTTCTTCAAACAGTATTATGGGATCTGAAATATTTATCTGACCCACTGGAACAGGCAAACATGGCCTTAGTTTCCAGTCTCAGCTAAAAAAAACAGCAGCTCCAACAGTACACCACACCCTCAACTACAAAATCCATATTAGCTGTCTTTCCAGAGATAGTGCCCAGGCAGCTGAAGGTGGCTCACCACCACCCGCTCAAAGGCAATTAGGGATGGACAATAAATGTTGGCCTTGTCAGGGATGCTCACACCCCAAGAATGAATAAAAAAAATTAGCAATGGCGGGTCAAAAGGTCAGGGGATGCACAAAATGTCAAAGCAACAGAGAACTCTGCAGACCAGGTTGTAGCACTGGAGGATAATACAGTAGTAGGAATAAACTGATTTGAAAAAAGTCATGTTTTGGAAAAGGATAATGGTAAGCATTGCAGCGAAGCAATTAATTTGAGTCTTAGTTTGTGAAACGAAAGTATAAAACTCCATGTAAACATGCTCTTACCCAGCGAGTAATCTGAAACATTTTTAAGTCCAATGGGTCACCTTGAAGAGTGTTGTCTAAAAGAATCAGTGAGTGACAACTGGCCATAGCACCAAAGAATGGGCCCCATGGTAACATATCTCCACTGCTAAACTTGAATATATTCTGTAAACTGGACATTTAGAAATGTCTTATTAGAAAAACAGGATCAGTCATAAATCTGTGCCCTTTTGTTACTCAATTGTTAACAATTTAAACATGTCGTCATTTTTCATATGTATGCTAAAACCACAAAGAAACATCAAAAGTATCATTAATGACAGAATTTGCATTTAAATATTTTAAAAGACAAAAATATTTCTCAAAGATATCCTAAAGTACGAACTGTTTATTTTATTTAAAATTGATGTGTCAGTAGAAAGATTTAGATGATGTAACTTGTATATTTTAAAAATTGCGTGACAACAATTTAATCAAGAACTGGCTAGATCACAACATTTGCCAAAGATATCGAACAATGTAGATAAAGCTTGGAATTTCCTCACTATAAAAATCCCTGTTGTGCTATGATTTCTGATATAACACTTTTCTTATAGTCCAGGACCAGTAGAGAAACCTACCTCCCACAAAAGCTAATACATGAGTGTAAAAGACAGCCATGGCAAGAATTTAATATGTATTTAGCAGCTAACGCTACATATTGCTATGATTCTCTTATACTGTGCAATTTCATCTATTAAACCTTGTAAATGTTTCTGGTTTTATAATTTCAAGGGAACATACCCTTTCCCTTTAGTTGATACTAATCCCCACAAATCCAGTCCATCTTCAGTCAGAGTTCCAGTCTGCATAAAGCACAAAATAGTAAATAAATGTGGTGAAGTAACAGAACAGCATAAAGAAATATGCTAAACGTAGAATAAAAAACATTAGGCCCTAAATTATGCTTTGATTACTGGTTGACTAATGCTTAACATGGTTGTCTGAAATTCACCTCTCTGCTATTTTAGTAGAAATATTAACCAATATATTCAAAATAGTGCTGAGCTGAAATTCAGATGCATATTAAGTGTTTGTACTCTATACTAAACATTAAAAGCAAATAATGGAGAATGTATTTTTTTTTATAATTGCAATTAATCGGGGTATATTTTACTCCATTTATTCATTTTAGTAAGAAGAGTAGACATGAGAATATGAACACAATTTTCTGTCTTCATTTTGTATGATTCTAGATCGAGTAAGACCTGAATTAAAAATGGATTTAGCCAGCTGCCTGGGACATCTTTTGTTCGGTACCCTTGGTGCCGTCACAAAGTTGGTCCAGCTAGCCAATCCATTGGCTCCCTGCATTCAATCAGACCTCATTGATCTATTTAAGAGGAATGTGCACCTTAAAAGGGTTAGTTTCTTGGATACAATTAATGTAGTTTTGCCTCATTTTCCTTTTGTAAAGGTAATAATGTCTTGCAGTGACATTGAGCAACAAAAATAACAGATTTTTCAGTTTGAGGTACGGGTACTGCTTATACCGTTGAACACCACTGTTGGCATATTGATATTACATATTGCGGTGGGTAGACTAATGAGTTTCACGAAGGTCAAGTTGATGACCAGGTTTTCCCATCACAACAAACACATGAGGCTACATGCTTGCCAGCCCTCTAGTCCCTTATTCTAGTGGTCATTCTTCATACTTGAGACAAGATACTAATGGCTGGATTTTCCTCTGAATTACTGACTATTTTGGGGTGGATGTGGGGCATTATATGGAGTAAAATGAGACAAAAGAAAATCACAACCACTTCAAAAACGCAGTCTAACGTTGCACCAGAATTACCCTCCGAAAAGACCAGGGAGCTCTCCCGCTATATTTAAGTGGAGTTAAGTGGGTGTGGCTTAAGTCTTCTGGCTCTTTTTCCCCGACTTGCATCTCAAGTAGATCCCATATTATTACTTCCACTATATATGCGGCAGTAGAAGTAACATTGGGGTACCCCTGAGGCAGATAGTGCTGGATGAGGCTATGCAACATGAATCAGCACCATCAGGAGGTGGAATTGTGGGGAAAAGTTATTTGTCATTTTATTCATCTGTCCTATGTCTACATTTGCTGAACTACACACGAGCAATTATGAAGCATAATTGAAAGGACTTCTGTTTCCAATTACAGTTTGACCAAAACTTTGCTGAGTTACATCACGTCCACATGTTCCTCATTCCATTCATTGTTACAAATCCACACTAAGTGGGTGACAATGAAAAGGGGAAATACAAGCTTAAGCCACCATAAAGGACTGTGGTAATGAAAGGACTACTTTGTAATTAGTGTGCAGAAGGTGGCAAGTTAATATAACCGACTTTAAATATAGACACACCTTGTCAAAGCAGATAAGATTCAACTGTCCACAAACGTTGATCCTCTGTGGACTAATACAAAAGATTCCCTTCTTTTTCAGTCTTTCCTGGGCATATATTATGCCTATAGTCACAGCAGCAGGTAGGGTAGGAGATACAGCAATAGTTATTACATCTAGTACTTTCCTTACGACCTTCCCTGCTGGTACCTTTCAGAGAAAGATGTTATCAGTAATCTCACAGCAAATCAAGCATATCACAAGTAAGTATTAGTATAAAAAAATATATGCAGTACAAAAATCTTTTGACTATTTCTATGGGTGGATGAATAAACACAATATGTAAACTCTTTTGAATGATTGAATTCATATTGGGCAAGAATTTACGAAAACCGGTGAATTAATGCCACTTGTCGTTTGTTTGTCTTGGCCTTGCCAATGTAATTTTGATGACCTTTGCACTGGAACTTGCTCTGATAAGTTAATGATCCAAGCAGTGTGATGCCCCAGGGCATCTGAAACTGTGTAAACAGGGAAAACAATTGTCTTTTTCCTTAACCAATCAGAAGTATTGTTAACAAACAGCACAGCATCTGAACCAGGAAGTGGAAGTTAAAATATTTAATTCAATGTCAAATCAGGTACAGAAAGCAAATTAAAAGAGGGAAAGAAGGATTAGATTAAAAGAGAGAGAAAACAAGTCAGAAAGAAAAAATACAAAACTTAAATTTCAAAAAAATCTCCAACAACAATTAAAAGCTGAAGGAATGAAACTCTACACTCATAAAAATTAATTTTCAGTGTCAGAGAAGTTGATTGACAGTAATTATTTTCCTACATTGCAACAGTGATTGTACTTCAAAAGTACTTCATTAGCTGTACAGTGCTTTGGGACATCCTGAGGTCATGAAAAGTGTCATATAACTGCATGTCTTTCCTGATTGCGTGTGAGGCAGGTATGGGGATTCAGAATGTAGAAGTGGAGGAGCCTCAGCCTTTGCAATTGTCTGACAGGTTCGAGGTTCTCTCAACCTGTATGTATGAAAGTGGGGGCTACAAGGTGGATGAGCGAACTGAGTTTGGTACAGGAAGTCATTCAAGCTGGCGGAGTAAATAGGAAAATAGTGATAGTAGGGGCTAGCATAGTCAGGGGGATAGACACAGTTATAGAGTCATAGAGTTATACAGCACAGAAACAGATCCTTTGGCCCATCGTGTCAGTGTTGGCCTTATAGCACCCAACTATTCTAATCCCACATTCCTGCACTTGGCCCGTAGCCCTGTATGCTGTGGTGTTTCAAGTGCTCATCTAAATACTTCTTAAATGTTGTGAGGGTTCCTGCCTTCACCACCTCTTCAGGCAGTGCATTCCAGATTCCAACCACCCTCTGGGTGAAAAAGTGTTTCCTCAAATCTCCCCTAAAACTCCTGTCCTTTACCCTAAATCTATGCCCCCTGGTTCTTGACCCCTTCGCTAAGGGAAAATGTTTCCTCCTATCTAACCTATCAATGCCCCTCATAATCTTGTACACCTCAATCATGTCCCCCATCAGCCTTCTCTGCTGCAAGGAAAACAAATCTAGCCTTTTCAGTCTCTCTTCATAGCTGAAAAGCTCCAGCACAGGCAACATCCTGGTGAATCTCCTCTGCACTCTCTCCAGTGCAATCACATCCTTCCTATAGTGTGGTGACCAGAACTTCACACATTACACCAGCTGTGGCCTAACTAGCATTTTATATAGCTCCATCATAACCTCCCTGCTTTTATATTCTATGCCTCGGCTAATAAAGGCAAGTATCCCATATGCCTTCCTGACCACCTTATCTACCTGTGTTGCTGCCTTCAGAGATCTATGGACAAGTACACTAAGGTCCTTATGACTTTCTGGGGTCCTACCATCCATTGTATATTCCCTTGCCTTGTTAGTCCTCCCAAGATGCATTACCTCACACTTTTCAGGATTAAATTCCATTTGCCACTGCTCCGCCCATCTTACCAGCCCATCTATATCTCCCTGTAATCTAAGGATTTCCTCCTCACTATTTACAACACCACCAAATTTTGTGTCATCTGCAAACTTACTGATCATAGGGCGGCACAGTGGCGCAGTGGTTAGCACCGCAGCCTCACAGCTCCAGCGACCTGGGTTCAATTCCAGGTACTGCCTGTGTGGAGTTTGCAAGTTCTCCCTGTGTCTGCGTGGGTTTCCTCCGGGTGCTCCGGTTTCCTCCCACATGCCAAAGACTTGCAGGTTGATAGATAAATTGGCCAATAAAAATTGCCCCTGGTATAGGTAGGTGGTAGGGAAAATATAGGGACAGGTGGGGATGTGGTAGGAATATGGGATTAGTGTAGGATTAGTATAAGTGGGTGGTTGATGGCCGGCACAGACTCGGTGGGCCGAAGGGCCTGTTTCAGTGCTGTATCTCTAAACTAAACCTCCTATATTCATGTCGATGTCATTAATGTACACTACAAACAGCAAGGGTCCCAGCACCGATCCCTGTGGTACACCACTGATCACAGGCTTCCAATCGCAAAAACAGCCTTCAACCATTACCCTCTGCTTCATGCCACTAATCCAATTTGCCAAATTGCCCTGGATCTCATGGGCTCTTATCTTCTTAACCAAGCTTCCATGCGGGACCTTATCAAAAGCTTTACTAAAATCCATGTATACTACATCTACTGCTTTACCCTCATCGACACATCTAGTCACCTCCTCGAAAAATTTAATCAAGTTAGTCAGACATGATCTCCCCCTGACAAAGCCATGTTGACTATCCGTGATTAATCCCTGCCTCTCCAAGTGGAGATTAATCCTGTCCCTCAGAATTTTTTCCAATGTTTTCCCAACCACTGATGTTAGATTCACCGGCCTGTAATTACCTGGTTTATCCCTACTACTCTTCTTGATAATGGTACCACATTCACTGTCTTCCATTCCTCTGGTACCTCTCCTGTGGCCAGGCAGGATTTGAAAATTTGTATCAAAGCCCCTGCTATCTCCTCCCTTCCCTCACATAACTGCCTGGGATACATCTCATCTGGGCCTGAGGATTTATCCACTTTTAAGCCCACTAAAACAGCTAATACTTCCTCCCTTTCAATGCTAATATGTTCAAGTATATCACAGTTCTCAGCAGCCAAGAGGGAGAGTCCAGATGGCTGTGTTGCCTGCCCAGTGCCAGGGTTTGGGACATCTGCGCTCGGCTAGAGAGGAACTTGCAGTGGGAGGGGGAGGATCCAGTGGTCATGGTACATGTAGGTACCAATGACATAGGAAGAACTAGGAAAGAGTTTCTGCTGAGGGAGTATGAGCAGCTAAAGTCTGAATTAAAAAGCAGAACCTCGAAGGTAATAATCTCTGGATTATTCCCTGAGCCACAGCAAATTTGCATAGGGTAAATGAGATTAGAGAGTTAAACATGTGGCTCAAAAATTGGTGTGGGAGAAATGGGTTTTGATTCATGGGGCACTGGCACCAGTACTGGGGAAAGTGGACACTGTACTGTTGGGATGGTCTCCATCTGAACAGTGCTGGGACCAGTGTTCTGGCAGGTCGTATAACTAGGGCGGTAGAGAGGTCTTTAAACTAAATAATGGGGATGAAGGAACAGAATTGAGGAGATATGATAAATTAAGTGGAGAAGGCAAGGCAAGAGAGCAAGGTGCAATGAGGCAAATGATGATCAGAGTGTGGTAGGAAGGGACAGAGTGTGCAAACCTAAGAGTGCACCAGCAGATAAGACTAGAGGTTACAAAAATAGTAAAAAGACAGAACTAAAGGCTCTGCATCTGAATGCATGTAGCATTCGTAACAAAACAAATGAATTGACAGTGCAAATAGTAATAAATGCATATGATCCGATAGCCATTACAGAGACATGGCTGTAAGATGACAAAGACTGGGACCTGAATATTCAAGGGTACATGACATTTAGGAAGAACAGGAAGCTAAGAAAAGGTGGAGGGGTAGCTCTGTTAATTAAGAATAGCATTGGTACAATGCAGGGAGATGACCTTAGTTCTGGAGCTCATGATGTACAAACAGTTTGGGTAATGATGAGAAGTAGTAAAGGTAAAAAGTCATTTGTGGGAGTGATTTATGGGCCCCTAACAGTAACCACACTGTAGGGCAGGGTATGCAGGATGAAATAATGGGGGCTTGTGAGAAAGATATGACGATAATCATAGGCGATTTTAATCTACTTATAGACTGGACGAATCAGATTGACAAAGGTAGCCTGGATGATGAGTTCATAGAGTGTTTTGGGGACAGTTTCTTGGAGCAGCACATTCTAGAGCCAACCAGAGAGCTGGCTATACTAGATCTGGTAGTTTACAATGAGACAGGATTAATTAATGACCTTATAGTCAAGTCATAATATGATCGAATTTCACATTCAGTTTGAGGGACAGAAGGACAAATCTAAGACTAGTGTTTTAAACTTAAATAAGGGCAATTATGAGGGCATGACGGCAGAGCTGGCTAAAGTTAACTGAAAAATTAGGTTAAGGTATAGGTCAGTAGAGATGCAGCGGCAGACATTTAAGGAGCTATTTCAGAATACTCAGAAAAGGTACACTCTAGAGAGAAAAAATACTCTAAGGGAAGGACCCACGATCTGTGGCTAACTAAGGAAGTTAAAGATAGTATCAAATTAAAAGAAAAAGCATATAATTCTTAAAATATGAGGGCAGAAGATTGGGCAGAATATAAAGTTCAGCAAAGAATGACTAAAAGGTTAATGAGGAGGGAGAAATTAGAGTCCGAAAGAAAGCTAGCTAGAAATATAAAAACAGATAGTACGAGTTTCTATAGATATTTTAAAAAGAAAAGAATAAGTAAATTGAGCATTGGTCGTGTAGAGAGAGAGTCTGGGGAATTAATAATGGAAAACAGGGAGATGGTGGATGAACTGAACAGATATTTTGCATCTGTCTTCAATGTACAGGATACAAACAACATCCCAGAAATAATTGTGTATCAGGAGGTGAAAGGGAGGGAGGAACTTAAAACAATTACAATCACCAAGGAAAGGGTACTGAAAAAATTATTAGAACTAAAAGCTGACAAGTCCCCAGGTCCTGATGAACTTCATCCTAGGGTCTTAAAAGAAGTGGCTGCTGAGATAGTAGATACATTGGTTTTTATTTTCCAAAATTCCCTAGATTACGGAAGCATCCCAGCTGATTGGAAAATAGTGAATGTGACTACTCTATTCAAGAAAGGAGGGAGACAGAAAGCAGGAAACTACAGGCCAGTAAGCTTAACATCTGTCATAGGGAAAATGGGGAATCTATTATGAAGGAGGTTATAGCAGGGCACTTAGAAAATCTCAATGTAATCGGGCAAAGTCAACATGGTTTTATGAAAGGGAAATCATGCTTGACTGATTTAGTGGAGTTCTTTGAAGAATTAGCGAACAACGTGGATAAAGGGGAACCTGTGGATGTGGTGTGCTTGGATTTCCAGAAGGCATTTGACGAGGTGCCACATCATGGGCTGATTATTACCAGCTCCCAGGGCGGGAGAGGGGAAAAGTGAAAATGAACGCGATTGGCTGAGTGGATGGTGGGAAGGAGTTAAAGGTTAAAGTAAAGAAAGTTCGGGGTGGGGGGGGGGGGAAGGTTGTGATCGAAAATTTACTTTTTTGGGAGAGCAAGAGGACAAATAATAAACGTATTATTCATTGGGGAGTGGGACAGGGGATTGGAAGTGTAAATAAAATTTTATTTCAATTTGTTGCAAAACCTGTACCTTTAAACATTAAAATGAAGTGGAAGGGTCTGAAGCCCTTTAAAAATGGTGCTGGTGCCTGCGCAGTTGAACCGGACACCTTGCCGGGGACAAAACGCCCGCCAACTCTACCTCATCGGGGGCAGGTGGTCTGTCCCCTCCATGATAATGAGCTGCCGTATCGCGCTAACGCCGTGCCATCTTGGAAGCTCTCCGCTGAAAACGGTGGCGAGCTAATAAAATTCAGCCCAAAATGTTACTAAGCAAAATAAGAACTCATGGTGTAGGGAGTGACATATTAGCATGGATAAAGGACTGGTTGGCGAACAGAAAGCAGAGAGTAGGGATAAATGGGTCGTTTTGAGGTTGGCAACTAGTGGAGTGGCACAGGGATCAGTGCTGGGGCCTCATCTATTTACAATTTATATTGTTACGATCAGGTGAGAAAGAGGTCCAGGGGGTCCCTTTCAGCCTTCACCTAGTTTTTCTGTATCAGGGTTTTATTTTTAAACACACTGTGTTTTGAGCTCCCCCTTGGTGAATTCTTGTTCACAGCTTTCCAATTATAAGGCAAAGAAACCAGCACAAACAGGCTTTCTTAGGTTTAAAGAAGGTAAAATTTTATGATACTTAAACTTAAAGCTCTAATTTGGTTAACGCCTACGGATACACGCTGCACCCCATGCTAGCATGCATACACGATACATACATGCAAATAGAGACAGAAAAGAGTAGAAGAAAAATAAAGTGGAAAGGTTTGAAGCAATATCTGAAGAGTTTTTGTTATGGGTTATCAATCTCACTGTAGAGTCCTTGTTTGTAGGTGGATCTTGCTTTTCTTTGGGCCCAGTATTCTTCTTAAGCCTTGTTCACTGCAAGAGACTTTTCTCTCTTGGGGTTCTTGTGTCTTCAGTTGGTTTTTGGAGTTCTGTGAGAAAGAGATGGGAGCAGACAGAGGGGCTGTGGTGGGCCAGCTAGGAGAGGTCTTTACAATCCAGGAGCAAACAGCTTTCTGCCAGCTCTTAATTCAAAACTCTACAATTCAGAAAAAAACCCAGACTGCCAAGCAGGTTAGTCATGTGACTAACTGGTTTGACTAAGTCTTTTTGTGGATTGTACTGGATCAGGGGATAGCTCCTTTGTTCCAACACCATCTGTTAATTTGCAAAATGTCTTTCCAACCAGGGGCCTGTCAACCCCTTGTCACAGGCCTTCTCTTCTTCCCAGCAGCAATTTGAAATTTAATGTCCATGTGGTGAAATTAATGTGCCTCATTCTTGGCAAGTGAGGGCCTGCATGACACCTCCACACCCAGTGGAATGAAATGCGATTTGAGAAAAGGCGCATTTCATTAAAAGGGTTCAGAGAAAATATATAAGATACAGGAAAAATCCATGCATTTCTCTCGTTCATTTCCATTCATTCATAAATCCCTAAGCTTATCAAAATTGCCTGTATTTTCTTGGTGCCAGTGCTGCTTTAATTTTCCCTTTTTGGCATGCCAGTAACCATGTGGTTCTTTGGAGAAGTTTTTCTTCAGTTTGCCCATTGCCATGACTGCCTAGGATTTTGTTCCAGTTGAAGTCTGCCAAGGAGGAGTGTTTAATTAGCCCTAAGTTGGAATTTTTTCCAAGAGAGTCAGTATTGAGCGGGTCTATCCTGAACACTCTTTCAGTGCTTTGCTGATTCATGCAAAGGCTTTTGACTTCAGGGGATGAGTGGTACCCATTTTCTCTGACTGTGGGTGAGGATTCTTTGCTCATCTCCCCTTTGTTCTCTGGGAACTCAGGCCTGCAGGTATGTGTGCAGACTCGACTGCACTCCTGCGTGGCACTTCGACTAGGTGAGGGCATCACCATCACAGTTTCTCTGCCCCTTGAGGTCTTTCTTGGTCTCTGTAGGTTGCTGTAAATGCTGTTAGCAATTCTAGTGGGATGCTTATTGTGTCTACATTTACGCAGGAGGATGTGGGGTCTAACTTCTCACATTTTTCGGGGTTGGGTGACTGGACAGAAGGGGTTTTCATCCAAGATTCCTTCCTTTAACCTGCCCTCTTTGTCACTTTTTCCCCTTCCCTGTCTAACCTCTTGCCAGCCTTGTGCCTGCCTGTCCCTTTTTGGTCTCAGTGAGGGTCCCCTGCAGTTCACTAGCCCTCTGCTGGAGCGTCCTCCTAACACCAGTACAGGACTTAGGGGTGCAGGTTTCACTGTAGGTTAGGGTTTCCCTCAACCTGGCACATGTGGCAACTCTTGCAGTACTCCACCACATCTTTGTGGGGTTTTGGCCAGTCAAACTACTGTCTTATGTGGGCTTTGGTCTTCGTATACCAGCATGTACAGCCACTGTAGTCTCGTGGGCCCTTCTTAATATTTCGCCCCGGTACCTCTGCGGCAACACTAACTGGTGAACTACTGCCCACTCCTTGTTCTCAGGTCTGTGAGGAGAACTCCATTTCCTCATCAGTACCTCATTCTTTAAATAGGGGCAATCAGGGACTCCCTCGGCTCCACTTTCAGACTGGGCAGCCTGTGCTAACTCTCGCAATACTGGGTCGGCTCGCTGAGCCTCAGCTTGGGAAAATCCGTTTAATTCATTCCCTGGGTCTCCTAACTATCCAAAGAAAGTCTCGGACAGGCAGACCTCATGATCATCTGCCTGCAGTGCCAATGCAGTGTCCCCTGGGGGAGCTGGTTTGATCATGGCCTGATCCACTACACATTCAGGGAAACTGCAGGATCCGTCTCCTGCCACGCCCCTGTCTCTCTGACCTCCTGCGGTCTTTCTTTCACTACTGGGGGGCGTACCACCTTCACCCCCACCAGATCATTACTTCGGACCAGGTCAACCCCATCCACAGGCAAACTAGGGACAATCCCTACGGTCACCGGTTCCAAAACTAGGTCGCACTCTAGGTACACCCAGTGTACAGATACAGGCATACATTGCCCTCCAATACCATTCACCACCATTTTGGTGTTCACTGCACTCTCTGGGGGAAAGGTCAGGCCTTTTCCCAGTAAATGGGATCTAGTGGTCCCTGTGTCCCTGAGAATTACTATGGGCTTGCTTGGCCCACTTGAGGGGTATGGGGTTACTTTCCCTTCAGACACAAAACCCTGATAACCTTCAGGAATCCTATTAAATTTTCCTGCATTTGCAGTAGTAAGCTTCCTGGGTCTCACTCTTACTGCAGTTAAAGTCACAGCTTGTTTTGCTGTGCTTTCCATCAGGTCCCTGTCTTCACTGAGCGGGTATGCCCTGATCAACCCTACCGGTTTTCCCTTTTGTTTCCAGCAGTCAGCTTTTAAATGCCCTGCTTGATTACAATGGAAGCACACAGGTCTCCGGGTCTCACTCTTGCTCATAGCACCTTCCTTTTTGGCTGGAGGAGGGCCCCCTGTGTCTCCTGCTTTTCTTTCTCTCCCAGGACTGCCTGGGCTTCTATCACCTTCCCACCCTTTGTCCTTTTCGGATTTGTGGTGATGATTAGGAAATTTTCTCCCCTGGGAAACCGACTTATTAATTAAAGCAAACTCATCAACTAGAACGGCTGCTTGCCGGGCTCTCTGGACCCACTGCTCCTCTACATGGGTCTTTATGGAGAATGGGGGAGAAAATTTTTAACTTCCTCTAACAGAATTACTTTGCTGAGATTCTCATAGCTGAGCTGTATTTTTAAAGCCCTCAGCCATTGGTCAAAAGCCAGCTGCTTACTTCTTTCAAACTCCAGATAAGTTTGGTTAGCTTGCTTCTTGAGGGTTCTAAACTTTTGGTGATAGGCTTCAGGCACTAATTCATATGCCCTGAGGATAGCATTTTTGGTCAGTTCATAATTTGATAAACTCTCATCTGGCAACAGGGAATAAACCTCATGGGCTTTTCCAGTTAGCTTGCTTTGTAGTAAAAGACACCATGCCTCAGCTGGCTATTTTAGCTGCCTTGCCAGTTTCTCAAAGGACACAAAAAAGCCCTCTACATCTTCCTTATTGAATTTTGGGATTAGATGAACTAGTTTAAACAATTCTGTACCCAGCCCTGAATTACGCTCCTCCATATTGGCCATGCTTTCACTGAGGTTACTCTGTCGCCCCCTAGTTAACTCAAGCAGCTTCAACTCTCTTTCTTCGCATTCTTTCTGGAATATTCTTTCTCTCTCTCTCCCCTCTCTCTTGCTCCTTCTCCTATCTTTCTTTCTCTCTCTCCTCTCTTTCTCTCTCTTCACGTTCCTTCTGGAAGGCTAGCTCTTTCTCTCTTGCCTCTCTCTCTCTCTTTCTCTTTATTCCAATTCAAGTTTCCTCTGCTCCAATTGTATCTTTGCTAACAATACCCTATTGGAGTCTGCTTCTAACCCTGTTTCTGCTTCTTCATATTTAAGAGAAAAATGGTTGGTCACTAGCCTTAGGCGTTCAGACTACCTGGCGTTGCCATGTACAGTGATCCCACACTGCTCAGCCATTTTCCTCAACTCCTCCATAAACAGTGCTTTAAACGTATGCCCAGTTACTTCACCCTGGCTTGGGGAGCTACTCGCTTCAGTTGCAGACATGTTAATATTCAATCACACACAACCACAAGAAAACCTGTATTAATCTTGCTCTTTTTTGATGGGAACAATTTGGCTTCCCACTTTCAATTTCTCTTGTTTGTCTGTGGGTCAATTCCAGATGCTATCACCCAAATTTCTGTTATGACCAGGTGAGAAAGAGGTCTAGGGGTTCGTTTCAGCCTTCACCTGTTCTTACCATAACAGGGTTTTATTTTTAAACACATTGTTTTTAGCTCCCCCTTGGTGAATCCTTATTCACCGCTTTCCAATTATAAGGCAAAGAAACCAGCACAAACAGGCTTTCTTAGGTTTAAAGAAGAAAGGTGAAATTTTATTATACTTAAACGTAAAGCTCTAATTTGGTTAACGCCTCCGGATACACGCCACGCCCCACGCTAGCATGGATATGCGATACGCACATGCAAATAGAGACAGAAAAGAGGAGATGAAAAATAAAGTGGAAAGGTTTGAGGCAATATCTGAAGAGTTTTTATTATGGGTCTTCGAGCTCACTGTAGAGTCCTTGTTTGTAGGTAGATCTTGCTTTTTCTTCACCCAGCAACAATTTGAAATTTAATGTCCATGTGTCGAAATTAATGTGCCTCAATTCTTGGCAGGTGGGGGCCTGCATGACAATATCAATGACATGGATGAAGGGACTGACCATAAGGTTGCTAAATTTGCTGATGACACAAAGATAGATAGAAAAGTAAGTTGTGAGGACACAAAGAGTCTGCAAAGGGATATAGACTGGTTAATTGTGTGGACAAAAATTTGACAAATGGACTATAATGTGGGAAAATGTGAAGTTATCCACTTTGACATGAAGAATAGTGAAGCAGCCTATTATTTAAAATGGAGAGAAATTGCAAAATTCTGAGGTACAGAGAAATCTGGATGTCCTGGTACTTGAATCATTAAAGGTTGTTATGCAGATACAGAAAGTAATTAGGAAGGCAAATGGAATTTTGTTGTTTATTGCAAGGGGAATAGAATATAAAAGTAGGGATGTTTTGCTACAGTTGGATAGGGTATTGGTGAGACCACATCTGGAGTAGTGTGTACAGTTTTGGTCTCCTTATTTGAGAAAGGATATAAATGTGTTACAGGCAGTGTAGAGAAGGTTCACTTGACTGATACCTGGGTTGGGTGAGGGGGATGTTATCTCATGAGGAAAGGTTGCACAGGTTGGGTCTGTATCCATTGGACTTTAGAAGAATGAGAGGTGATCTTATTGAAACATATAATATGCTGAGGGGACTTGACAGGGTGACTGCTTTTCGGAGAGACTGGAACTCGGGAAGACAGTTTAAAAATAAGGGGTTGCCCATTTAAGACAGAGATGAGGAGAATTTTTTTTCTCTCAGAGGGTTGTGACTTTGGAACTCTCTTTCCCAGAGAGTGGTGGAGGCAGGGTCATTGAATATTTTTAAGGCAGATATAGATAAATTCTTGACTAACAAGGGAGTAAAAGGGTATCGGGTAGGCAGGGAACTGGAGTTGAGGCCACAATCAGATCAGCCATGATCTTATTAAATGGCGGAGCAGGCACGAAGGGGTCGAATGGCCTACTCCTGCTCCTAATTCATTTGTTCGTACGTTTATATGTTCTTATTGATAAGACTGATGAAGTTGTTAAAAGGGTCCGTAGACTGTAATGGACAAACCCTATCTTTCTGTGGCAAGTTTAGTCCCTGTCGACAATATAAGCACAGGAATTTCATGTCATTTAATACATCTGAATGGGGAACCAGACAGTGAGATGCCTTTTTCGTGCAGTTTTCATACAGAGGAGTTGCGCATTTTTGAAAGCAAAGTCTAGATTTTTGCGTTTAACTGCACATCTGTGCTCAACTGAAGTTGCTGTCCAATTTGCACATAAATAATGGTGAGCGCTGTTGGGCTCACTGTTTATTTTACAGTAAATTTTCGAACAATATGTACAAAGGATATATAGGCCAAGAAATTTGATGGTACTGGCCTGCTGGCATAGAAGAGGATTGGGTGGGGGGGGCAGTGGGGGTGAGGCGGTGCGTGTGACCAGTAACCGGTAACAGTTTGTGGGACTACAGTGGAGCTAGGAGAAGCAATTCTGCACTTCCCGTCTCCACACCCAGGTAAGTGCTGTTTCTAACCATAGCTTTTTGGTTTTTGCTTGCCACAGTCCCTTTAAGGATCACTGTCTAGACCATAAGTAGATCTGATTCTCCTGAATGCAAAAGCCTGGTGCCAGCTGCATTCAGGACAACTCAATTTTGAATGACCGGAGGTGGGTGGGGGGTGGCGTTGGGGGGGGCGGGGTTGTGAGGTGATGGGGGGCTCAAATTTGTGTTAGGCTCTTTGCTTGCATATGTAAATTATCTAACACCCGTTTCATGAAGTCTTAATGAAGACTCATGAAGTTACAGGATAAGCTTTAAACACTGAAATTCCAATCGGGCCCTGGATGGAACTGGGGTGGATCGCTCCATTGGTAACTGAGAATTGAGGTGAGGCCCACTTCCACTGAGATTCTGCCCCATGTTTTCCATTCTGTGATTTTCCTGGGAAGGGGAGTCATGAGTAAATCTTTTGCTCTGCCCCCATATCAAAGGTACAGTTCTGGGCGACATCAGATATTCTGCTCTTTACACCCTCTGTAGCCCTCAGTGGAACTCACACTGCCTTTACTTGGGAAAGCTACTCAGTCCTGAAGATGATTGACTTATCTTGCTCAAGAGGCTTGTTTGCTTCATTGAGTGCAGAAGATGCAAACTGTCTTCAGCTCCTTGCTGGGCTTCCTCTCCACCTGTGGCATGCCTTGCAGGGTTGGTTGGCCATCCTGGCTATTCTTTGATTTGGGATGGGGTTTCAGGCCAGGTGCTAGAACGTAATGGTAGGATGGGTTCTAGTCCAATGTACTTGCTGGGGGTGGAGTGGACTTCAGCAGTTTTAGGCCCTGAGTAACTAACTACGTTTCCACATGGTTTTTATTATCTTCTGCAACTTTCTGGCAGTTATTTTTGCAAAACAAACAGATAATCAGCACATATAATTTAAACTGTAAACTGATATGTTTTAAATACTTCCTGTTTTAATTTTAAATGTTATAATACCTTATATTTATAAAACACTCTTTATAAAAGAAACATTTCAGAGCACTTTACAAGGGGGGGAAATTAAGGGGAGATGATGGTCATGTTTGAACAGATAGGTTTATATTGAAGGCAGAGAGAAAAATAGCAAGACAAAGTACTTTCTGCAGAGAATTCCAAAAGCAGAGGACTAGTGACTGAAGAATTGATCTTCGATGATAGAATGAAGGGAGTGTGATCAAGCAGTAAATTGGAGTCAGAGGAGCAGGGTATGCCAGTTGACTCATATGGCTGGAGAAGACCGCAGGTAGGGTAGACTAAGGCTGTGATCTGAAAATAAGAAAGAGGATTTTCAAATCACTTCACAAAAAGAACAAATATAACACATGAGCTATTTTGTTATTTCTGGAGCATTCATGGACAGTGGCTGTTGTTAACTTACCCCATTTATCACAAGAATGCAGACTGAATAGATCATTCCAATTGTTGCAATAACTGTGAGGCACATCAGGAATCGAAAGGCATCTTGGTACAGTTTGAAATCCATTGGTTTTGGGTACAGAATGGACCTCACTAACTCCCCCTTGGTAGTAGTAAAACCTGAAGTGACACAATTTCATTGGTAAGAAAGAGGAGGAACTATTAAGGTCATTTTTATAGGTATAATATTTATAAGTCTTCGCTTGAGTCGTTTTAAACAGACTTCAGAAGCTGGCTGAGCGTGTCTACCCTGAGGCACAGAACGGCTTTCAAGCAGAGAGATCCATCATTGACATTCTGTCCTCCCTTCACCAGCTACAGCAGAAATGCCGCGAACAACAGATGCCCCTCTACGTTACCTTCATAGATCTCACCAATGCCTTTGACCTCGTCAGCAGACGTGGTCTCTCCAGACTACTAGCAAAGATCGGATGTCCACCAAAGCTACTAAGTATTGTCATTCCATGACAATATGAAAGGCACAATTCAGCATAGCAGTGCCTCATCAGACCCCTTTCCTATCCTGAGTAGCGTGAAACAGGGCTGTGTTCTCGCACCTACACTGTTTGGGATCTTCTACTCACTGCTGCTCTCACATGCGTTCAAGTCTTCAGAAGAAGGAATTTTTCTCCACACAAGATCAGATGGCAGGTTGTTCAACCTTGCCCATCTAAGAGCGAAGAGCAAAGTACGGAAGGTCCTCATCAGGGAACTCCTCTTTGCTGATGATGCTGCATTAACATCCCACACAGAAGAGTGTCTGCAGAGACTCATCGACAGGATTGCGGCTGCCTGCAATGAATTTGGCCTAACCATCAGCTTCAAGAAAACGAACATCATGGGACAGGACGTCAGAGATGCTCCATCCATCAATATCAGCGCCCAAGCTCTGGAAGTGGTTCAAGAGTTCACCTCCTAGGCTCAACTATCACCAGTAACCTGTCTCTCGATGCAGAAATCAACAAGTGCATGGGAAAGGCTTCCACTGCTATGTCCAGACTGGCCAAGAGAGTGTGGGAAAATGGCGCACTGACACGGAACTCAAAAGTCTGAGTGTTTCAAGCCTGTGTCCTCAGTACCTTGCTCTACGGCAGCGAGGCCTGGACAACGTATATCAGCCAAGAGTGATGTCTCAACTCATTCCATCTTCACTGCCTCCAGAGAATCCTTCGCATCAGGTGGAAGGACCGTATCTCTAACGCAGAAGTCCTCGAGGCGGCCAACATCCCCAGCTTATACACACTACTGAGTCAGCGGCACTTGAGATGTCTTGGCCATGTGAGCTGCATGAAAGATGGCAGGATCCCCAAGGACGCATTGTACTGCGAGCTCGTCACTGGTATCAGACCCACCGGCCGTCCCTGTCTCCACTTTAAAGATGTCTGCAAATGCGACATGAAGTCCTGTGACATTGACCACAGGTCGTGGTAGTCAGTTGCCAGTGATCACCAGAGCTGGCGGACAGCGATAAAGGTGGAGCGAAAGAGTGGCGAATTGAAGAAACTTAGCAGTTGGCAGGAAAAAAGAGAAAAGCGCAAGGAGAGAGCCAACTGTGTAACAGCCCCGACAACCAATTTTATCTGCAGCGCCTGTGGAAGAGTCTGTCACTCAAGAATTGGCCTTTATAGCCACTCCAGGTGCTGCTCCGCAAAGTACTGACCACCTCTAGGCACTTACCCATTGTCTCTCGAGACAAGGAGGCCAAAGAAGAATATTTAATAAAGTTAGCACAAGTTGTTCCTGATAGCAACAAGATTGTGAGGGATAAAACAAATCTTTTCTATTCTGTTATGCAGAGATTGCCATTCGCTTTGGGTACTGCTATTTCCATCATTACTAAATATACTATACAGTATTACACACTACAAACTATTTTAATTTCCTATTTTACTTAATGGATGAATAAACTATCTGTTAGGATGTGATTAAACTCAATCTCAATGATTTCCCAACTAAATGTCCTTCTCTCCATTGAGGAAGAATCCATGCTTTTGGTGTCAGCATCCTTCCCAGCAGTGTAGATGAACCCATCATTGAAAATTAATGAGCCTAACCCTTACCTCTCAATAACACAACACATCACTGCAGCATCAATAACGCTAGTATCTAATCTTAAGAACACAAATAGGCATACTGAGTTCGATCTCCATGTTTACCACTCAGATATTAAGCATCACCTGCATGGCGTGCAGGAAAGATAATCAGGCAGGTAGGAATGTATGCAAGGAATAAAACACAATCAATTTCCTTTCCATTAATTCCTTTCTGTGTTCTGCCTAGGTGATGATGAATGCACAGATAGTGAATACAAAAATTTACCCCCTCTAAAATGAAGTGCAGCAGGTGGAGAAGTTTGTATTCTGCAACATATATGGAAACATTTACAGTCCAAGCAGTTTATATTCTTTTCTCATAGAAGACAGACCTGTCCGATAGACAACAGCTTTTACTTCACCCTGGTCTGCTGCCTTTGACTGAATCACTTGGGTCCCACAGAAAAGGATGTGTCGCTTGTAATCTTCAGTTGAGATTTTCCAACAGTTAGGGATGCTTGGCAATGGTGTCTTTGTTACAGGAATACTTTCGCCTTATAAAGTAAAACAAAATAATAGATAAGTCAACAAAGTATAGTCAGTCAACAGTGATTGATTACACAAGCATAGAACAATGTATTCTCAATAAAGCAAGCGGCAGCAAAAATATAATGAGCATTTTCTGTTCTGGCACTAACCAAGAGTCAAGTCTGCTGTATTTTCCAAATTCAGTATCTATGCAAGGCAGGCTCCTGAAATAATTTGGGCCAGCAGTTGAGAGTTTGCCACAGACTGTGGTGGTGGTGGGGCCAAAGAGGAAGGAAGACAGTATGATTCATCAGTCATTAAAGGGGGGGGTTAAAATATACTACCAATAGTCTGACCTACATGTGTCTCCACTTCTACATTATATGGTTGACTATTAATGCTCTCAGGGAAACTAGGGATGGGCAATTAACGCTCGCTTGTCAGTGTCATGCACACCACGGCCAGAATTTTACATTGGGCCGGAAGCCCTGCCCACCAGCAGAAAAAGTCGGTGGTAAGCCAGGCATGGAAGCCATGATTTTATGCTGCCCAGGCCTCTAATTGGCCTTGGGCGGGACTTCCGCCCCTCTGAGGCAGTAAGTCCTGCCTCAAAGAGTTGCTGACCAATCAGCGGGCCAGCAACTCTTCAGTCCCAGCAGCACCACCCGGGAGCATTGGCCACTGCTGGGACTGCACCCCAGGCTGTGTGGGGCCTCACTGGGGCAATTGGCTGGGCCCCGGCGAAGCATCAGGGTGGATGGGAGGGGGTGCAGGGGTCGATCGAGAAGTGGATGGAGGTGCTCCAATGGGGACAGCCTGTGCTGCCGGAGGGACATACAGCCCGCAAGGAAGCCACCAGGTTTTACTGGGCGGCCTTCTGAGCTACTGAACCACCTGCCTGCCGCTGGTAATATGCCAACTGCGGCAGGAGGAGACACTTAAGTGGCAATTAATTGGTCACTTAAGGGCCATTTGTCACCTCCCCCGCTGCTTGTAAAATTGCAGTGGGGGCAGGAAGGTGACGGGAAGGCACGCCCCACCTCCCACTCAATTTTACGCACCCTACCCGCCCCCTCACCCCACCGCCCCCCCGCCCCCCCGACTCCAGCCCGCTCCTGCAGGGGGACATAAATTTCCAACCCACAAGAACAAAAAGAATAAAAATTCTCCAATAAAGGAACGTTAAAACTATGTTGAAGCAAATGCATTCAGAAGGTAAGTTAGAGGGTCCTGTCAACCTACTATTGATATGGGGATAACCCCCTTCTCCAAATACCATCCTTCTAATTTTACTTGCTCATTAGGGATAAAGCAAAAATGTCTGACTTACAGATAAAGGGATTTCCAACTCAATCAGGTAGTTTTTTCACTACTTCAATTTAACCGGGCAATTGAGGACATTTGATACCAATGTCCTCTGCTTTATTGCTCTTGAACTGGCTACATGGAGATGTGCAAGTGCCACTCAACTTTATTTAACTTTCCATTTTCCAGAAAACAAGTAGGATGAGATTTCACACACAAGTAAAAAAGAGAGATTCTTACCTGTAAGCATGCTCTCATTGACAATACAGACCCCATGGATCAGTACAGCATCACAGGACAAGATTTGTTTATTTCCTGTAACCAAAAAAACATCACCGGGTACCAGCTCACTCGATGGCACTTTCGCATATCCTGTAAATATAAGCAACATTGTGTAAACTATCCAATCCGCTCTGGTTTTTATATTTTGTACACTTCAAGATGAGTAGGAGAGAAGGCAAGCTAAATCAGTGATTTGGTGGTACTACATCTGGTAATACAAACCTGTAAGAGGAAAGTAAAGCCAAGTCAGGTAAGAAGCTCATGGGAAAGAATGAGGTAGAGTAGGAAACCAGGCAATGAATTTGATTACAAATACTGAGGATGCAGAGAGGAGGAAGAGTGTGTGGAATGGTTATTTAATTAGGCCACAGCTGGAGTACTGTGTACAGTTCTGGTCGCCACACTATAGGAAGGATGTGATTGCACTGGAGAGGGTGCAGAGGAGATTCACCAGGATGTTGCCTGGGCTAGAGCATTTCAGCGAAGAAGACAGACTGGATAGGCTAAGCTTGTTTTCCTTTGAGCAGAGAAGGCTGAGGGGGGGCCTGATTGATGTATGCAAAATTATGAGGGGCATAGATAGAGTAGATAGGAAGAAACTTTTTCCCTTAGCGGAGTTGTCAATAACCAGGGGGCATAGATTTAAGGTAAGGGGCAGGAGATTTAATGGGGATTTGAGGAAAAGTTTTTTCATCCAGATGGTGGTTGGAATCTGGAACACACTGCCTGAAGGGGTGGTAGAGGCAGGAACCCTCACAACATTTAAGAATTATTTAGATGTGCACTTGAAATGCCATAGAATACAAGGCTAGGGGCCAATTGCTGGAAAATGGTATGAGAATAGGTAGGTGCTTGATGGCCGGCACACACACGGTGGGCCGAAGGGCCTGTTTCTGTGCTGTATAACTCTATGACTCCAGGCAAGAGTTGCTAGCTCTCTCACTTAGAAGGTTAGTAGCCAACGTTATCAACATGCCTGATAACTGATGTGAAAGAAAATGCTATTAGAGCAGAGGATACAAACACGTAAGCCTTGAAATGTACAAGGAGATTTTAATTTGTTCAGCTAACTGTGCAACAGGCCAATTTCTCTGGGCACGTTTTTTTCTGTGCCTGTAGTTTTCTCTAAATAGGAGGCAGGGCTTATATTGCAACATTTAGCATAGCTCAGTGCCTGTCTCACAAAATCAGGGATGATACAATGCTGCACTCCCGATGGCAAGGCTTGGATGTGGGAGTGCAGATCAGGAAATTGCAAGTGTGCGCCCCGTGATTTTTGGTCCATTAATTTTTTATTACTTTGTCTTGATCTTCTCTTTCTGAATATATAGGCTGAATTTTATCTAGCTAGTGGGAGCAGGAGTGGAGGTGCGGGAGACTGAAAAATCAGGGTGGGCGCGCTCGCCTGGAAACCCAACGTCATGACATCAGTTCCAGATTTTGTCAGTGGCAGGAAAGCTCCAAGACAGCGTTGCTGCTACAAACCACCGGGATTGCAATTTAAATTGATGAACAGCTAGTTAAAATGCATTTGCATTGAATTGAAGCCAATTTTATGGGGGATTTCAAATTTAGTCAATCAACGGCACACTGAATCACGAGTCTTCAGATCCCCGGCCATTTAAAGGTGATGGCACCGAGGCCTCAGTGCCACTGCAGGAAGGCAGCCACGTTGAACAGTCGATAGGGGAAGAGGGGGGAGTGGAGGCTATTGTCAGCCTGCGGTGCTGGGCTCTCTGCAAAGGTCAGCACAGTCTCAGGTGCAAGGGTTGGTGCAGTTTTGGGTACAAGCATGGGTGCAGTTTCAGGTATGAGGGTTGGTGCAGTCTCGGGTGCTGGGATCTCTGCAAGGGTAGGCGCTGAAGGGTATTCGAGCATCTTCAGAAAGGAGTAGCACCGGGAAGGTGCCAAGTTAAGGTTGTGTCCCCAGCGCACAGGAGGGGCAGAAACCAGCTGGCCTGGGTCTCATACACCTAGTCTTTATGGATCTGCATGATCCACGTGCCGCACAGCAGCAGTTCAGAGTAAGGGAGGGATAGGATTCGGCTGGGCACCCCCCTGAAGTTCCAGTATGAGAGCGGCAGCAGCCAGCCATGCCAAGGAGGGCCTATCAGCGGTAGAGAGTGGCACTGGACTCGCCTCAACTACCTGTAAATGCCCGAGCGGCAGTCTCAGTGAAGGATGCGGCTCTCCAGGGAGATCATCACCGACTTATGACCATGCTGCAGGACGAACTGCAACCCATGGGCTTCAGTGGACACCCAATGCCCTTGGCCCGCGGCACTCAATTTCTATGAGTCTGACTCTTTCCAGGGATCCACTGGAGACATGTGGGAGGTCTCCCAGGCAGCAGCCACCACTGCATCAAGGAGGTGATTGATGCTGTGTTCAAGAGGGCTGGTGACTAAGTGCAATACCAGACCAGTCAGGCGGAGAGGACCATCGGTTTCGGTGCCATCGCTGGATTCCCCCAGGTACAAGGTATCATCGACTGCACACCTGTGGCCATGAAGGCTCACACAGAGCAGCCAGCCGCCTTCATCAACAGGAAGGGCTTCCATTTCATCAACGTTTAACTGGTCTGCGACCACTGGAAGCGTTTCTAGCAGGGGTGTGCCCACTTCCTGGGAATCAGCCACAACGCCTACATACTTTGACAGTCCCAGGTGTCACAGCTTTTCTGGCCTCCCGCTTGGTTCAGGGATGGATTCTTGGGGACAAGGGCTATCCACTGAAAACATGGTTACTTATGCCTGTGCAAAACACTTGCACTGCAACACAGGAGGGATACAACACCTTCCATGGGTCCACTGGAACAACCATTGAGCAGGCCTTTGGGCTGCTGAAGATGAGATTCTGGTGCCTTGATCGATCCAGAAGATGCTCTAATACCCCTCAGTGCCCACCCTTGCAGAGATCCCAGATTCTGCTCGATTTAGTATGCTCCAGTGAGGGTCTTGTGTATTGTGGTGGTCTGCTGTGCTCTGCATAATCTACCACTGCAGAGGGGGGAGGCCTTGCATGAAGAGAACATGTTTGATTGCCAGTCCTCATCGAATGAGGAAAATGAGGAGGAGATTACTGAGCAGACAGCACTGGATCCTGACTTCCTTGTCCTGGAGGCCATGGCCATTGAGATACATGTGGCAATCTCATACATACCCTCTTCCTGCCACCACAATGGCCTCTCAAAGTGAATTCAGTAAAGACTTGCCTCACTGTATTCCGCCTGTCACCTCCTTCCAATCGTACTCGAGTGCCTAGTGCCCAGCTTCACCACACACTCTGACACATCTGACACACTGACCAAACCCAGTTTGTGCCTACACTGACAGCCCATTTAGGGAGCAAGGGTGAAGGTTGCATCTGACAAGGCAGCAATGAAAGCATGAGCCATTTTCAGCAATGATTCTGACCTCCATTTATTCACATAATTGGAGTAACCAATGACAAGGCCATAATTCATACACATGCGAAGCCCCAAGTGCATCTGGGTGCTCTTCTTTATAAGCTTTTGTGTGCTTCTACACAGTGCAACCCCTGCGCTGGCAGTTGAGGTGGAGGCAGGCTGCTGATCGGACTGTCCCTTTGCCTGGGATGACTTTGGCAGGTGTCCTCTGACTGACCGAAGCCTGGAGGGTGCCAGCTGGCTGAGAGGTTCCTGCACAGGTACAGAAGCCTCCTCAGTCGTTGCGGCAACTGGAGATGGGCTAACTGGCGGACGGACTGAGGAGCTGATGACCACACTCAGATTGCTTGGAGGGGGAGCCCCCAGGTGTAGACAGCAGACTCTCCTCTTCCCTTTCAAGCCTCACTTACATCTCCCTGCTAATCTGAGATGGCCGAGGACCTGAATGAGATGTCAGGCGCCTCATCCCTATCTTGCCTTGCCACTGCTGCATTGAGCTCATGGACAAGGTGATGGTGTGCAGGTGTTTGTATGTATCTGTGCGATCTGGCTCTCCATGAGGGTCACCAACCTTTCAGTGGAGGAAGCCATGTACTCACATGCCTGAGATATGGCAGCACTCATGGCATGGATGGGCTCCTCTATCGTCCACTCATGGCTGTGAATTGTCTCTGCCAGCTCTGCCAGATGTTCCCTTACTTCTCTCGGCAACTCCACCATGTTCTATGCTTCTGAACTCAGAGGCGCATCATCAGCTGGGGCTCTGCATGGGCCTGGTCATCCACAGTCCTCCAACTGTCAGTGGTCTTGGCTGTCACAGCCTCCATCAGCTGCTCAGCTGTGTATATGGTGGTCTCATCAGTGTGTGACCTTGAATCTAAGCCTGGGCACATATCCACCAAAGTGAGAGTATCTGTGCTGGTGGAGGGTGCAGGGGAATGATGTGACGGTGCATCCTGTAACTGTTCCTCCTCAGACTGTTGGCCCCCTGTCCGAGTGACTGAGCTTGCCTCCAAAGTGCCATGACCTGCATGAAAGAACACAAACATTTGTGGGTTAGGTTGTTCAGATCTCCTCCTGCCATCCATGCGTGATGTGGATCTCCAGAAGTGTGGTGGAGGACAAAGGAAGACAATGGGCTGAATTTTACAGGACCTCTAGGGTCGGGAATGGAGGCAGGGGGCCCCATAAAGTTGCATGGGAAGGCAGGGGGTAGAGTGCCAGTCGGCTTCCCGATGCCTTCGAATTTTGTCCAGGGTGGGGAAGGCTAAGTGAGACCTTTAAGTGGGCAATAATGACCAACTAAGGGCCTCTTCCTGCCGCCACCTCAATTTTGTGGAGGACAGAGGGGCCTCCTGCTGAGGAGAGATGCCACCAGGCAGCTTCCTACAAGAGTTGCGGAGGGGGCCCTCCTTTGGGGGCAATCCAGGGCCCCCTGAGGGCACCACAGGTGGCGATGGCTAAATCCCCTCCTCCAACCTCACCCACCCTGTCACAGGGGCCTGCCTGAGTGGTCCCAGCGACCCCGACCCCATATACCTCTCCCGAAGTCTTCTCCTCTGCAAGGCCCCCCAGTGGCACTACCGGTACTGCAGAGCTGCTGATCTTCCAATTGGCCAGCAGCTCTGGAGGTGGGAACTGATCCCTTAAAGGATCCCTGATGGTGGGCAGTTAATTGCCTGCCCACCGTTAAACAGCACCGAGGGGTGCTGACGGAGGATAACGGTGGGGCCTTCCACCCCTTTCTGGCCTGCCACCTGGATCCCCGTCGCCGGAATAAAATCCGGCCCAATGTCTCCTCGCTCTCTTGTGCAGACATTCCAGTCATTCCATTGGCATGCTGTTCTCCCTTCGCCAGCTACAGGAGAAATGCCACGAACAACGGATGCCCCTCTATGTTGCCTTCATAGATCTCACCAAAGCCTTCGACCTCGTCAGCAGACATGGTCTCTTCAGACTACTAGCAAAGATCGGATGTCCACCAATGCTATTAAGTATCATCACCTCGTTCCATGACAATATGAAAGGCACAATTCATCAGACCTCTTTCCTATCCTGAGTGGTGTGAAACAGGGCTGTGTTCTCGCACCTGCACTGTTTGGGATCTTCTTCTCACTGCTGCTCTCTCACGCATTTAAGTCTTCAGGAGAAGGAATTTTCCTCCACACAAGATCAGATGACAGATTGTTCAACCTTGCCCGTCTTAGAGCGAAGACCAAAGTACGAAAAGTCCTCATCAGGGAACTCCTCTTTGCTGACGATGCTGCATTAACATCCCACACCGAAGAGAGTCTGCAGAGACTCATCGACAGGCGTGCGGCTGCCTGCAACGAATTTGGCCTAACCATCAGTTTCAAGAAAACTAACATCATGGGACAGGATGTCAGAAATGCTCCATCCATCAATATCGGCAACGACACTCTGCAAGTGGTTCAAGAGTTCACCTACCTCGGCTCAACCATCACCAGCAACCCGTTTCTTGATGCCAAAATCAACAAGTGCATGGGAAAGGTGTCTGCTGCTATGTCCAGACTGGCCAAGAGGGTGTGGGAAAATGGCGCACTAACACGGAACACAAAAGTCCGAGTGTTTCAAGCCTGTGTCCTCAGTACCTTGCTCTACGGCAGCGAGGCCTGGACAACGTATGTCAGCTAAGAGCGACGTCTCATTCCATCTTCGCTGCCTCCGGAGAATCCTTGGCATCAGGTGGCAGGACCGTATCTCCAATGCAGAAGTCCTCGAGGCAGCCAACATCCCCAGCGTGTGCACCCTACTGAGCCAGCGGCGCTTGAGATGGCTTGGCCATGTGAACTGCATGGAAGATGGCAGGATCCCCAAGGACGTATTGCACTGCGAGCTTGTCACCGGTATCAGACCCACTGACTGTCCATGTTTCCGCTTTAAAGACGTTTGCAAATGCGACATGAAGTCCTGCGACATTGACTACAAGTCATGGGAGCCAGTTGCCAGCAATCGCCAGAGCTGGTGGACAGCTATAAAGGCGGAGCTGAAGACAGGTGAGTTGAAGAGACTCAGCAGTTGGCAGGAAAAGAGACAGAAGTGTGAAGAGAGAGCCAACTGTGTAACAGCCCCGACAACCAACTTCATCTGTAGCGCCTGTGGAAGAGTCTGTCACTCAAGAATTGGCCTTTATAGCCACTCCAAGTGCTGCTCCACAAACCACTGACCACCTCTAGGCACTGATCCATTGTTTCTCGAGACAAGGAGGCCAAAAAGGAGGCTTAATTAGGTAGATGCCCTACAGATGCTGCCAGATCTGCTGAGTACTTCCAGCATTTCTTGTTTTTATTTCAGATTTCCAGCATCGACAGTATTTTGCTTTTAATTAGGTAGAATTTAGTTATAGTTAATATATTGTACCTTTCAGAATTAAAGATTGAATAAATGGTCAGTTTTCAAGACTCACTGACATTCCCCTTTAAGAAGGTAGAGTTAAAAAATGTCAAGGTCCCTGTTACAATAGAATATGAACCAGAAACAGCTGTTAAGCTGGGAAATTTATTACACTGTTTCTGTTGCCAAGGACTTGCAGGATAAACACACACATTGAAATATCCTGTGTGACATCAGTAAAAGGTATCCATGAATTAAATTACTTGATGGTGTTGGTAATTGTAGGCAGATTGACCCACAAAGAGGGTTCAACCTACCATAAAACACAATTATAAATATTTTGACCAGATAAATTCTCACAACTTCAAGAGCAGGGGAATTCCAGTAAAATATTAAGTGGAGATGTTAGTTAATGATACTACCAAATGTGGATCTTGAAAGCAAGAAAAACACACACAGAAAGGTAACACCTATATGCTAAAAGGTCATATGACACCTTAGAAACAGTATAAACATGAGGCTATTTGAAGCAAAAAATTAGAAGTGTTGAATTCCTCAAATATTACTTCTCACCCTATGGTTTACTTGGGGAATGAAAGGTAAAAGTTTACTTTAAATTTTGATGGATATTCTAAGATATTTTGCTGTAACATTAGCAAGATTAAACTTTTGGATTCTATATTAGAAATAAGATTATGTGTTACTTCTCTCAGTAATATTTGATATTGTGATATACCTATCCACTTAAAGGTGTATTGCATGTTAAATTCTTTAATAAATATATAAAAGTTAATAAATCGTCTCATGTAGCATTCTGTTTACAACTACAAGAACCCCTCTCTGTGCCCCTTTAGGTGGAGAGGTACATACTGAAGAGAGATTCCCAGACCCTTATAATATCTGGGATATTTATGACTTAGCCATAATTATTAAAAATAGGCTATCTGAAAGATGGTAATATTCTCTGTTAGTTTTCTTCGATGGAAAACTAGTTCAATTCTTTGTACCCAAATAAGTGTCTGTCAGAGTTTGTCTGGTTTGAACTTAATTAAAGGAGATTCATAGGGATGTACTCCTGATTTGATTTAGTCCCTATAAGGGGTTAAAGTCATAAATCACTTCAAACCCCCTTGTCACTGCCTTTGTGGTCTCTCCCTCTCCATATAGCACTCCTTCCCACGTAGCCACTTGCAAGCTCCAAAGAGGAGATGGGTATGGAGGACTCACACTGGAGGACCGAAGGAGGTAATTGACCCTCTTTTGGCATTGGACCCAGTTCCGGGTGGTGGCCTCATGGCTGTTGACCACCTCTGCGATCTCCATCCAGGCTTGCTCAGTCAGGCGGGAGGGTCTCTTCTTGCCATTCCTTGAGAAGAGGACCTCCTGCCTTTCCCTTGCAGCCTGGAGGAGAATCTCCAAGGAGGCATCGCTAAACCGTGTGCCCGCCTGGTGCCTTGCCTTGGCATGGTCGTAGTTGCTACCCGCTCTGTCCATTCGACTCAGGGACATCCAAGAGTAGCAGCAGCAGTAGGTGGGGGGGGGGGGGGGGTGGGGGGTGGAGGGTGAGGGGCCCAGCAATAACACCAGCAGGGGTGGGTGGGAGGGGTCCAGCTGTAACAGCAGTGGGGGGCAGGGGTGGGGGTGCAGCTGCACTCCAGATTCACTGCATCAGTGAAAGGCAGCAGTACAAGCAGGGCGGGCAGCGCTTTAAAGATGGCGCTAGCACCTGCATTATTGTCAGCTGATGCTGCTATCAATGCCTCATAGCCCACCCCCAATCTGTAATAGGACAGGCCCCGTGCCTCAGTTATGTTAATTAGTTGGTCGCCATGTGATCCTAGTCAGCTGGCCACACACATGACATGTGGTGATGGCACCCGCTTCTGGTACAACCTTTGGGACTCACAATGGGCTTACAAAATTCAGCCCTTATGTACAAAGTTCTAGAGCAGGTTAAAATGCTACCAGGGTCCCTTGTAGTTAAAGGACTATGATCTGCATTCATTAATGAAGCTCCAACCAGACTCCAGGAGGAACCTCTTCTGCCACCAAGTATACTGACATTAGCACTGAAGACTGGAGGGAACAGTAGAAAATGGAACTAGTGGGGAGGTTTTTCCCATGGGCTTTGGCACCCCGATGTTGGACCAAATGGAGGTTCCCAAGCCCGCTGCTGCCAGCAGCAAAACTGGCAGCGCAATCTTCTGGAAGGCAGCCTTCCAGTTGACTGCCTCTGCACTCGCTGTCTTTGGGCGGGCTGTTGATGCTGCCAGCCAAATCAGAGGACTGGCAGCTATGGAGCATCAGCAGCCCTACTGGGAGAGGTGGGTACTGCCGAGGCAAGTCAGGGCCCACGAGGTTACCTCAACATGGAAGTGCTC
This sequence comes from Heterodontus francisci, assembly GCF_036365525.1. Taxonomy (NCBI): domain Eukaryota; kingdom Metazoa; phylum Chordata; class Chondrichthyes; order Heterodontiformes; family Heterodontidae; genus Heterodontus; species Heterodontus francisci. Next base: position 74,830,547 of record NC_090381.1, read on the forward strand.
TCAGAAGCGTGGATCCAAATCAAAAATGATGAAGGCTGAATCCAGTAGGCCCTTCAGAGTGGAGGGGAAACCTCTCTGGAGGAATCGTTTGTACTACAGTAGTGGCCTTTCCTGCCCGCGGCCCCGTCACTGCGGCATTGAGCCTCCGGCTCCAATGGCTCCTGATCTGCTACAAGGAGACTGCCTCCATTGAGCTGGCGGCTTCCTGATGGGGAGCTGCTCTGCCAGCAGCAAAATGCCAGCAAGGTTGCAAAATTGCCCCTTATTGGAGACTTAGTCATCTTAATTGGCCGTCCACCGCCATAGAGTAGACAGCCGATCTGCTTCCCAGGCCGCCCCTGGGAAAGTTCTCCGGTGGCGGGAATGCATCGGGGAGCCTTCTAGATGCAGCTCTCGCCTATTTTCCCGGGTCCCTCAACTCCAAGCCCTCTACCATGGGACCAGGAAAACTCCGCAGTCTGTCAAGTGATTTTCTTTTGTTAATGGGTAAAAGTAGCATGCTTTATTACTTTTCGTGATATGAGGATCAAAAGGAGTTTTACTGAAAACAGTATTCTGTGTATTCATGTCTTACATGTAAAGTAAATAGGTTCTTATTTCACAATTGACTTTATTTTGGAATGTTTTTCAGTCATTCATTAGGATAGGAGAAACACAGATGAGGATAATATTCCAGGTCATGCGGGGTGGTTTAATTGTTACAATTTTAGATCATATTATTGTATGACTAGATATTAGATTATAAAAATAATTGCCTGAAGGTGCTTGGAAGACTAATGAAACGCAGCATTGCTCTGAACTGGAAATAATATGTAACATTTATGAAAGGACAGTTTCACACCTACCCAAATACAAAACTGCAATTCCTCTCCTCACTACACTATCACGGTAAATTTAAATGAATTCCTGGAACACCGGGGCAGTGGACTGGGATATAGCACTGCCCTTACTCTTTCGGAAAATGGGTTCAAACCTAATGTGATAGATGAAAGTCTTAAGTCTCCTCTGTTACAAGGTTCAAAGTGAAATGAATTTTGGCAGTCTCATCCAACTACTTGGTATTAGTTTAGAGGAAATTTCTGCCCATATATTAATACTGAATTGGGAAGGATCCGGGAAAAATCTGAACGGTACAGTGCAGGATGCTATTTGGAAGTTATTATTAGGCACATTTCTGGGGCAAGAATTGGTGCTTCCAAGAAAAGATAGTTTTATTGGAGGGATCAATATTTCATTGAAAAAATGCATAAATAATGAAGTTAGTAAGGGATGAGTGATAAATTGTGAAGAAAAAGCAAATCAGATTGAGCCATTACAGATTAATTAAATATCCAAATATAGCTCTAGCAATCAAATAGAAGACGGTCACAAAATCATGCATTTAGCACGGAAAACTGCTCACCTCCATCTTTTCTACAGACGGTGACCATCATGGTATTGTGAGATTCCACAAGTCTGTACAACTTTAGCGATTGCTGCAAATAGTAAAGTATCAGAAAAATTTACTCTGCCTATACTTCCTTTTCTAATGAAATCAAATCCTCGCATACTTCATTAGTCAGATCTCAGAAGGTGAAATGAAGCTTTAAGTGCAAATGAAACATGCATCTTCTTAACAAATTTCAAATGGAAGATTTAAAAGTTCTGGCACAGTTGGAATCAGCAGGCAGTTGAATTGATAGCTACACTGGCATTGTAAAATATTGATGAAGATAATACCCGACAGAGCTTAAAATGTAGCCTTTACTTTAAAACTCACCTGCCGCACATCATATACAGAAAAAGCAATGGAAATGAGAGACATAATTATGAGTGCCACTGAATATTCCGTGTAGTCCTCAGAAAGCCACAGACACACACTAAATATTTGAAAGGTATAAAATGGATTTAAAACCTATGAAGAAAGGAAAAAGAAAGCCATGATTAAAAAGATATCCGTTTACATTTAAAATGGGAGCAGTAACACAGTAAGTAAAAACCACATAAAACAAAAATTTACCTCTTTACAAAGTAGCTTCCAAATGGGAGCAATTTGGATTTCAATTGTATTAGGTCCAAATATTAATCTCCTGCATTTGAAAATTATTGGGTTATTATAAAGAAGGCGAATCCCCATTTCATTGTCAAATAAATGTTATGCAATAATGATTTTAGAAATGTATACAAATAACTACATTGCTAGATCTTATTTGTCTGTGGAATGAGATATAAATACCAATGTATTTGACATAGATTCTCATAATGTGGAAAATTAAACAATATTCAAAATTAGGACAAACACTTAAGTACAATCATCAATTGAATAAAAGGTAACTTTACTCCTCATTTCTGTCCAATAAAAGTTATAAAAATTAAATAAATGAAAGCAGAAAATACTCAGCATTTGTAGAGAGAGAAAAACAGACTTAATGGGGTGAACTTTACAGACCTCCCCGAAGTCGGGGGTTGTGGCGGGGGTCCCGGAAAATGCCTCTGGGAGAGGCCCATCATGAGCCTCAAGGCTGGAAAGGCCTGGCCCCATATTTCTGACGGCAGCGAAGCCTTGTGGCGGAGGGCACACCGCTCGACGGCGGGAAGAAAATGTAATTATGTTTATTTATGTAAAGTAACGTATTAAATACTTACCCGCTTCCGCCGTCAGTCCCAGTGCGATATTTGTGCTAGTGGCCGGCACTCCTGTGCCTTCGGATCTCTGTCTGGAGATCCGATGCAGGATACTGGTGGGGAGGGGGAAGCAGGGAAGTATTGCAGTGTGGGACTGGAGCGGGGGGAGCGGGGTCAAAGCAATCTGATTGGTGGAGGGGATGGTGGGAAGGGGTTGAAGTGAAAAGTTCATAAACTTTGTCAGGGGGTCGGGCGGGGGGGAAGTCAGGAACATAAGGTGAGTATTTTGGTAGGGCGGAAGAGGATAAGGAATTAACTGTATGGTCATTGTGGGGGGAAAGAGAGAGGCGAGAAACATTATGTTAAATTTTTTAATAAAATGTAAAATGGATATATCTTTAAATATGTAAACTAAACTGAAGGGCTCAAAGCCCTTTAAAAATGGCGACGGCGCCAATGCAGTGGTGCCTGATGCCATTGCCGGGGACGGAACGCCAGCCCCTTCCCTGTCATCGGGGAGGGGCGGGTCCGCCTCTGCCATGTAAATGAGCTGCGTGTTCAATATCGCGGCGGCTCCGTGGAGTAAAACCCGCATGTGTGGGCCGCCCTATTTCTACAGCTGCTGCCACATATGGTGGTGGTAACATAAAATTCAGCCCAATGTTTCAGGCCCATGACCTTTCACCAGAACCAACAAAAATTTGAGATGTCACAGGTTTTAAGTAAGTATAGAGGCAGGGAAAGAGGGGGAGGGAGGGGAGGAAAGAACAAAGGGAATGTCTGTGATAGAATGGAAGGCAGGGGTGATTAAAAGACAAGGGGGATGATGGTGCAGTCCAAAACGTAATGCAACAAGTAATGAAGCAAAATGTGAGTCTAGAGGAAATGTAAATGGCAACAGCAGACCATTACCATCACTGAAATGATGAAAGGAATGGTTATGATCTGAAACATCTCGAGTTTTTGCCAGTTCTGATGAATGGTCATCGACCTGAAAAATTGGGAGTAGTTTTAACCTCAAAGGGTTATAGTAGTATAGTGGTTATGTTACCCGACTAGTAATTCAGAGGTCTGGATTAGTGATCCAAAGACATGAGTTCAAATCCCACTGTGGCAAATTTAAAATCAGTTAATTAATTAAATCTGGAATTGAAAAACTAGTATCCATAAAAACCCAGCTAGTTTACAAATGTCCTTGCGGCCTTACCCGGTCCGGCCAATATGTGCCTCCAGACCCATAGCAATGTGATTGGCCCTTAACTGCCCTCTAAAATGGCCTAGGAAGCCAGTCATTTCTTAGCAACAGACAACAAATGCTGGCCTTATCAGCAGCATTCACATCGCATAAACGATTTAAGAAAAAAACAAAAATGGTGGATTTGGGTCAGGTGAGAAGTTAAATGTAAAAATTTCAAACACAAACCCAACCTACCCACTTCCCATTTTAACAAAGGTAGGACGGAGGGGTGGTGGGGGAGGCAACTGGCCCTCTCTCATAGAAGGGACCCTCATTTAAATACATGCTTCAAATTTTATCTGTATTCCAGCTTTAAAGTTGGCTGGTCATTTTTCCTGGGCTTCAGGAAATCCAGCAGCTTAAGGGAGGTGAGGATGACTGGATCGAACAGGTAAGTGTCTTTCCAGCACTGTTTATGGACCAGGAGGGGCAGGAGTGCATCCCCAGCCCACCAAGCTACCCTGTAAACATCCCCAGTGATCAGATGTCCCTGACCATCCCTCTACCTGATGCCCTTCTGATGTCTTCCATGGCCTGCGATTTCTTCCTTGGCAACCCACCCACCCCATGCCCTCCCAGCCTGTGATCTTCTCCCAAGGTCACCTGCAATCTTCCCTATAACTGTAAAAGTAATTATCTGTGTTATTACCAGTCCACAATAAATTTTTATACAGTACGCCTCAGCATTATTTTAGTGTTTCTTGCATTCTCCCTGCCCCCCTCTCCCCACCCCAGGTGCCCCCACCGATGTTGTAATATTATTTGTTTCTTTGGTGTGCGATCTATGGTAAGACTCACAGGACTACAAGTAATATCTGAAGTAAATGTGGGTTTTATTATACTTTAACTGGAACATATATATACAAACAGTTACTACATCTAAGCACATCTTGCTCTGTCGGAGTCCACCCACAAGTAATGGGTAATGTGTGACATGACATCACTTCCTCCAGTGATCTTCACTTACAGCTCTTTAAGTTGGCTCTCTCTTAAGGTCATCCCACAACAGATGTATCCCCCCAACCCATGGCCAATCCCTCATGGCTACTGCAGCACTCACCGTCCAACAGTTAGTTAGCTTCTCGATCTGGCTGGCTGCAGACAGGAAATGGATTCAAGATACGATAATCAGGTCATATCGATAAAGTCAATAGAACCTGAGGGAAACCTGTATTCTGGCTTTCCCGTCTGCCAAACATCACCCCACCCCCTGCCCCCAACCACCAGTCCCATTATCTCCTCACATCCCCATAAATATCAGAGCCATCAACTCTGTTTCTCTTTCCACAGATGTTGCCTGACCTGCTGAGTATTTCCAGCCTTTTCTGCTTTTAGTTCAGTTTTCCATCATCTGCAGTATTATGCTAAACATTAAATAAAGCTGTCCATGGGGATTGGATGGCACAGTAAGTTAGAACACCAGCGTTTCACCTCCAGGTGCTGGTTTAATAACTGTCTTCCCTTTCTGACAGTATTGTAGGAGCCACAATCAGTTTTCCAGCCAGTAGCAAATATAATTGTGGTCAAAGAGAACTTGAAGAGACCTGTCAGGTCACTGGGCTATGGGTCTGCACTCACAACAAAACTACTGAAATAAATAATGCTTTACTCTCATGTCAATGTTGAAATGTCCAAAGCTTAGTTGCATTCCTTTAGAAAGGGGTAAAAAGGTACCTGACATATAATGTATTTTTAAATAATTTACTTATCCAAAAATCTGCATTTATAGTGGCGAGTTTGGCATGCAATGGAAGTGCAACACAACTTGGGATCCTCATAATTGATGGCAGAGACTGTTTCTGCCATTATTTTTCTCATCTATCCAATCTCACAGAGTTTCTCATCTGGGTGGGAAGTCCTTTTTGCAACGTCCACCCCTTCACCAGCATGCACAGGCAAATGAGTTGATTGGCTTAAGGAACCAGAATATATTCCATTATACTCCATTTCAATTGGGGTAAGTTAACTTGATTAAGTGAAGTGCAGCCTTGTCAACAGCTGGCCCAACCACTGGAAAATAAAACTTTTAAAGTTGCTTCAGACACTTTTGTCCATTTCCCTTGTTTTATTGGTTGAGAGGGTCTACTGGGCTACTTCAAATTGTATAATGAGGGTATCTTTGATCACTACCCTGTTTTCTGCTCACTGGCAGACATAAGCAGTCAACAAAGCAGGAGTGCAAACTGCAACATGGATTTAATTTGGGACCATTATATATACACAGTATACAACATTTTATTTTGCTTCATTCATCAAAATGAAAGATGCCACTGGCAGGATTTAGAATTCTTTTTTAACTTTTGTCACCCAAACGTAGCATCAAGAACTCCAGGTCAGGAGTAAGGTTCCTTCTCCACTGCCCCACAGAGGTGGGGGCGGGGTCAGAAGGGCTACCCGCCCATTAGCGGCAGGTAGACAATTGAGGTGAGTAAATGGCCTATTAAGGCCAACTATCAGAGGCCGACTGGAATTTTCCAATCAGCCTGCATAACCACCGAGGCATTGGGAACGAGACCAGGCCAGCGCTCCAGGCAGGCTTTGAGACCCTACCCAACCTCCCGATTACAGCAGCAGCCGCAGGCTGCCCATGGTGGCCTGGCAGCTGTGGCCATTTTTTAATTTAAAAGTTGCTGAGAGGGTGCATCAAGATGGAGGCGCCCTCTCTCTCATCTGAAATGGCAGGCTGCTGCTCCTTCAAACTGGAGAGCCTCCTATCAAGAGCTGGCCCACCATCCCTAATTGGGCAGGGAGCCTGCCCTTTAGCCACTAATTGGCCAATTCAGGGAAAATCACCACCAGGCCACTGCCAAACATTGTCCCCATAAGTATAATATTCTAACCTAATGAATAGTCAGGGCTGCATTGTGAAATGTTTGAAGTAAAAAATAAAATGTTAAGTGTCCCAAATTTCCTCTGGTTCTATCTGGTGCCATAAGTATGATTTCCATGAATTGTGTGGGCGCCCCTACCATTTAAGGCTTGCTTTGGCTGCTAGCTTCAGGAAGGGAGGGAGAAACCTGCTGTGGCAGAGTATTAAAGAGCGAGCAATGAGAACAAAGATTTTTAAAATCTTAGCCTACATCCTGAGAATGATTTAATAAAAATGATGGTATCTCTACAACAATCACTCTGCGACCAATTGCAATGGGAAATCCCTGGCCTTTAAAACTTTCAATCCCCCAATGCCCTTAACATTGTTGAACACCAGGGATGCACCCAATATTTCTTGCTTGTATGCAAATAGCAGGAATTACATCATACGACATTTACATTACAAGGAATTTTGATGAGTGGAAAAGGGGTGAGTATTTGGTGGAACCGTGACCCACCCTAATTTCCAATCCCATCCATCCAGATTCTTTTGGAGTGAAAATTCAACTCCAAGAAGTTTGGAATTCTGCAGTTTGTTCTGAAAATATTTCAAATGAGGAATCATTTTTTGGCTTTTGACTCATTTCTATTTCCAATACACACTTGTTAATAAAATTTCAGGGGAATATTTTTATATGACATACTTGACTTATGAGCAATTCACTAAGAAGAATCTCTTCTAGGAAATACTTGATTTAAAAAGCAAAATTTACTGTTTACGTTTTCAGCAACATGTTGAAAATCTATATTTACAAGCTCTAAAAATGGAAATGCAACTAAAACCAAACAGAACTTTCTCTCTCTGTCTCATACACACACATCAATAGAATGTACTATCAAGCCAAGTTATTATTTTTACTACCTACCTGGTAGTTTCGTCCATGGTTGTTAATCCAGATCCAAACTTATGAAGAATTTCAGCACATGAATGGCAGTCTTCCAGTCCTCTGAATAAAGTAATCAGTTAAAGAATACATCTGAAGAAGCTTAAAATTACCTTAGTTCTAGAAAGTCAGATGGATTTGTAAAAACTTACTCAGCTCTGACAAACAGCTTTTCATTTAGGTCCCAGATGTACCTGATCTTTTGAATTTCAATATATCGTACCTATAAAGATCAGTCAAGAGAATAAATGTATTTTGAAAAACCAAACTTAACATTTAAACTGACAAAATCAACGACAAATGTTCCCGATCTCCTCTAAGTAATTAAGAAATACAGAAATTTTGCTGTGCATATATTAACTACATAAAATACACTATTGAAACAAAAATAGAATTTGAAAAGCAGCTCTTACTTTTAAATCAGGTTTCATGATGATTCTGTGCAGCAATGATGTCTCATCAGAGAGGAGTGACTGTTGTTGTGCAGTGCTTGTTGGGTTACTGAGTAAAGACAAGTGAATCCACATTACCTTCTTCTTAGTCCAGATTTTATATTCATCCTGAACGAAAAGAAAAGGTAATAATTACTGAATGCGCATGTTCATTTTGTAAATATCTAACATTGGATGTCCAAAATCTGGCACCTTTGGGGTCGAGACCATGCTGGATTTCAGATTTTCCAGGATTTTGGACAATAAAATAAGAAAAGCTGGTATATACAATCAGACACCTGCATTAAAATATTTAGAAACAAATGCCTTTCTGATAAAAAAAAGTGTAAAAGAAACACTTCTCTCCATCCCTGTCAACTGATTTATCCTGGCACCCATTGCCCATGGGAAGTGGACTTCATTCCTGCTTATCACTTGATCAATCAGTATCTCAATCACTGCATCACAGAACCTCAGGGCCCTATTGAAATTCATTTTGCCTTCTGCTGCATAATCATGCTGGTAACTGCCTCTCACAATAAAATGCATCTCCCCTCTAAGGTGCTATTTTAAGGCCTATAAATAGCAGCCACCCCATAACATTTCACACCCTTCTAATCAGTGAACAGTCTATAGGGAGTGTGCTACATGATGGCAGCTCTGAAAATTAATAGAAATTTGGCTGGATCATGAACATCGCAAAAACGGCATCACACCAGCTCCTTCAGGCGATTGCACCACCTACCCTGCTCATCATCCTCCTGATTTATGCTCCACTTGAAAATTGGCCCCGATACATCAAAACTATCAATATAAAAATCGAGGGAAATCGTAAGTAAAACAAAAATGAAGTACTCTGAGGTGATTGATACTTAATAAAACCCCTTGTGCTGCCTGTAAATTGCCAGCTTGTGCACATCTCTGTTGTCTGTGTTCAGTTCATAGGGCAGGATTTTCATTGCATAGGTGGGAAACAGGAACCGGGGTCTGGTTCTGGTTCAGGAATGCGCCTCCTGTGGGAAACTGATTCTGATTCAGATTTTCAAATGGATGAGTCCTTAATTGGTTTGGGGATGGGTTTCCTGTCCACTTAGAGCCAGTGGGGCCGGGAATGGAGGTGAGTCAGATCAGGTGTGAGGCTCATTTAGACACCCTATGGCAGATATCACTGAGCCTGTTGGTTGTCCTGAGGGCCAGATCTGTGGCTTCTGCCAAAACCTTCCATTACACCAGAGGGAGTGAGATGTCACAGAGAGCTGGAGGCCTGGCACTAGGGGCAGGGCAGACACTTGCCTCATCGATGCCGACCTAGATCTAATGCTGGCGACCGTGAGGGAGAGGAGGGAGTTCCTCTTCCTGGAGGGTGGTAGGAGGGTGCCACCTCGTCATGCAGCAGGGGCATGTCTCTGTTCAGCATTGTTCCGCTCCACCCCCCTCTTCCTCCTCTCTTATCTCCTGATCCTCCCCCAATGAGCTGTCTCCCTCTAGGGCCTCACTGTCCTCAAGGCCCACACCTCTCTGCAGGGCCATGTTATGGAGAGTGTAGCAGACCACCACAATGACTGAGACCCTTGCTTACCTTCAGCGACTGATGTACGAAAACACCCAGGTCTCGCTGCATATTCCCCTCTCTCAGTTTATAGCCATTCAGATAATAATCTGCCTTCCTGTTTTTGCTACCAAAGTGGATAACCTCACATTTATCCACGTTATACTGCATCTGCCATGCATTAGCCCACTTACTCAACTTGTCCAAATCACCCTGAAGCCTCTCTGCATCCTCCTCACAACTCACCTTCCCACCCAGTTTTGTGTCATCTGCAAATTTGGAGATATTACATTTCGTTCCCCCATCTAAATCATTTATCCCTACTCTTTGATTCCTGTCCGCCAACCAATTTTCTATCCATCACAATACACTACCCCCAATCCCATGCGCTTTAATTTTACATGCTAATCTCTTATGTGAGACTTTGTCGAAAGCCTTCTGAAAGTCCAAATAAACCACATCCACTAGCTCCCCCTCATCAACTCTACTAGTTACATCTGCAAAGAGTTCTAGTAGATTCGTCAAGCATGATTTCCCTTTCGTAAATCCATGCTGACTCTGCCCGATTCTACCACTGTTCTGTAAGTGCTCTACTATAAAATCTTTTGATAATGGACTCTAGAATTTTCCCCACTACTGACGTCAGGCTGACTGGTCTATAATTCCCTGCTTTCTCTCTACCTCCCTTTTTAAATAGTGGGGTTACATTAGCTACCCTCCAATCTGTAGGAACTGTTCCAGAGTCTCGAATCTTGAAAGATGACCACCAATGCATCCACTATTTCTAGGGCCACTTCCTTAAGTACTCTGTGGTGCATACCATCAGGCCCTGGGGATTTATCAGCCTTCAATCCCATCGATTTCCCCAACACCATTTCTCTACTAATACTGATTTCTTTCAGTTCCTCTCGCTCATTAAGCCCTGTGTTCCCCAACATTTCTGGTATGATATTTGTATCCTCCTCTGTGAAGACAGAACCAAAGTATGCATTTAGTTGGTCAGCCATTTCTTTGTTCCCCATAATAAATTCCCCTGTTTCTGACTGTAAAGGACCTACATTTGTCTTCACCAATCTTTTTCTCTTCACATGCCTATAGAAACTTTTACAGTCAGTTTTTATGTTCCCCGCAAGCTTGCTCTCGTACTCTATTTTCCCCTTCTTAATCAATCCTTTAGTCCTCCTTTGCTGAATTCTAAACTGCTCCCAATCCTCAGGTCTGTTGTTTTTCCTGGCAAATTTATATGCCTCTTCCTTGGATCTAATGCTATCTCTAATTTCCCTTGTAAGACATGGTTTGGCCACCTTTCCAGTTTTACTTTTGCGCCAGACAGGGATAAACAATTGTTGCAATTCATCCATGCGCTCTTTAAATGTTTGCCATTGCCTATCCACCATCATCCCTTTAAGTCACGTTTCCCAATCCATCATGTCCAACTCGCGCCTCATACCTTCATAATTTCCTTTACTAAGATTCAGGACCTTTGTCTCTGAATCAACTACGTCACTCTCCATCTTGATGAAGAATTTTATCATATTATCGTCGCTCGTTCCCAAGGGGTCTCGCACCACTAGATTATCAATTATTCCTCTGTCATTAAACAATACCCAGTCTAGGATGGCCTGTTCTCTAGTTGGTTCCTCAACGTATTGGTCCAGAAAACCATCCCGTATACACTCCAAGAATTCCTCCTCTACTAACTTGATTTGCCCAATCTATATGCAGATTAAACTCACCCATAATTAGAGGTTCCTTTATTGCATGCAGCTCTAATTTTCTGTTTAATGCCATTCCCAACAGCACCATTACAGTTTAGGGGTCTATATACAACCCCCACTAAAGTTTTTTGCCCCTTAATGTTTCTCAGCTCTACCCATACAGATTCCACATCATCAGAGCTAATATCTTTCCTCACTATTGCGTTAATTTCCTCTTTAACCAGCAATCCAACTCCAGCGCCATTTGCTTTTTGTCTGTCCTTCCTAAATACTGAACACCCCTGGATGTTCATTTCCCATCCCTGGTCACCTTGCAGTCATGTCTCTGTAATCCTGACTATATCATACCCGTTTACATCTATTTGCGCAATTAATTCATCCACTTTATTGCGAATGCACAAAGCCTTAATGCTTGTCTTTTTAACATTACTTGTCCCCTCCCCACTATTTGTCACTGTGGCCCTGTTTGATTCTGGCCCTTGATTTCTCTACCTATCACTTTTCTTATTCCCATTATAGTCTTTTGTTCTTGTCTTTGATCACCCCCCCCCCCCCCACCCCTCTAACTCCTTGCAAAGGTTCCCATCCCCCTGCCATTTTAGTTTAAACCCTCCCCAACCACTCTAGCAATTACTCCCCCTAGGACATCAGTCCCGGTCCTGCTCAGGTGTAACCCGTCCAGTTTGTACTGGTCCCACCTCCCCCCAGAACTGGTCCCAGTGACCCAGGAATCTAAAACCCTCCCCCTCACAGCATCTCTTCAGCCACGTATTCATCCAATATATCCTGCTATTTCTACTCTGATTAGCACATGGCACTGGTAGTAATCCTGAGATCACTACCTTTGAGGTCCTACTTTTCAACTTACTTCCTAGCTCCCTATATTCTGCTTTTAGGATCTCATCCTTTTTTTTACCTATGTCATTTGTACCAATGTGTACCACGACCACTGGCTGGTCACTCTCCCCCTTCAGAATGTCCTGTAACCGCTCTGAGACATCCTCGGCCTGAGCACCAGGGAGGCAACAAACCATCCTGGAGTCTCGTTTGCAGCCACAGAAATGCCTATCTATTCCCCTTACAATTGAATCCCCTATAACTATTGCATACCCACACTTTTTACTCCTCCCCTGTGCATCAGAGCCAACTGTGGTGCAATGAATTGGACTGTTGCTGCTTTCCCCTGAGAGGCCATTCCCCCCAACAGTATCCAAAGCAGTATACAGCAGTTTTGCAGGGGAATAACCACAGAAGATTCCTGAACTGCCTGCCTAGCCCTCTTGCTCTATTTAACCCATGCAATTTATCGGGTCTGAGCCAGTCAAGGGCCCTGAACAGATCCAGTGAAAGGACACAGACACAAATGGTAATAGCTAATCCCTGAACATTTTGTCAACTATTATTATAATATCTATTGCAAACATGCCTTTTCGCAATTGTACACCTGCGGATTTGACAACAGATTAAGATGCTCGTATTTAATATCATTGTTTAGCAAAATGTAATAGCTCCAAATCAAACCTTTGCAAGGCAAATATTCCTTGTGCATGTTTTGATCTGCAATGCCTAACACATGGACATTATTTGGTGCAATGTGATGCTTTCTGAGCCAACTTTATTTCCTGATCACTAACTTTGCAACCACTCCTCCACTATGTAGTACTTTTCTAGAAATGTTTCAGCACTGGCACTAGAAAGAAAAGTCCTCAGTAACAGAATTCTGTAGTTATTCCACTTTGTGATCTCAGTACCAGTTTCTGTCCTTCACTGAATTACATAGCTGCACTCACAAGAGTAACAGAATTGTAAGTTTTTTGATAGGATGTCTTGAGGAAATTAGTATGCAATTTGTTGTAGGGTATTCCCAAGCGCAGAGGCAACTGCAGTAAATATCATACTGTTTAAATGTTATTTGAGTAAGTAGATTCATATAATCCTAGTGAATATATATATATATATATATATATACACACTCATATACAAGTTGAAAGTATAGCCACATATTATAAAATGGAGTACTCATCCAAAGCACTGTGAGAACAAGATTGGCTAAGTCATATCCCTGGGAATGGTACCGTGAGACCCAGACAGTTAGGCTGACCAAGGAGGCCCCTCATATCAGTGTATAAGACAGTTGCTTTGTGTAACTGCAGACTGCACGAAGCAATCAGGAATGTAACTTTGATAAAAGTAGAAGGATTCATTGTGAAGACTCAAGGATAGTTGATAAGGGGGTCTGGGAAACATCACAAGATGATCAGGGGGCTTGCATGAGCTGATCACGTAGCCACATGATGCCTAATGTGTAATCTAATTGGTAACATGTGTAATGTATGTAATCAATAACCGTTATGATTGGATCATGTCGAGCCAGGATGGGCTGAGTAACTGTATATCCGTTGTGGATTTTCCTTTGTTCGGTGGAGAGGCATCTGGACAGACCAGTGACCTGCTCCCCGCTGGCGTAACTAAATAAACTGTTTGTCATTGGAGCAGACCTGAGTGTCGAGTGATTCTTCTAGATTCATTCCCGCTAACAATTGGCGTAGTCGGCAGGATCAGGGGTAAGTCAACTCTTCTGCGACCCTGATATCCCAATCACCCAGCCTGAGCTGGAATTAAGAGGACGACTGAGTCCCACGTGAAGGCCAGAAATGGACGAAGGGAACAAAGTGGGCAAGGGAGAGTTGGCTGGAGCCTGATCCCGAACTTGAGAACAGGATTTGGCGGTCGCTTGATGCCATCAGGAATACCGGGGGAGTATCTAACAGAAGCTTATCCCGGGCCCGGGTGGTGTTTCGTGACCGACGAATGCCAAGTTTGTGAACAGGATCTGAACAATGGTCAAACGGTGGTAGGTAGTTCGTTAAGAGACGTAGGCACTGTCAAGGAGGGTTTGGAATATATGTATGCGTATATATATCATAAGCTTGTTGTATGGAATACGGACAGACTTGTGACCCGACAGATAGCCAGGAGACGGTCTACTACAAGTTGCGCTAGCGTACCTCTGAGAGTAGATTCTAACGGTTCTAATCCTACCCAAGTATGGCCAGTGGAAAAAATAGAGCTCGAGTGGGGACCAGAGGGGTCCATTACCTGCCAACTGGCAGAGAAACAAAAAGAAAAAAAGCATTCACTAAGTTTATGGCAGAGTGACACAAAGGACTATGTTTTAGAGTAAAAACAAGTTACTGTGTCTTTGATTCGAATGTGTGATTGTTGGAAGCGTCCAAGAATTAATTGAATGTCTGGGATGTACAGCCTGTGATCTGTACAGCTTGTGTTCTGTAGAACTGACTATCGTTAACTCTTTGTTGTCTGGCTTTAATGTTGAAAGCATGAGTCTATTAAGTTGTTTGGAATTGAATGAGTATGAAAAGTGATTGTTGAGTGTGTTCATTTCGATTTAAGATTGTGCACCTAGGAATGGGATATAAAATTGAATTATGTTTTAAGTTAAATTTTATTTTGATTTTAAAAGTTGGTTTGCAACTGTGAAAAGGCAATGAACAATTTTCTAAGAGATAAGCTTCAGCCTTGAAGGTCTGAAGATGTTTGGCAGAAATCCAATTTGAAGTTTACAACTCCTGCTTTAATTGGAGTTCCAGTTTAAAATCTGTTCTAGTTTTTTTGGAGTTTAAATTAAAGACATGTTTTACTGACTGTTTTAAGTAGCAAATGTCAGGAATTGGATATTGGTTTTAAGGGAGAGAAGGATAAGCAAAGGAGATAATGGGAAAGATTAAAGTTTGTGTAAGGAGCTGGTGTTAAGTCTTTTGTTGTAAGAATGTTAAATGACTTTTTCTTTCGTTTTTGGTTTTATTACAGTCATTTGAAAAGGCGCCTGAAGAACAAGAAAAATGACTTTTTTTTTAAAATAGCACGTGCTATTCTGTTCTGTGTGTAGTTAATAAGTATTATAAGTTAATAAGTCTGAATTAAATTAATACTGTTAAGGTTAATTGACCTGTTAAATTAAGAAAAAAACTGGAAATGTCATTTGCAACCACAATGAACTTTCAAGTTTAGCATGTCGAGTTTTGGGGGAGTCTTAAGTTCCGGACATAGGACTCACTCATATAACATCGGCAGTTTTGATTTTTAAATATTTATTGCAGTAAATTGGAATTTGGAATCATCTTTGTTTTATAAAAAATCCTTGGATTAGAAACCTCTTACAAATGATGCTAAAAGTTTGGAAACAATTGGAGTTTAATCTAAAATGCTGTCTTTCCTGATGGAGATGGTTTCCTTTGAAGTTGATAATGTTACTAAAGATTTTGTTGTTTGAAAATCCTAAGGATACCAAAAACCATTTAAAATGGAGTTTAGTTCTTTTCGATAAAAAAAGGATTATGTAAAGCGACGCAGCGGAGAATGCTTTGCTCCGCCTATTTGGAGACAAGCAAGAAATTAACCTTGCTGCAACTATCTTTATCAATGAGACAAAGTGCTTGTGAAGGAGAAATAGTTGCAAGCACTTCTGTCTTTACTAAAAAAAAATGCAATATCACCAAGTCTGGGCATAAGAAATTGGAATCGATAAACAAAATTAAATTGATATGAGTGGTTAATTAAAGCTTTCAAAGGGAAATTTACTGTTATTTGAATTTGGAATAATCTGAGATGTCGAAAACCCAGTTTAATTTGACAAGTTATTTAAGGAATTAAAATGTCATCGAAGGTTAAAAAAAAACCTCAAACAATATACACTAATGTCTGGAATTAAATGGAAATGTTTGATTTCTGTTTTAAGGAATTATGAATATTGATTGTAAAGGTTCTCCAGGGCTCAAAATGAAATAGAATTATAATTGATAGGAATTGGCAATTAGATCTGGCTGATGCAAGAGCTAATAAAGGAATTCTGGGTATAAACAAATGGTGAAATTAGAATTCAAACAGCTAAAATAATATCGTGTGAAATTTCCAAGAAGTCTAGAATTTTCCAGTGAAAGTCAGGAAAGTGTAGATAAGACTAACAATTGATAGTTTTCTCTTGGAGATATGAGTTTTTAAGAGAGTTACATTTGAAAGTCTGGCCATAACCTGAGACATCAGGACCCTGCAGGGGGAGGTAAGCAAAGATCTCAGATAGACACCACCAGCGCCCCCCTTTTCCCACCGCTGATATTTGATCTTTTGATAAGATCACCTGAGAGTTCAGAATATGTGGCATGACATTGGCATACCAGTGTAAGTGTGCTGATGTGATTTGTTACATGGAGAGCAACTGAACTAATGACAGGAAGGGTGATGAGACTGTCAAGGTATGTCGTAGCAGGTAGTGAAGAAGTAGGACCCACGAAAGAAAGGGTTAAAAGATTTGTGAAGGAGCTGTGCAGACAACTGCATGAACTGAGGCAGGAGATTCTATAGACACAGACATGAAAGAGGAACAGACAAAGGTGCCTGTTGTGGGAGACAAAGTAATGGTAAAGGGAAGGGCTGATGGAAATACATGATCCCAACTGAAAAAATATAATCAAGGGAATAATGGTAGTATTGATAGGCATTTGGATTATTATTAGATGGGTTACTAACTGGGTAAGGATTGTGGGGAACGAAACCCGAGCACAACGGGACCATATAGATAATTTTGAAAGAGTAGAGATGATAAGAATATAAATTAACTCCTGGATTCCCCAGGACATGTTCAGTCCCCACAGGTAGACATGTATCCCTCGTTGGGGGATACTCACAACATGGACAAGTACTAACACCTGGTGACCACCAGGGCAGTGTGTCTAAATTACAGATATAACCACTAGTGGCGAATGGGAAAGAACCGGACTGCAGTGGCTGGGGGCCTGATGCTAATATCCGGAGAGGAAGAACAAAGACCCGGTAATGGATGCACAACGGATTAATGAAAGGAGTATTAATATGGACTATATGAACTATGGGGCATTGCACAACATGGTGGATGGGAAGTGTATAATGGCGAGTAAACCTACTTGACTGCATGGCTTACGGTGAATCCGGGCAAAGATGCAGTATATGTACGGTGTTCCACAGATGACCCGCGCTAACTGCGTGACCAGACAGAAAGGGGAAGGGGTAACTGAGAGCTGTGTCTTTGGAATTGTTTGTGCCCCTCCCATTGGGCAACAGATGATAAGGAAAGTTGAAAGGAACATGGATGTGTGTGGGTACATCAAGCCCAGGGGAAGCGTTGTATGATAATGCAAAACATGAAATTGTGCCTGTGTTGATCAATGTCTCAGGTATCCGGATGCCAGAGTATTGTTCAGAACAGGCTAAGAATATGTATAGTATGTTAGCCACTGTAATAGTGCGACAAGCTGCTGACGCCACAGGGGCCACAAGGATAAGGGGGCGTAACCCATTTCATAGATACAAGAGGAAAAAAAAAAATTAAATGATGAGTTAACAGGGATCAATACTGGGACTTCTTTAATCAATTCTTTACATACACAAGCAGTAAACGAGAATGTGGAACGACTCTGGAGGGTTATAAGGGAGCTCATAATTCAAGCTGAGGGGGCCCAATCAAACAGGTCTGGGGCAGAGAACAATGGAAATACAATTAGATGGAATAGCGGTGCTGGAGGCCCATGCCAAGACTTTTAATCACTTTGGATGCCTTACCCGGCAGGGACAATTGTGCCACACTTATGGGCTGTGGATGGTGGAACAAATGAGACACAACCTCGATCAGCTCCAAAGGGGGGAGGTACCAGATTGGATCAACAGGGCAATACCTCCCTCTGATATTATCTGACAGAGATTTTGCAAGGTCGGGGTACCAGGGAAATGGAAAGTACTGCGTTTCCACCATCGAAACATCATACTGCTATGGAAGTTGACGCTGTCCCATACCACACCCAGACTTCTGTTTTACCCCTCAACAACCAGTCACTATAGGACTAGCCTGGATAGTTTATATCCAACAGCGGGGACTGGAAACCGTTAATGCAACTGATCAGCTCCACGATCACCTCCAGCATTATAAAGAGTCAGAGCAAGCCCCAATCCCACACGTAGATGAGAAATTGAGTGGATTACGGGACAAAGAACGTCACTCAGTGAAGCTTTACCATCAGTTAAAAAGAAAGTTAAAGGTTCTTAAGGAAAATAATGAACAGGAACTTCAAAGTACAAGCTGGCGGAGAAAATTTGGGATTGGGGGATGAATTTGAATATCCACCCTTGGATTAGGATAATTTCTCATGTGCTAGTTGGAATACAGTTAATACTGGCCATAGCATGGGGCATACTAGCTTGCCGATCATACAGGCGCCATGTGCAGCGAAGGAGGATGAAAACCAGAGCAAAGGCAAGGGAGACAATTTGTCTATCTAAAGGGCTAAATCAGGTGGATCACATTAATTTGATATAATATGACCGGAATTCCTGAAATCACGTGACTGGCCAGCACGTCTGAGGCAGGGAATACCGGGCGAGTTTAAAGGGGTAAAAACAAACATTAAATGGTGTCGGTTGAGGAGACTAGGGTTAGTCTCCTACCGAAAGGGGGGATTGTTGTAGGGTATTCCCAAGCGCAGAGGCAACTGCAGTAAATATCATACTGTTTAAATGTTATTTGAGTAAGTAGATTCATATAATCCTAGTGAATATATATATATATATATACACACTCATATACAAGTTGAAAGTATAGCCACATATTATAAAATGGAGTACTCATCCAAAGCACTGTGAGAACAAGATTGGCTAAGTCATATCCCTGGGAATGGTACCGTGAGACCCAGACAGTTAGGCTGACCAAGGAGGCCCCTCATATCAGTGTATAAGACAGTTGCTTTGTGTAACTGCAGACTGCACGAAGCAATCAGGAATGTAACTTTGATAAAGGTAGAAGGATTCATTGTGAAGACTCAAGGATAGTTGATAAGGGGGTCTGGGAAACATCACAAGATGATCAGGGGGCTTGCATGAGCTGATCACGTAGCCACATGATGCCTAATGAGTAATCTAATTGGTAATATGTGTAATGTATGTAATCAATAACCGTTATGATTGGATCATGTCGAGCCAGGATGGGCTGAGTAACTGTATATCCGTTGTGGATTTTCCTTTGTTCGGTGGAGAGGCATCTGGACAGACCAGTGACCTGTTCCCCGCTAGCGTAACTAAATAAACTGTTTGACATTGGAGCAGACCTGAGTGTCGAGTGATTCTTCTAGATTCATTCCCGCTAACAACAGATTAAGATGCTCGTATTTAATATCATTGTTTAGCAAAATGTAATAGCTCCAAATCAAACCTTTGCAAGGCAAATATTCCTTGTGCATGTTCTGATCTGCAATGCCTAACACATGGACATTATTTGGTGCAATGTGATGCTTTCTGAGCCAACTTTATTTCCTGATCACTAACTTTGCAACCACTCCTCCACTATGTAGTACTTTTCTAGAAATGTTTCAGCACTGGCACTAGAAAGAAAAGTCCTCAGTAACAGAATTCTGTAGTTATTCCACTTTGTGATCTCAGTACCAGTTTCAGTCCTTCACTGAATTACATAGCTGCACTCACAAGAGTAACGGAATTGTAAGTTTTTGATAGGATGTCTTGAGGAAATTAGTATGCAATTTTCACTTAACAAGGTTACTAAAAAGACCAGAACACGTTTTTCTAGATAATGAAATTTTTTTTTTCATGACGGGTAGCAATGCTTGTTGGCTGGGGGCGTTGGGGGGTGGTGGGGGGAGGGGGGGTGGTGGCGAAGAAAAGCTAGAAGAAACATATGTAATTTTGGCACAGTAACACATGTATAATGAGATTTATATCCTTGTTGCTCATGTTTCAAACCCAATAAGCGAAGCTTTGCTGACAGTTTTGCACAAAGACTGTAATTCAACAATTTTAGGACCCTTTTTTTGTGACTCCCCATATCAAGAGGCAGGCAGATGGAGTGAGCCCTCTGCCCATCTAATGAAAGCAGTTGAAGACCCATATTTGCAATAAGCTGTCAAACAGCTGAGTTGGGGGAGGGAGGCGGATGGCCCTACTGTGGAGCTGAGCCAGTCCATTTAAGTTAAAAGGAGAGGTGATCCTGGGGAAGGGCCACAGAGGTTCAGATATTGGCCAGTTCAATATTTTTAGGGCCTATAGCAACATTAATGTTCCTCCTGGGCCCACAAAAATGGCTATAAAACTTTCTTGCTCAATTTTCAAGGACTGTTGATACAAGGAGCCAAGCATATTACTCAACCTCTCCTTCTTGGAGTTGTTCTGTAATGTAAATCCATTAAATTAAATATGATTTTAAGAAAAACTTAGAAATCATCAAGTTACTCTTCCTCAAAGTTGTATGTAGTTAAATGGCTGAAAGCAGACAGGATTTCTGATTTCATCAGAGGAAATAATTTTTTGCAGTTGCTGTGGACCCCACTGAATAAGCTGCAGGTTTGCACTGATAATTACATTCAATAAGCTGCATGTGCATCTCAGTTTCATAAACTCCAAATCTGTGTCAGTTTTTAAGATAAGTACTATGTCATTATAGATAAGGGTAACACTTACTGTTGTTCTTAGCAGGACAGTGTCAGCTTCTTGCAAGGTGCACTGAACACATTTAGCCCAGACATCCCATTCAGGCCTCCAGTAAAATAGAAGCAGCAGAAATCCACAGGTCAGGACAGTTCCTATGATAAATAGGACACAGCGGCAGCGACTGGTCTTATAACCAAATATGTCCTTTACAAAACAGAAAGTGTAATAGTCCATCAGTACTTGATATTAATGAATAAACTGCATTAATTAATATAATAATAGAATACAAGATTTCAATGCATACTAATAGCTCTCCTCAGGTGATGCTTATTGTTACGTCCACATGGTGCAATGTGGGTGTTTCCCACTGTTCATCTCTCCACCTGACCTCAGCAACTGTTTTGGTTATTAGGGTTTAACCCTTCGTGTTTTATTTGTCAAATAGACAATGACAGATTTTGTTGTAGGTTTAAAAAAAATAGAAAATCAATTGTTTATTGATCAATACGCAATCACATCCACTCAAACATTGGCTCACACACACACACGCACGCACAAAGAATAGACAGATAGAGAGGGAAAAAAGGGAAGCGATTACTTGTGGTTGTGGGTGGAGGGGGGGGGGGGAATGGTCACGATAAACCTGTTGAATTCTCTTGGAAATCAAGTTCTTGATGGGTGCAGGCCTGAGATGATTGTAGATTTCTCTCTTGATTGAAAGATCAGTTGAAGATGGTGGTCACTTCTAGTTCACTCCTGTCTAATGTAGATGTAGGATTCTATAGCAGGACATGTGCCTTGTGGCTTGCTGGAAAACAAGTAGCTGAATGTTGTTTCTCTCTCTTTCTCGCTGGCTCTCTCTCTTTAGGTTGTCTTATTTTAAGGTTAAGCTGTGTTACTTCTCACCCCCTGGTAGGACACACTCTGATCTCTTCCCCATGGTGATCGTGCAATGGCCCAGGTTGTGGCTACTTCTCAGCTTTTTTGTTTCAGAAGAAGACATTCATTCTGGAATATTTTAGGATTGGGTGCAATTGACACCTCTTAGCTTTGAGGATTTGTTCTTTGTCTTTGTCAGACAGTTTGAATACACAAAGGCCTTTTTCTTCGGTGGCCATTTTGGCCATTATTCACTTTTTAAAATAAAGGTTAATTTTGAAAAGACAAAGTCAGTTTTTCATAACTCTTCAGAGTTAGTCCTTAATTTGTATCATCACACTTTCCAGTGTGCGTGACATTATGGTAAATTAGATATCTTGCTGATTTATAATGATGGGACCATTACAACATATTAGGTGAAATATATAATTCTGTCACTAAAGTGGAACTGTATTTAGTAAAGGCAAAATACTGCAGATGCTGTAAATCTGAAATAAAAGCAGAAAGTGTTGAAAGTGCAGGTCTGGCAGCATCTATGGAGAGAGAAGCAGTGTTAACATTTCAGGTCTGTGACCTTTCATCAGAATGGTTTGGTTGTCCCTTTAAAACCAATTTGGTTTAGTTACTGCAAATAAGTAGAAGCCTGAGGTCAATTAGAATTTCAATTCTATCTCTGAGGGAGGTTGACAGAGTGATAGGTGCTTTTAAATGTCCACCTCCATAATCAAGCTGTAGGGAAGAGCACTCTGAATACTTTTCTGTAAGTAGGTATGTGGCCTTAGATCTACATGGATGTGTTCATATCTCAACAACTATTGGGGTCATTGAAACATCATTTATTTCAAACTTATTTAAATGTATAATGTATTTGTTCATTTTTAATGTGGAAAATAACAATTAAGCCAGCAGTTTGATACACCTATCTCCATTCGTGAGACAGAAGACAACTAATTTACAAGTTTTCTGCCTGGTTACTCAGTGATCCTTTAGTTGTGGAGCTTGATCTTTTCTTCCTTTTGTCAATTTAAAAAAAGGTTACCTTTGTAAACATAAGTACAGCTCATTAATCCACTGAAAACTGCAGTAACATTTAAGGAAATTTCAGTTTTTATTTAGAACCATAGAAAAATTACAACACAGAAGGAGGCCATTCAGCCCGTCAAGTCTGTGCCGCCGGAAAAAAAACAGCTGCCCAATCTAATCCCACCTTCCAGCACCTGGTCCATAGCCTGTTACAGCACTTCAGGTGCATGTCCAGGTAACTTTTGAAATAATATAGGGTTTCTGCCTCCACCATTGTACCTGGCAGCGAATTCCAGACACCCACCACCCTCTGGGTGAAAACGTTTTTCCTCATGTCCCCTCTAATCCTTCTACCAGTCACCTTAAATCTGTGCCCCCTGGTAACTGACCTCTCCATTAGAGGAAACAGGTCCTTCCTGTCTACTGTATCTAGGCCCCTCATAATTTTGTACACCTCAATTAAGTCACCCCTCAGCCTCCTCTGTTCTAAGGAAAACAACCCTAGCCTATCCAATATTTCCTCATAGCTGCAACTTTCAAACCCTGGCAACATTTTTGTAAATCTCCTCTGCACTCTCTCCGGAGCAACTCTGTCCTTCCTGTAATGTGGCGACCAGAACTGTACACAATTGTCCAACTGTGGCCTAACCAGTGTTTTATACATTTCCAGCATTGCGTCCCTGCTTTTGAATTCTATACCTCGCCCAATAAAGGAAAGCATTCGATATGCCTTCTTCACCACTCTATCTAACTGTCCTGCCACCTTCAGGGACCTGTAGACATGCACTCCAAGGTCTCTCACTTCTTCTACCCCTCTTAATATCCTCCCGTTTATTGTGTATTCCCTCGCTATATTTGCCCTCCCCAAATGCATTCCTTCACACTTTTCTGGATTGAATTCCATTTGATACTTTTCCACCCACTCAACAAAACCTTTGATATCTTTCTGGATTCTATGGCTATCCTCTTCACTACCAACTAAATGGTCAATTTTTGTGTCATCAGCAAATTTCCCAATCATGCCTCCCACATTTAAGTCCAAGTCATTAAAATATACCACAAACAGCAAGGGACCCAACACTGAGCCCTATGGAATGCCATTGGAAACAGCCTTCCATTCACAAAAACATCTGTCGATCCAACCTGCCACATTCCCCTTTATCCCATGGGCTTTCATTTTACTGACCAGTCTGCCATGTGGGGCCTTGTCAAATGCCTTACTAAAGTTCATGTAGACAACATCCACTGCACTACTCTCATCAATTCTTCTTGTTACTTCCTCAAAAAACTCAATTAAGTTAGTAAGACATGACCTTCCCTTAACAAATCCATGCTGACTATCCCTGATTAATCCGTGCCTTTCTAAGTGGCAGTTTATCCTGTCCCCCAGAATAGATTCTAACAATTTACCCACCACCGAGGCCAGACTGACCGACCTATAATTGTTTGGCCTATCCCTCACTCCCTTTTTAAACAATGGTACAACGTTCGCAGGCCTCCAATTGGCTGGAACCTCTCCTGTATCCAGTGAGGATTTGAAGATGATCCTCAGAACATCTGTTATTTCCTCCCTGGCTTCCTTTAACAACCTGGGGTGCAATCCATCTGGTCCTGGTGACTTATCCACTTTCAAGGATGTCAGACCCTCCAGTACTTCCTCTCTCATTATGCTTATCGTATCTATTATTTCACACTCCTCCTCTTTAATTACAATGTCTATATTAACCCTCTCCTTTGTGAAGACAGAGACAAAAAACTCATTAAGAACCCTGCCCACATCTTCTGCATTCATGCATAAGTTTCCTTATACATCTCTGATAGGCCCGATCCTTTCCTTAGTTATCCTCCTGCTCTTAATGTACTGATAAAACATCTTTGGAGTTTCCTTGATTTTACCTGCCAATAATTTTTCGTGTCCTCTCTTTGCGTTTCTAATTTCCTTTTTTATTTCAACCCTGCACTTTCTATATTCCTCTAGGCTTGCTAAAGTATTAAGATTTTTGTGATCATCAAAAGCTTTCTTTTTCTGCTTTAACTTACCCTGTAAGCTTCGAGATAACCAGGGGGCTCTAGATTTGGCAGTACCGCCCTTTATCTTAGTGGGGTTAGGCCTACACTTTGCCTGTAGTATCTCGCTTTTGAATGCCTCCCACTGGTTTGCCATTGATTTTCCTTCAGGTAGCTGTATCCAGTCCACTTTCACCAGGTCACCTCGTGGTTTCTTAAAATTTGCCTTCCCCCAATATAGAACTTTTACTCCTGTTTTATCTTTGTCCTTTTCCATGATTATGCTAAAACTTACTGTATTATGCTCACTATCTCCAAAATGGTCACCAACTGTTACTTCCTCCATTTGCCCAGCTTCATTACTGAAGACTGAATCTAGAATTGCGCCCCCTCTCATTGGGCTTGTTACGTGCTGGCTAAAAAAGTTCTCTTGAAGGTAGTTCAAGAATTTTGTCCCCTCTGTGCCCTTCACACTGTTTGTATCCCAGTTGAAATTGGGGTCGTTGAAATCCCCAACTCTTATTGCCTTATAGTTTTTGCACTCAGAAATTTGCCTACATATTTGTTCTTCTACCTCCCTCTCAGTATTTGGAGGTCTACTGTACACTCCTAGTAGTGTGGCTGCCCCTTTTTTACTTCTGAGTTCCACCCATATGGCTTCATTTGATGATTCATTTAGCATATCATCCCTCCTCAAAGTTGTTATTCATTCCTTAACTACACCCCCTCCTTTTTAATCTCCCTCTCTATCCCGCCTGAAAACACAATATCCAGGGATGTTGAGTTGCCGTTCTTGCCCCTCCTTAAGCCAAGTTTCCATTATAGCAATGATATCATGTTGCCACATGTCCATCTGTGCCCTCAGCTCATCGGCTTTATTTATTATACTCCTTGCATTTAAATAAATACCCTTTAACACTGCCAAATTCCTGTGCTGCACACTTTTTAACCTTTGCTTCTTCTGTCTTTCAGAGTCACTCACTAATTTTCTGCCTCCTGTTACCTGCCCTGAAATTGTCCTATTAAGACTGCACAGGTTCCCATCCCCCTGCCAAGCTAGTTTAAACCATCCCAACAGCACCAGCAAACCTTCCTGCAAGGATATTTGTCCCAGTCCTGTTCAGGTGCAGACCGTCCAGCTTGTATAGGTCCCACCTTCCCCAGAACTGGTCCCAATGCCCCAGAAATCTGAAGCCCTCCCTCCTGCACCATCTCTCTAGCCACGCATTCACCTGGTGTATTTTCCTATTTCTATACTCACTGGCATGTGGCCTGGGGAGTAATCTGGAGATTGCCTATGAGGTCCTGCTTGCTAATCTCATTCCTAACTAATACAAAAGAGTTGCATTTAATACAAATGCATTCAGGAATCCAGAACATGTTGAGCTCTGTTTATTAATGTCAGAATTGGGAGTGCACAGAAAAGCATAATTTACTTTGCAAAATATATTATCTTAATACAGGTCCATTGGTATATATTAAAGTGTATGACATAAATAATTGACTCAGTGGAAATGATGGTTATCAATGTTAACAGGATGGGAAAATGTTCATAATAACGCAAGAACATCAGAAATAGGAGCAGGAGTAGGCCATTTGGCCCCTCAGACCTGCTCTGCCATTCAATAAGATCATGGTTGATATGATTCTGGCCTTAACTCCACTTTCCTGCCAGCCCCCATAATCCTTGACACCCTTGTAGATCAAAAATCTGTCTAACTCAGCCTTGAATACATCCAAAGACTCAGCCTCCACTGCTCTTTGGGCTGGAGAATTCCAAAGATTAATCACCCTCTGAGAGCAGAAATTCCTCCTCATCTTTGCCTTAAATGGGAGGCCCCTTATTTTGAAACTATACTCCCTAGTTCTAGATTCCCCCATGAGGGGAAACATCTTCTCAGCATCTACTTTATCAAGCCCCCTCAGAATCTTATATGTTTCAATAACCTCTCAATCTTCGAAACTCCAATGAGTATAGTCGGCCCAAGCTGTTCAACCTTTCCTCATAAGACAACTCCTTCATCTCAGGAATCAACCTAGTAAACCTTCTCTGAACTTCCTCCAGTGCAAGGTTTAAAGTATTTGGTGATAGAAGCAAATGTCACAAGAGGAAAAACTTTTTCACGGTTGAGGTCTGGAGTGTGGTAGAAGCAGGTTCAATTGAAGCATTCAAAAGGGAATTAGATAGTTATGTGAAAAAGAAAAATGTGCAGGGTTGTGGGGAAAAGGCAGGGAAATGGACATGAGAATTGCTCTTTCAGAGAACCAGTGTGGACACAATGGGCCGACTGGCCTCCTTCTGCACTGTAACGATTCTGTGATTCTGTGAAGTATTTCCCTCCTTAAATAAAACTATACACAGTACTCGAGGTGTGGTCTCGCCAAGGCCCTGTACAGTTGTAGCAAGACTTCCCTACTTTTATATTCCATTCTCCTTGCAATAAAGGCCAACATTCCATTTGCCTTCCTAATTACTTGCTGTAAATTGCATGATTACTTTTTGTGATTCATCTAAAAGGACACCCAGATCTCTCTGTCCTGCAGCATTCTGTAGTCTCTCTCCATTTCAATAATATTCTGCTTTTCTATTCTTCCCACCAAAGTGGGCAACCTCACATTTTCCCACATTATACTCTATCTGCAAAATTTTTGCTCACTCACTTAACCTACCAATATCCCTTTGCAGTCTCTTTGTGTCCTCCTCACAACTTGCTTTCCTATCTATCTTTGTATCATCAGCAAATTTGGTTTCAATACACTTGGTCCCTTCATTCAAGTCATAAATATAGATTGTAAATAGTTGAGACCCCAGCACTGAACCCTGTGGCACCCCAAGAGTTACAGTTTGCCAATCTAAAAATGACTCATTTATCCAGGTCATTAGTTTAGAGTTTTCAGATTTTAAATCTTCAGAATCCTAGCTTCAATTCATCAAATATACATGAACAATTCTATAGGTGACCACAAATTAAAGCAGATTTCTAAATGCTCAACTTTCATATTACAATGACCATCTCCAACAAGAGAGAATCTAACCATCTCCCCTTGACATTCAATGCATTACCATCGCTGAATCCCCCACTATCAACATCCTAGGGGCTATCATTGACCAGAAACTGAACTGGAGTAGCCATATAAATACCGTGGCTACAAGAGCAGGTCAGAGACTAGAAATCCTGCGGCGAGTAACTCACCTCCTGACTCCCCAAAGCCTGTCCACCATCTACAAGGCACAAGTCAGGAGTGTGATGGAATACTCTCCACTTGCCTGGATGGGTGCAGCTCCAACAACACTCAAAAAGCTTGACACCATCCAGGACAAAGCAGCCTACTTGATTGGCACACCATGCACCACCTTCGACATTCACTCCCTCCACCACCGACACACAGTGGCAGCAGTGTGTACCATCTACAAGATGCACTGCAGCAATGCACCAAGGTTCCTTAGACAGCACCTTCCAAACCCGTGACCTCTACCAACTAGAAGGACAAGGGCAGCAAATGCATGGGACCACCACCACCTGCAAGTTCCCCTCCAAGTCACACACCATCCTGACTTGGAACTATATCGCCGTTCCTTCATTGTCGCTGGGTCAAAATCCTGGAACTCCCTTCCTAATAGCACTGTGGGTGTACCTACCTCACATGGACTACAGTGGTTCAAGAAGGCAGTTCACCACCACCTTCTGAAGGGCAATTAGGGATGGGCAATAAATGCTGGCATAGCCAGTGACGCCCACATCCCATGAATGAATAAAAAAAATCCCTTGGCCAATTTGTGCTGTGGCAATACAACTGCTGTCATGTATGGATTTGGTTGTACTGAGACAACTGCTGAGTAGCCTGAGATCTTATCACTATCTTCTTGTGTTTTCCACAGGACCAGCTGCAGAGGGGGAGAATAGTGTCCCAGGCCAGTTGTTGCCAGCTTCCTCAGCAGGTAGAGATGTGCCAGAGCCTGTACCATCACAACATTCCTCCGCACTTTCCAGCAGTGCAGACACAGTCACCTCGGTTGGGCCTCAATCAAGCTTAGAACAGAGAGCACTGTGTAGTATAAGGGTCTGAAAGGGTTAATGTTTGGGACAGTGAGAATAACACCTCCCACTGTGATGATGCTGTAAGAGATCACATGGGTAATAGCTTGGGCGAAGCAAGAAGCATCATGAGTAGCAGAAGCTAGACATGCTTATGGAAAGTATACATAGTCCATGTAAGTATAATAAATGAGTTCTGTTTAGGTTTACAACTCTTGAGATCTCTGTAAACCAAACTCAACTTACCATCTAAAATGCTAGCAATAATATACAACTTACTGCGTGAACCACACATTATGAGTAAGCAGGAGGAAGAGAGTGAGGCAGCTGTGGGTAGTCCACCTTGGAGAACAAAGGACCGACACAGCCATTCTCCACTAGGCAAAGATGCTGGCCTCTGGTGTCACAATTAAGGAGGGTTTTTCTGACGCATCAGAGGCAAATGAGTTCCCGAATGTCAGAGATCTCTGAGGCATTGCGGAGCCATAGGCAGACAATGTAGGAGTCCATGCAGCGCATGTGCTCAGTCATGACTTAGAGTTTTGAGCGCATGAGTTCCTCGATTGAGAGTGCCCAACCTCTTGGAGAGCCATATGCAGCACCACTCTGACTGGATGCAGGAACAGAGCACTGATATGCACAGAAAGAATGACACTCTCTGTAGCATCGACCACTCAGTGTCACTGTTGCTGCAGAGATGTTTGGAGTGGATGCCAGCTGCGTCCCAGCCGGTGGCCTCATCCAGCAAATAAGGGTGTCATGAAAGGACTGAGGCAGTCAAGGAGGCTGATGAGGAGGCCACCCCTCAGAAGGCACTGGCATCATCCCTCGCATCCTCGGCCCCTCCGACTGAGGAACCATCCATGCCGTAAGGCCCTGTGACAGAGGCTGTGCCTGCAAGGACACAGGTGCAGCAACCTGTGGAGGAACCCCCATGGGTACCTCCATGACAAGAACAGATGCCAGGGGCATCACAGTCACCTGGAAAGGTAATGGAGTAGGCTGCCTCCACTGCATCCTCAGCCGCAGGGGGAGCAATCTGTAGAAGTGGATGGGAACACAAGACGCAATGGCATTAGATGCACTTAATGGGTTACCTGGGTGATGTTTTCTCAGTTTGTATGGTCATTAACTAGTCCTTTAATAATAATTGATAACACCTACAATCAGACTTGTGTGTTATTATTACTTGATGTCAAAAGGGACATGGAGTTTAGGCGCAAGGGGTGGGTGGCTAGCTGGGTTTGCTGCAGTGTCATGGTCTGTGGTGTGGGAGACTGTTGTCGGTGGAGGCCACCATTTACAATCTATTTGGTGGCAATGGGATTCTTCAGATGTGTTTGTCAGATAATTTCTCTCCCTGATGGAAGGTGAGTTACTGAGTCATCTGTTGTAGGACTGATAGCCGTTCAAGTGAAACGTTGCTGAATTAACGTGGCTCTTGTGGACATGCCAGCCAGCCAAGTGCCATGAGGCCTGGGACGGTCTCGGCAGTTTTCCTCCAATGCCTGGGCACCGGGCTCCTCCAGAGCGCCCTCTTCATCCTCCTCTTCTTTCTCCTCCCTGTCTCCTCTGAGGAAGAGTGGCATTCCAGTCCTCCTCTTCATCCAGCTCCAGGCCTCTGTATTGCCATGTTCTGCAGCATGCAGCAGATGACCACAATATGAGCCATTCTGGCTGGTTCGTACTGGAGGGCACAACCTGAGCGGTCAAGGCGAAGGAAGTACATCTTTAAGATGCCAATAGTCTGTTCAATGCAGGTTTGTGTTAGTAGATAGCTTTGGTTGTAGAGCCTGTTTGGATCCATGGCTGGGTCCCAGATGGGCGTAAGGAGCTGCGCCTTCAGAGGATAACCCCTATCCCCCTGCAGCCATCCACAGAATCTGGATGTTGGCCTGAAGCGGTACCGCCCCTATGTCTCTCGAAGGATGAAGCTATCATGATAGCTGCCCGGGAACCGGGTGCATAACAGCAAGTTGCACTTCCTGTGGTCACTGACCAGCTGGACATTCAATGCGTGGAACCATTTTCTCTTCAGTATTCTAGTTGGCTGGTCGTTGGTGCCTTGATGGCTACGTGAGCACAATTAATGACCCTCTGGATCTGAGGGAATCCATCAATGGTGGCAAAGCCCAAAGTCCTCTGTGCTTGCGATGGTCTATCTGTCTCAAAATGGATATATTGTCCCACCCTCTGAAAGAGGGCATCTGTGACCTGCCTGATGGCATGATGAGCTGTCAACTATGAGATGCCACCCAGGTCCACAGCTGATCTGGAGAAAGACTCTGATGCAGACTGCCATGAGGACTGCGAGGCCTCAGATCATTGTGGACCAGAGTGCAAATAACTGAGACTCTTGGGCAGTAAATTGATGTCTTGGGTAGCACCTTCTTCCCCTTGCTGTGCTCCAGAAGGATGCATCTGCTGAAGATCCTCCTTGCTACTCTGTCCAATGTCAGAGAAACCTGCTCCCTTCTCAACTCCCTCAGATGTTGCTCGTTCATTCACCAGGGCTTCCTCTGCCAGCCTCTGATGTCCAATTAATGCTGGCATCCTCATGTCCCTCTCATGAGTCTAACTCACTATTCACAAATGCAAGCGTCTCAGCTCCAGCGATGGCAGCTCTGTGACATTGGTTGAGTATAAATCTCTGTTTCTTAAATTTGTTGATCCGTGCATCCATTAGCACTCATGGCTCCCCACTGCGTTCCCGACAGCTGAACCCTAATGTGTCCCAGACCCTCTATTTTCCCTGTGTCTCCAGATTGAAAATCCAAAACTGCTGCTCAAAAGCCTGGTAATGAGAGCCACAACGAGCTCAACAGCCAGTTAATGGGAAGTGTGCGGGTTGCCGGCTCACCTCCCCTTCCCAGCCTCCCTTTAAAAATCACGTCGTGTTCCTTAAGTGCCGGGATCCAGTGATGCTATTAGAATGCGGCCTGCAACCGTAATCGCCCTCACAGGCAATTGAAAGTCCAGCCCTAGGAGTGAGGTCTTACATTTATGAGCTGCCGATGGTGTAAGCATGCAGCTCTTATTTTCCCTGCACCACAATCTTACCCTTGTGTATTTCTCCTTTTGCATAGGCAAGAACTCCAACCTAGCCAGGCAGTGGAGGAACAGTAAGCAAACATTCATGATGAAGCTACACCATCACTCGCTCTCATGCTCACAGTCACCAGCTCAAATACTGACACTGTGCACAATTTAGAGAAAAGTACAGAGGCAAAATACCAAGCATGAGTGACCTCTAGTAAGGGCCAGGGAAAAGGGTAGCACTGGTGCCAAAGTCTAAGGCCGCACCTACGTTCTACTGCAGGGACTCAGATGAGCACTTTGATGGGGCAACTGACAGAAGAAGGCTGATGGGAATGCACAACAAAATGCTTGTTGCATTGGGAAGCCTGCCAGAAAACCTGTGGTCAATGTCAAGGAGCATGGAGGAGACCAGCGTCAATGTAGCACAAAGCTTTGCACAGGACTTTGAGACCATCCTTTCTAGTATGGAAGTGGTGGCCAGCTCCATCAGCATACATATGGACCCAAACATGATGCAGGCTCTGACAGCTGATATCTCAGCTTCCATTGCAGCACAAGCAGTTTCCACCAGAAGTCTGCGTGCTGGAGTGGAAGCTCAGACTGAAGTCATGCAAAGTCAGTCTGCTATCATACATGCTCAGACTGCTGCCATCATGGCTGTGGATTACAATGTGCAAAGGGGCTTGCAGAGTATCACAGCAGTCCAGCAATCTGTCCTCCAACACATTACTTGGGTTGCTGAGACACCATACCAGGGGAGCGGCAGTGGTTCCGTGGAACACAAACCTGCTGTCTTCTCTCAGAAAGAGTGTATTCATTCTCCCACACAGGCCAGTCCACCTGCGCCCTTGCTGTTGCCTGTCAGGCAGCCAGCCCAGAATATTACCACCCTTGTCGAGATGATACCGTCCGTGGCCGGGGCTTCTAGGCCCAGCGGTGCTCAAGGTCATCCTCCAAAGCCATCTGCAGTCTCTTCTACTGCCTTCCACCAGCCATGCTGCAGAACTGGGGTAGCACTGCATAGGAGCAATAGGACAGGCAAAGGTGCACAGAAGACAGGCAATAAGGGAATGTACAAGAGTGATATGGAATGATTTCATTTATAAATTTGGTTTGGACTGTTTATTTTGTGGTGCTTTTATTTTTGAATTGTGGTCAAGTAGACACTGTGATGGTCAGTGACAGAGGGAAAGTAAAGTGTGGGACTGTTGTTAAATGGAGAATTGGGGTTGCGGTTACTGGTATTGGACTCAGACGAGTTCTTCACTGAGAGCCCAGGCAGAAAGGGGCTGTATAGGTTGCCTCCTCTCTTCCTCCTCCTCCTTGTCCTCATGCTCCTGCTCCTGAGCTGCTT
The DNA here is from genome assembly GCF_036365525.1 of Heterodontus francisci. Classification (NCBI taxonomy): domain Eukaryota; kingdom Metazoa; phylum Chordata; class Chondrichthyes; order Heterodontiformes; family Heterodontidae; genus Heterodontus; species Heterodontus francisci. Next base: position 74,863,663 of record NC_090381.1, read on the forward strand.
GCTGTATAACTGGTGGCAATGGCTGTCCCCTCATGTTGGTGAGCTTGTGCAGCTTGCAGCCAACCACAAAGAATCTTGATACCCGCTCTGCTGAGTACTGCAGGTGTCCTCTACAGCGGTCCAGGCAGTGGAAGCATTGTTTCAGCATATCATACCAGCATTTTGTGTGGCAGTATGGCTTTCCTTGTATGCATACTATGCATATGTGCATGGTTTGGACATCAGTCATCAGCCATGTCATCAACAGATGGCCCTTGCAGGTTATTAGCCATCATTTGGTTTGCTGTGTTGGCTCAGGCACAGCAAACTGCAGCAGAATGAAGGCATCATGAATGCTGCCAGGTACCAGGCATTGACCTGCATGTTTCACTGCCAATGGTCACATACCAGCTGGATGTTGAGGGAGTGGAATCCCTTTCAGTTCTGGTATAGGGTAAAGCTGACATGCAGCACCCGCAGAGTGCTATGTGTGCAGTGAACGGAACTGTGAATCACAGGGAAGCCTGCAATCCTAGTGAAGCCACGTGCTCTCTTTGCCTACTGGTCTCTGACAAGAGAGAATGAAATGTAATAAAAGCAAAATACTGCGGATGCTGGAAATCTGAAATAAAAACAGAAAGTTCTGGAAATGCTCAGCAGGTCCGGCAGCATCTGTGGAGAGAGAAACAGAGTTAACGTTTCAGGTCTGTGACCTTTCATCAGAACTACTGAATGAAATGTAGTTGGCTTTCAATGAATAGGGAGCATCAGTGAACTCACTTACGCCACAGTGGATAACAAACTGTGAGATATTGCAAATATCACCAGCTCCAGCCTGGAAGGAGCCAGATGCATAAAAGTTTATTGCAATAGCCACTTTCACAGCCACTGGCAATGCTATCCACGCCCTCCTCGGAGGTTGCAGTTGTGGCTGCAGCGGGTGACAGAATTCAGTGAGGATGCCATTACTGAAGCACAGATATTGCACACATTTCTCCTCATTGAGGTTCATGTAGGAGAATTGCTTCCTGAACACCCGAAGTGGATATGGCCTCCTGAAAGCCCTCCTTCCCCTCTTTGTTTTCCAACAGCTTGCTCTGCTCTGTGTGGTTTCTGTTCATTCTTATGCTGCATTCCAAGGGTAATGGCTATTCGCGCACTCAAGTTTGGGAGCTACTGGTTTGGACAGTAGTCCTGAAGTCAGCAAAAACTCTTTGAGCACCTGCCGCACCCTTTAGAACGCTGCAACTTTAAACAACTATAGGAAGCACCAACACTTGTACAATCAAAGCAACAGCCAGAGGAAATCAACCAGCAACTAATCTGAAAGCTGTTGATGATCACTTTAAATAGAGCTGGTGGTGTTTCCTTCTTGCTGCTGAATGTGGCTTCAGGTGTGAGGTTAAGAGAGGGAGTTAGATGGACACCGCTGATGTCAACTCAGCTTTGTATGCTGATTGATGTCATGATCTATCTGCTCTGCATACTTCATCCACTCCAACGCTTGAGCACAAAAATGAATGCTGACATTCCAGTGCAGTATTGAGGGAGTGCTGCGCCGTCAGAGGTGCCATCTTTCGGATAAGACGTTAAGACGTCTGCTTGCTCGGGCGGATGTAAAAGATCCCATGGCACTATTTTGAAGAAAAGGAGGGGAGTTATCCCTGGTGTCCTGGCCAATATTTATCCCTCAATCAACATCACATTGCTGTTTGTGGGAGTTTGCTTTGCGTGTACTGGCTGCTGTGTTTCCTTCATTACATCAGTGATTATACCTCAAAAAGTACTTGATTGGCTGTAAAGCGCTTTGAGATGTCTGGTGGTCATGAAAGGCACCATATAAATGCAAGTCTTTCTTTTTTTCTTTCCAGTGGTCATTCACTGCGCACGTGCTAACACCCTCAACAATATGGGGTCCAGCACGGCTTGTCTCAAAAGTGTGTGCATGCACAGTGGATGCCTTGTGGGTCCCCAAACAGCACCCATAACACCCAACTGATCCCAATTTCAGACCGAACAACTAAACAGATGCTGGGCTGAGAAAATTATTACATCTTTAATTATCACCCAAAATGTTTAATCTCAGATTGCAAACGAGCAGACTGCCTTATTTAAACACATTTTATTGAGTTCGCTCAAGTTTGTTCCACTTGGGCATTTAAAGTCAACTCGATAGAACAAAGAACAAAGAGCAGTACAGCACAGGAACAGGCCATTCGGCCCAGCAAGCCTGCACCGATCTTGATGCCTGTCTAAACTAAAAACCTTCTGCACTTCCGGGGTCCGTATCCCTCTATTCCCATCCTATTAATGTATTTGTCAAGATGCCTCTTAAACGTCGCTATCGTACCTGCTTCCACCACCTGCCCTGGCAGCAAGTTCCAGGCACTCATCACCCTCTGTGTAAAGAACTTGCCTCGCACATCCCCTCTAAACTTTGCCCCTCTCACCTTAAACCTACGTCCCCTAGTAACTGACTCTTCCACCCTGGGAAAAAGCATTTGACTATCCACTCTGTCCATGCCACTCATAACTTTGTAAAACCTCTATCATGTCGCCCCTCCACCTCCGTCATTCCAGTGAAAATAATCTGAGTTTATCCAACCTCTCCTCATAGCTAATGCCCTCCAGACCAGGCAACATCCTGGTAAACCTCTTCTGTACCCTCTCCAAAGCCTCCACGTCCTTCCAGTAGTGTGGTGACCAGAATTGCACGCAATATTCTAAGTGTGGCCTAACTAAAGTTCTGTACAGCTGCAGCATGACTTGCCAATTTTTATACTCTATGCCCCGACCGATGAAGGCAAGCATGCCGTATGCCTTCTTGACTACCTTATCCACCTGCGTTGCCACTTTCAGTGACCCGTGGACCTGTACGCCCAGATCTCTCTGCCTGTCAATACTCCTAAGGGTTCTGCCATTTACTGTATACTTCCCACCTGTATTAGATCTTTCAAAATGCATTACCTTACATTTGTCCAGATTAAACTCCATCTGCCATTTCTCCGCCCAAGTTTCCAACTGATCTATATCCTGCTATATCCTCTGACAATCCTCATCACTATCCGCAACTCCACCAACCTTTGTGTCATCCGCAAACTTACTAATCAGACCAGCTACATTTTCCTCCAAATCATTTATATATACTACAAACAGCAAAGGTCCCAGCACTGATCCCTGCGGAACACTACGAGTCACAGCCCTCCATTAAGAAAAGCACCCTTCCACTGCTACCCTCTGTCTTCTATGACCAAGCCAGTTCTGTATCCATCTTGTCAGTTCACCCTGATCCCGTGTGACTTCACCTTTTGTACCAGTCTGCCATGAGGGACCTTGTCAAAGGCTTTACTGAAGTCCATATAGACAACATCCACTGCCCTTCCTTCATCAATCATCTTCGTCACTTCTTCAAAAAACTCAATCAAGTTAGTGAGACACAACCTCCCCTTCACAAAACCATGCTGCCTCTCGCTAATAAGTTCATTTGTTTCCAAATGGGAGTAAATCATGTCCCGAAGAATCCTCTCTAATAATTTCCCTACCACTGACGTAAGGCTCACCAGCCTATAATTTCCTGGATTATCCTTGCTACCCTTCTTAAACAAAGGAACAACATTGGCTATTCTCCAGTCCTCTGGGACCTCACCTGTAACCAATGAAGATACAAAGATTTCTGTCAAGGCCCCAGCAATTTCTTCCCTTGCCTCCCTCAGTATTCTGGGGTAGATCCCATCAGGCCCTGGGGACTTATCTACCTTAATGCTTTGCAAGACACCCAACACCTCCTCCTTTTTGATAATGACATGACCCAGACTATCTACACTCCCTTCCCTAGACTCATCGTCCACCAAGACCTTCTCTTTGGTGAACACTGATGCAAAGTACTCATTTAGTACCTCACCCATTTCCTCTGGCTCCACAAATAGATTCCCTTCTCTGTCCTTGAGTGGGCCAACCCTTTCCCTGGTTACCCTCTTGCTCTTTATATACGTATAAAAAGCCTTGGGATTCTCCTTAATCTTGTTTGCCAATGACTTTTCATAACCCCTTTTAGCCATCCTGACTCCTTGCTGAAGTTCCTTCCTACTGTCTTTATATTCCTCAAGGGCTTCGTCTGTTTCCAGCCTTCTAGCCCTTACGAATGCTTCCTTTTTCTTTTTGACTAGGCTCACAATACCCCTCGTTATCCAAGGTTCCCGAAACTTGCCAAATTTAACCTTCTTCCTCACAGGAACATGCCGGTCCTGGATTCTAATCAATTAACGTTTGAAAGACTCCCACATGTCAGATGTTGATTTACCCTCAAACAGCCGCCTCCATTCTAAATTCTTCAGTTCCTGCCTAATATTGTTATAATTAGCCTTCCCCCAACTTAGCACCTTCACCCGAGGACGACTCTTATCCTTATCCACAAGTACCATAAAACGTACGGAATTATGGAAATAAACTGCAGGGCTACAGGGATCGAGTGGGGGATTGGGACTGACTGGATTTCTCCACGGAGAGCCGGCATGGACTCAATGGGCCCAATGTCCTTCTTTTATGCCATAAATGACTCTATGACTCTCTATGACTTTATAATTTTTGATAAGACTTCAGTAATTCTTGTATTTTTCACAGGAATCAGGTTATATCCCGCACAAATTTCATTCTTTAAATTTATGGACGTAAATGAAGCCAAAAATGACATGCTCTACATTTTATGCTTTGTTTATGAATTAGTGTAGTAGTATTTTTACAAAAGACCAGGTGATTTTTCCAGGTGTAGATTTCTTTTAAGTGGGTGCGTCCAAGTCCCTGCTTACTGTTTAAAATGATGAATGATATATTTCATCCGATGGACTGGCTGAACAAAAATACTCCGACACCCAACATGCACTGGTCACTTTTCCACCACAATGCAAATACTTCAATTGAAATTGTGTCATTTTGAAAAGAAAATCATTGTTGCATTATCTAGTGTGTAAAATTATCAGCAATCAGAAATTGCATGAAAAAAGCCATTTAAAAATTACCTTTATATTTGCAATGTTATTTTACTTATTTGGAGGATACTGTGAAGAGATGTTTTGTGGTTCTGTAATTTTTACTTTCTGACTAGTCACATGACAATATCAAACAATTATTCTCCATGGGGAATTTATATGAAAGTGAAAAAAACTTGTATTTATACAATGACTCTCAGGAACATCTCAAAGCACTTCACCTACAAGCAGTTGCTTTGCATTGCTGTAACTTGCCATGGAGGCAAATGTGGCAGCCATTTTGTGCAGAGTAAGATTTCAGAAACAGCAATGGGATGAATGGCCTGTAATCTGTTGTGGTGCTGTTGACCTCGAATTTGGTCAGTGCATAAGGAGAACAACCTTCTGTTCTTCGAATGATGACCTGGGATCTCTAATGTCCGCTTGAACCACAGGTTCAGGGGTACGACTGGCATTGCATAAACACTGGCCCCAAATGGTATGTGGAATGATTTGAAAGTCCTTCCTTCAAATGGACTGCAAAATTTTTTTTTGCAAATCAGCAAGGAGGATAGCTTAGTTCCAGTAAATACAGCTTGCATGATGTTTAATAGTTCAAAGGATTATCATAAAACGGAAAATAAACTTCGCTGTGTTGTCACTGCCAAACATGTGATGGTTCTTGAATTAAAAGATTATGGGCTGAATTTGAACTCGGCAGTGTGCCCGCATTTGCCCAGCCGCCGTCGAACCCCCGCGATATTAATTGCGGGGGCTCATTAGAATCACGACACCGAGCCGTCCTCCTCATATTACGTGGGGAGAGGCGGGACATTTGGCGCTGTGAGAGAGTCTTTGACAGCTGTGCAGCAGGTGCTGGGGCCCTATTTTAAGCGCACCAGCACCTGTTTCCTGAAAGCTGTCAAAGAATACTTACCTGACTGCTGAAGAGTGGGGCTGCTGTCAATCTGGCAGCAAAGCAGAAAGTGCTGCAGAAATCCAGCAGGTCAGAAGTCGAGTTAACTTGTCCAAGTTCACAGACCTGAAAGTTAACTCTGCTTCTCTCTCCACAGATGCTGCCTGACCTGTTGAGTTACCCCAGCACTTTCCACTTTGATGCCACATACTTACCCTGTGGTGTACCAGTGTCCTGTGAAGTTGCGATCCTTTTCTTCCACTCAAGTGTAACATTCCTTCTTGTAGGTGTGCTGCACCTGGGTGAATAATCTTAAATTTGCACATTCCAGAATGTGAGACTTAAATAGACCATAAAAGGTATTACAGAGGTTTACAGAGAACACACTGACACAAATGGGAATGCACAGGTGTCACAGCAATGTAAATACGTCTTTCACTAAATGTTCTTCACCAACATGTGTGTCCTTTTCTCTGTGTGAATGATGTGTACCAACATGTAGCGCCAATGTCACATCCTTTTGCACCGTTGGCCCTTCAGGAGAACCAATGTATGCAATATCATTGCCATGCCACCATTACTCATGAGCGTCTCCACGGACTCAGTGACGTGGACATTGGCTCAGTCAGCTGCTGCCTCTAATGGTTTACACAGGGACGCTGCAGATGTGGACTGGTGCACAGCAGGTGAGCGAGGGTTATGTGTGGCTTGCAGAGCTCATGTCGGTTCCTATGGAGCAGAGAGCCTTTGTCTGATAAGCCACTTCTGTACATCCCTAGCTCACTGCTAGCCCTGCGTGTAGAGCATGGGTACCATCTGCCCTCCCATGTGTCTTTCATGTTTTTCGGTCCTCAGCATCCTCATAGTCCAAGGAGGAATCCTGTTGACGTCTCTCCTCATCATGCCAGGCCTGGCCCCTATTGGGTGCGTAGTTGTGCAGTAAAGAAAGGAGCTGGCCTTTTTGGCCCGTAGTAAAGGGCATCACCCTATCCAGACAGGCATTGGAGGTGCTCTTTCAGCAGGCCGATCTCCTGCTCAATGGTGGCTCATGTAGCTCAGTGGCTGGAGTTGTATCTCTCCTCTACAGAAGTGGTGGAGTCTCTCACTGGTGTCGGGAGCCATATCTGCAAAGGATAGCCCTTATCTCCAAGAAGCCACCCGTCCATCTGAGCAAGTTCAGGGAACAGCGGTGGCAGCCAGGACTGGCGCAAGACCCAGGTATCATGGCAGCTGCCTGAGAAGCGGTCACACATTCACTGCAAGCATCTGCGGTGATCACATACCAGCTTCACCTAGATTGAGAGGGCTGCTTTAATGGTGATGTCTGCAGGTGGTAGCCTGGCAGATGGCCTGATGGCCACATGAGTGCAGTCTATGAACATTATAATCTATGGTTCACCGGCAATCGTGCCAGAACCAAAGGCCCTCTGGGCAAGGCTGTGAAAGTCCATCCTAAAGCGGACATCCTCACTGGCCCTATGGTGCAGAGCATTGTTGACCTCCCTGATGCAGTGGTGCATTACTGACTGTGTGACCCCACTAAGGTCTCTGGTGGGCCCCTAAAAGGCTGCAGAGGTGTCAGGTTTGAGAACCGCTACCACTATGAGGAACAAAGGCAGAGGACATCCATCGGACCCCATGTGCTGCAGGTCATCTTTGAGCAGGGCACAGAGATGTGTCACCACCCTCTCTATATGCGCAATCTCCTCTGACACTGGTGCTCTGACATCCGATGGCATGTCATGTGGGACCTAGGCTCCCCTTGGGGGCTGCTGCTCATGATCGGGGGCCTCTATGTAGAACGCACCTGCTTGTTGGTATTGTCTCTGGCACATACGGATCCTCACGTGCAAGGGATCACACAATGTAGGATGAGCCATACTTCCATGTGATAAATAAAGTTGAACCCTGCATGTATTCGAAGGTTCCTAACAGAGCATGGATTGATGTTGACGGGTACATCAGCTGCTTTCAGGATCAACTATGTGGCGTCCCATGGCATTGCCCATCTTGGCCAACACTCAGAGTGGCACAGCATGACCACATCAAGATCCTACCAGCTGAATCGATTGCCCCCACCATCCATAAAACCTTAATGCCCTTTCTGTCACCCTCCCCACACACAGGGTGCTTAGTGTGCCATTGCCCCCTCACAAACACAGAGTGTACACTGTTAAGGGAGGGATAGTACATGGTAGCTCCCTTCATGTCAGCACAGCTTTTCCTCCATTAATCCCAGACCCCCCTCCCTTTCAGAATGCAGAGTGCGACCCCCGTGTATCCACCCACTCCCTCCTCCCTTTAAGAATGCAGAGTTACACCCCTGTGTATCCTCCCTCCCTCCTCCCTTTCAGAATACGAAGTGAGACCCTGCATATCCCCCCCTCCTCTCTTCCAGGATGCAGAGTTAGACTCCTGTGTATCCTCCCTCCCTCCTCTCTTTCAGAATGCAAAGTGAGACCCCTGCATATCCTCCCCCTTCCCTCCACCTTTCCAGAATGCAGAGTGAGACTCCTGCATATTCCCCCTCCCTCCTCCCTTCTGTAATGCAGTGAGGACCTGCTGGCTGTTCAGATTGTGAATAGGACGGCACGTGATGGCTGCCTGTTTAATGAAAATCCGGCAGTGTCAGTGGAGAGGCAGCGGGCTGCATAATCGACAAAGGTAAGTAACCATTACCATATGTTGATTGTGGCGCCGCCGCTGTGCGGCGGGGGGGAGGGTGCCGCACCAAGGTCCTGCTGCCGCCGGTAATATGCGACGGGCCCTTCTCGACATCGTGGGTTAAGGCGGGCCCCTCCCCACAGCATTTTACTGGCCCCTGCGCCGCGACCCACGGCATCGAGGAGCCAATAAAATTCAGCTCTATATGTGTGATGAAGACAGTGTCTTTGTTCAAAAATAAGCAATATCTTCATTGAAAGGAATATAAAATTGCAGCTCACATTGACCTAAAACCACAAAAACTTGTGACAGAATTCATGAGGCGTCTGGACAGAATAGCTGGGGAAAAGCTGTTCCCATTGGCAGTACGGTTGAAAACAAGAGGACATCAATTTAAGGTGATTGGCAGAAGAAGTAATGGTGACACGAGGAGAAACATCTACGCAGTGAGTGGTTGGGATCTGGAATGCATTGCCTAAGAGTGTGGTGGAGGCAGATTCAATCGAGGCCAAAAAATAATTGGATATTTGTCTGAAGAGAAAATGTTTGCAGGGCTATTGGAAAAAGGCAGAGGAGTGAGACTAGGTAAGTTCCTGCTGCAAAGAGCTGGCACGAACTCGACAGGCTGAATGGGCACTTTCTGTGCTGAAACCATTCCATGATTCCATGAAATCCGGTTAGACTAACTGACTTCAAGATAATCTTTCTGTTTTCTTTTTTTTTTAAATTGAGATTGTGGATAAGGTAACCTCATCTTTCCAAGCAATGATTTTATAATATAAGTTTAACAACTAATTCTAGTTCATTCTAAATCCAGTCAGTCCCATCGCCTGATATCCTGTGACATCCTGCCCAAACTTTCCTCCTGTTTTCTGCAGAGTTTTGGGTGGGAAATGCAGCAAGGAGCTGTTTTGACAGCTTTCCAGCCTTTGCTGCCACATCCAGGATTTTGCCTCAAAAGGGTCAACTGGACACCCTATTCAGATGATAATCAATGACAGGAATACATTATTCAACATATCCTTTTAATTACCATCTTAGTAATGCTGGGCATCAGGAATCCAATTGCTTTTCACACATCCAATGCTGGGTTGTCAGAAGCCCTCGACATAGTCTAATGATGGCCATAAAACCATTGTCGATTGTTGTAAAAACCCATCTGGTTCACTGATGTCCTTTAGGGAAGGAAATCTGCTGTCCTTACCTGGTCTGGCCTACATGTGACTCCAGACCCACAGCAATGTGGTTAACTCTTACATGCCCTCTGAAATGGCCTAGCAAGCCACTCAGTTGTACCTAACCGCTACGAAGTCAATAAAAAGGAATGAAACCGGACGGACCACCCGCCATCGACCTAGGCACCGGAAATGACAACGGCAAACCCAGCCCTGTCGACCCTGCAAAGTCCTCCTTACTAACATCTGGGGGCTTGTGCCAAAGTTGGGAGAGCTGTCCCACAGACTAGTCAAGCAACAGCCTGACATAGTCATACTCACGGAATCATACCTTACAGAAAATGTCCCAGACACTGCCATCACCATCCCTGGGTATGTCCTGTCCCACCGGCAGAACAGACCCACCAGAGGTGGCGGGACAGTGGTATACAGTAGGGAGGGAGTTGCCCTGGGAGTCCTCAACATTGACTCCGGACCCCATGAAGTCTCATGGCATCAGGCCAAACATGGGCAAGGTAACCTCCTAATGATTACCACCTACCGCCCTCCCTCAGCTGATGACTCAGTAGTCCACCATGTCGAACACCACTTGGAGGAAGCACTGAGGGTGGCAAGGGCACAAAATGTACTCTGGCTGGGGGACTTCAATGTCCATCACCAAGAGTGGCTCGGTAACACCACTACTGACCGAGCTGGCCGAGTCCTAAAGGACATAGCTGCTAGACTGGGTCTGTGGCAGGTGGTGGGGGAACCAACACGAGGGAAAAACATACTTGACCTTGTCCTCACCAATCTGCCTGCTGCAGATGCTTCTGTCCATGACTGTATTGGTAGGAGTGACCGCCGCACAGTCCTTGTGGAGATCAAGTCCCGCCTTCACATTGAGGATACCGTCCGTCATGTTGTGCGGCACTATCACCGTGCTAAATGGGATAGATTTCGAACAGATCTAGCGATGCAAAACTGGGCATCTATGAGGTGCTGTGGGCCATCAGCAGCAGCAGAATTGTACTCAACCACAAGCTGTAACCTCATGGCCTGGCATATCCCCCACTCTACCATTACCATCAAGCCAGGAGACCAAACCTGGTTCAATGAAGAGTGCAGGAGGGCATGCCAGGAGCAGCACCAGGCATAACTCAAAATGAGGTGTCAACCTGGTGAAGCTACAACACAGGACTATCTGCGTGCCAAACTGCATAAGCAGCATGCGATAGACAGAGCTAAGTGATCCCATAACCAACGGATCAGATCGAAGCTCTGCAGTCCTGCCACATCCAGCTGTGAATGGTGGTGGACAATTAAACAACTAACTGGAGGAGGTAGCTCCACAAATATCCCCATCCTCAATGATGGGGGAGCCCAGCACATCAGTGCAAAATATAAGGCTGAGGCATTTGCAACAATCTTCAGCCAGAAGTGCTGAGTTGATGATCCATCTCGGCCTCCTCCTGAAGTCCCCAGCATCACAGATGCCAGACTTCAGCCAATTCGATTCACTCTGCGTGATATCAAGAAACGACTGAAGGCACTGGATACTGCAAAAGCTATGGGCCCTGACAATATACCAGCAATAGTACTGAAGACCTGTGCTCAAGAACTTGCCGCACCCCTAGCCAAGCTGTTCCAGTACAGCTACAACATTGGCATCTACCCTGCAATGTGGAAAATTGCTCAGTTATGTCCTGTACACAAAAAGCAGGACATGTCCAACCCGGCCAATTACCGCCCATCAGCCTCTCAATCAGCAGTAAAGTGATGGAAGGTGTAATCAATAGTGCCATCAAGCGGCACTTGCTTAGCAATAACCTGCTTAGTGACGCTCAGTTTGGGTTCTGCCAGGGGTACTCAGCTCCTGATCTCATTATAGCCTTGGTTCAAACATGGACAAAAGAGCTGAACTCAAGAGGTGAGGTGAGAGTTACTGCCCTTGACATCAAGGCAGCATTTGACCGAGTATGGCATCAAGCAGCCCTAGCAAAACTGAGGTCAATGGGAATCAGGGGGAAAACCCTCCACTGGCTGGAGTCATACCCAGCGCAAAGGAAGATGGTTGTGGTTGTTGGAGGTCAGTCATCTGAGCGGGATAATACAGTGTTGCTATGATTTAAAAATTAAAAGGCTGCCATGCTTAATGGAATCAACTATAGAGCGATTGACTGCAAAATGCAAAGGAGTACTGAAAAATGTGAAACATTATTTTCCCCTGCAGCTAGGTAACCAGGGCAACAGGATGTGACCTCCAGCCTGTATCATTTTATATTAATGTTATATATTACATGTCGAATATTAGTTTAGCAGCTGTAGAGGTAAATGTTCTGTTTTCTCTTAGAAATAAGATAGCCAGGTGGTTAAGGATAGATCAAACATAGGAACATAAGAACTTGAAGCAGGAGTAGGCCATTTGGCCTCTCAAGCCTGCTCCACCATTTGATAAGACCATAGCTGATCTGATCATGGCCTCAACTCTGCTTTCCTGATTGCACCCCCCCCCCCCGCCCCCCCATTAACCCTTGACTCCCTTGTAGGTCAAACATTTGTCTAACTCAGCCTTGAATATATTCAATGACCCAGCCTCCACTGCTCTCTGAGGTACAGAATGCCAAAGAACAATGACCCTTTGAAAGAAAAATTTCCTCCTCATCTCCGTCTTAAATGAGCAACTCCTTATTCTGAAAATGTGCCCCCTAGTTCTGCATTTCCCCATGAAAGGAAACATCCTCTCAGCATCTACCATGTTAAGCCCCCTCAGAATCCTATATGTTTGAGTAAGGTCACCTCTCATTCTAAACCCCAATGAGTATAGGCCCAACCTGTTCAATCTTTCCTCATAAGACAATACTGTTACAGCCATGTGGTGCGATGTGGGTGGTTCCCACTGTTGAACTCTCCAACTGACCGCAACAAGTGTTTTCTTATTAGGATTTAACCACTTTGGTTTTTTTTTCAAATAAACAGACAGCAACAGGTTTTCTTGTAGGTTTTAAAAAACAGAAAATCAATTATTTATTGATCAATATGCCTAATCCTGAAATTGTCACAACCGCATCCACTCACGCATTCACTCATACACACACGAAGAGACAGATAGAGAGGGGGAAAAAAGGTGACGGGGAAGGTTACGATTAACCTGATGAATTCTCTTGGAAATCAAGTTCTCAAATGGGTGCAGTCCCGAGATGATTGTAGATTTCTTTCTTGATTTAAAGTTCAGTTGAAGACAGTGGGACACTTCTGGTTCGCTGCTGTCTAATGTAGATGTAGGATTTTACAGCAGGACACATGCCTTCTGGCTTGCTAGAAGACAAGCTGTTAGATGTTTCTTCCCTCTCTCTCTCTCTTTCTTGCACTCTCTCTTTAGGCTGTCTTTTTTTAAGGTAAAGCTGCGTTACTTCTCATATCCTGGTTGGAGACATTCTGATCTCTCCCCATGGTGATCACACAATGGCCCAGGACATGACTACTTCACAGCTTCTTTGTTTCTGAAGAAGACATTCAATTCTGGAATGTTTTAGGATTGTGTGCAATTGACATCTCTTAGCTTTGAAGATTTGTCCTCAGTCTTTGTCAGACAGTTTGAATACACAAAGCCTAATCCCCTTTTCTTCAGTGGCCACTTTGGACCATTCTTCGCTTTTTAAAGTAAAGGTTAATTTTTAAAAGACAAAGTCAGTTTTTCATAACTCTTCAGTTAGTCCATAGTTTGTATCATTGCACTTACGGTGTGCGTGACAACCCTTCATCTCAGGAATCAACCTAGTGAATCTTCTCTGAACTGCCTTCAGTGCAAGTATATCCCTCCTTAAATAAGGAGACCAAAACTATATGCAGTACTCTAGGTGTGGTCTCACCAAAGCCTGTACATTTGTAGAAAGACTTCCCTGCTTTAATACTCCATCCCCCTTGCAATAAAGGCCAACATTCTATTTGCCTTCCAAATTACGTCTTGTACCAACATGTTAACTTTTTGTGATTCATGTACGAGGACACCCAGATCGCTCTGTACCACAGCATTCTGCAGTCTCTTTCCATTGTTACCATCAGGCGAGGAGACGGTCGAAAGGCTCCCCTCTTGTCCCTCTCCTTGTTTGACCGCAACAGGGTTTTATTCCTTTTTAAACAGTGGATGTGTTTATCAATTCAGTAAGTGTTTAACCCTTTATGTGCTTTGATCATAAAATAACCAATTGGACAGGTTTTCTTGAGTTTAAACAAGAAGAGGTTAGTTTATTGTACGTAAAATTAAATCCCAATATAAGTGAAAATAATAACTACGCTCCAGCTTTCACTCACACAGACACAGACGAGAAACACACACATACAAATAGATTACAGAGTGAAGAGTAGTTTGGTTGGATTAGAGTCCAGAACAAATAAAAATACTATACGATCTGTGGGTTTGGTAATTCAGTTGTCTTCTGGCTGAATTTGTGGTTCTGAAGTCTCTGGTTAGTAGAGGCTCACTTGCAGCTGGTCCACCTGGTTGTGGGTTTTCCTGGAGACAGTGACGTAGATGGCTTTCTCCCCTGGGGTCTCTGTCTGTAGCAATGGTAGTCTTGGATGTTCTGCAGTCGCAGACAGGTTTTGGAAACTTGTGATGTTACCTGGAGAGACAGAGAGCCTAATGGGGTCTTGCACTGGTTAGCTCTCAAAGCTTGTCTGCTGTAACAAAAAATCTCCAAGTTTACACAGCCTAGGGAGACTGTCACATGGTTCTCTCAGTTTTCCCTTTTTTTCTTTAATGAGGTCCGAAGTCTAAGAATCCCAAATCTCTTTCGGGTTGTATTGTTCCAATGTTTACCGCCTGGAGGTACGTCTCCACTAGTGAATGCTCCTAGATGGCTTTGAATGTCCTGCTAACGAGGGTGATAATGGATAATTTACTCAACTATTCAAGCCATTATCCTGCATGGGAGCTTTTTAAACATGCGTCTCCACTTCAAATGTGAGGTATTTCAATGCAAATTGTGGTGGCCATCTTAGCTGCCTTTGTTTTTAAAGTTAAATGTAGGATTTCAGCTTTCCTTTTTAAAAGTTTAATGTAGGTTTCTAACCGATGAATTAAAAATCCTCATTCAGCCTAGTATGTTTTCTTGAATTATTTAAATAATATTCTGCTTTTCTATTCTTCCTGCCAAAGTGTACAACTTCACATTTTCCCACACTGTAGTCCATCTGCCAAATTTTTGCCCACTCACTTTACCTATCTGTATCCCTTTGCAGACTCTTTCTATCCTCCTCACAACTTGCTTTCCCACCTATCTTTGTATCATCAGCAAATTTGGCTACAATATGCTTGGTCCCTTCATCCAAGTATTACAAACGAGGTGGAGGAGTCTTTCTCTAGTTCCACTTCTCCACAGGTCACAACATATATTTAAATGTTTACCCAGTTACCAATAGGGTCAATTATCTACTCTTTATTCCAGAACAAAATACACCAAGCAAGTTTCTTTAATAAACAACAAAAATGATCAGTTAATATAAAATAAGACTTAATCAGTAATGAAGCAAAGCATTGACACACAGATTGAAATATGAAAGTTCCCTTTTAAAATATGCAACACACATACATTTACGCACACACTGGTTAAAGAAAAAACAGAAATTATCTCTCTGCAGAGGCCTTCTACAAAAGAAAAAACCAAAAAGAATACTTTGGACAAATACTTGCTATTTCTTGAAGAAAAAGGATGAGATACGTTGTTTCCCAAAAATGGCAAACGGTCTGGCATCTGAGTACACGTAGATGGGTCACTGGGATCTTTTATGGAGCAGTTCATTTCAGGTGGCATCGAGAAGTAATCTGTCAGGCCTTCCAGGAGTGTCTCAGGAGAAATGCGGCATCAGGGGTTTTAGCTCTCACATACTGGATTTGCAGGGTTTTTCAAAGAGGTAGCGAGAGAGGAGTTGTATATTTTCAGCAGGCTACAAACCCAACTGCTTTCAACACAGTCCACACCCCAACTGAACCAAAACAATATCCCAAAAGCGAAACCTCCTGACGACCATAAATCTTGACATGTCACTTCTCCGTAAACATCTCTCCCAAGTCACCAAGATTTCTGTTGTTTATGGAGTTTAAAGCATGTGACATCCAGTAAAGGTTTATTTTCAAACAAGACCTCTCAATGAATCTTGTTAAAAAATACATCAATGGAATCTTTTCAGTTTTCCAAATGAACCAATATCCATAATTCTAAAATACGAGTTCTCAAAACAAAAATATATTGATAAAATAGAAGCACTTTCATAACACGTCAATAATATAGATTGTTAACAGTTGAAGTCCAAGGACTGATTCCTGTGGCACCCCACAAGTTACAGTTTGCCAACATAAAAATTACCCATTTATCCTGACTGTTTCCTGTTGGTTAGCCAATCCTCTATTCATGTTAAAATATTATCCCCAACACTATGCACTCTTATCTTTTGCAGTAACCTTTTATTTGGCACCTTATCGAATGCCTTTTGTAAATCCAAACCCTCTGGATATACTTGTTCCTCCTTATTCACCCTGCTTGTTACACCTCAAAGTACTCTAATAAATTTGTTAAACATGTTTTCCCTTTCATAAAACCATGTTGACTCTGCTTGATTGTAAAATGATTTTCGAAATGTCCAGCTACTACTCCTTAATAATGGATTCCAGCATCATCCCAATGACAGACATTAGGCTAACTGGCCTCAAGTTTCCTGCTTTCTGTCTCCCTCCTTTCTTGAATAGGGGTGTTACATTTGCAGTTTTCCAATATGCTAGGACCTTTCCAGAATCTGGGGAATTTTGGAAGACTAAAATCAATGTATCCATTATCTTTGCAACCACTTCTTTTAAGACCCTAGGATGCAGGCCATCAGGTCCAGGGGACTTGTCAGCCTTTTGTTCCCATTCATATTCCTAGTAGATTTTCTCTAGTGATAGTGGTTATTTCAAGTTCCTCCCTCCCTTTTGCTCCTTCATTTTCTACTATTCTAGGGATGCTTTTAGAGTTTTCTACCATGAAGACCAATACAAAATACTTGTTCCAAGGCTTTGCCATTTCCCTGTTTTCTATTATTCATTCCCCAATCTGATCCTTTAAGGGACCAATGTTTACTTTAGCTTACTCTCTTTATGTATTTGTGGGAGCTCTTACTACCTGTTTTTATATTTCTTGCTAGTTTACGCTCATATTCTAATTTCTGCCTTTTTTAGCCATCCTTTGCTGGTTTCTATAATTTTCCCAACCTTCTGGCCTACCACTAATCTTCACAGCATTGTACACCTTTTCTTTCAATCTTTCAATACCATCCTTAACTTTCTTAGTTGACAACGGATAGTTCACCTTTCTGGTAGAGTCTTTCTTTCTCAGTGGAATATATCTTTGTTGAGAGTTATGAAATATCTCCTTAAATGTCTGCCACTGCTTATCTACCATCTTACCTTTTAAAGCATTTTCCAACTCTACTTGAACTAAGTCTGTCTTCATACTTTTGTAATTGCCTTTAGTTAAGTTTAAGGCACTTGTTTCAGACCCAAGTTTCTCACCCTCAAACAGAATGTGAAATTCATCATTTATGATCACTCTTCTCTAGAGGATCCTTTACTATGAGATCATTAATTAATCCTGTCTCTTTACACATCACCAGGTCTAAAATAGCCTGTTCCATGGTTGGTTCCACAACGTACTGTTCTAATTAACTGTCCCAAATACACTCAAGGCCAGCTTTGCCAATTTGATTTGTCTGATCTATATGAAGATTAAAATTGCCCACAATTATTGCAGTACCTTTCTTACAAGCCACCATTATTTCTTGATTTATACTCTTGTCCTACTGCATAGCTACTGTTAGGGATCCTATAAACTACTCCCACAAGTGACTTCTTTTCTTTGCTATTTCTTATCCCCACCCAAAGTGATTCTACATCTTGATCTTCCAAGACAAGATCATTTCTCATTATTGTACTGATCTCATACTTTATAAACAGAGCTACCTTATCTCCTTTTCCTTTCTTCCTAACCTTTCAGAATATCAAATACCCTTGAATATTCAGTTCTCAGCCTTGGTCACCTTACAACCATGCCTCTTTAATGGTGAGCAGATCATACCCATTTACTTCTATTTGTGTCATCAATTCATCTATCTTGTTACGAATGCCACATGCATTCAGATAAAGTGCCTTCAATTCTGTCTTTTTACCATTTTTCCCTATTTTAACCCTATTTGCCGGTGCACTCTTAGGTTTGTATGCTCCATTCTTCCTGTCACACTCTGGTTATCATTACCCATATCGCTACCCTGCACTATTGCCTTGCCCTTTCTCATTATATTTCTAAATTTCCCTTCACTTGAATCCTCCCCTTACTATTTAGTTTAAAGCCCTCTCTATGGCCCTAGCTATTCAATTCACCAGGACACTGGTCCCAGCGTGGTTTAAGCGAAGCCCGTCCAATGGAACAGCTCCCTCTTTCCCCAGCACTGGCGGCAGTGCCCCATGAATTGAAACTCATTTCTCCCACATCAATCTTTGAGCCATGCATTCAACTCTCTGATCTTATTGGCCCTATGCCAATTTGCTTGCGGCTTAAGTAGTAATCCAGATTATTACGTTTGTGGTTCTGCTTTTTAATTTAGCCCCAGGATGTTCATACTCCCTTAGCAGAACCTCTTTCTTATTCTTGCCTATGCCATTGGTACCCACATGGACCATGACAACTGGATCCTTCCCCTTCCACTCCAAGTTCCTCTCCATCCCAGAGATGTCCTTAATCCTGGCACTGGGCAAGCAACACAGCCTTCGGGTCACAAGCTCGCAGCTGCAGAGAACAGTATATATCCTCCAAACTATACTGTCCCCTACTATTACTATATTCCTTTTTACTCTCTCAACTTGAGTGACTCCTATACCATGGTGCTGTGGTTATTTTGCTCATCCTCCCTGCATTCCCCGATCTCATCCACACAGGCGACAAGAATCTTGTACCTGTTGGATAAGTGCAAGGGCTGAGGCTCCTCCCATGCTACCTTCTCGATCCCCATACCCAGCTAACTCATAGTCCCTGGCCATGGACCAAATCTGAAGTACTTAATCTGAGGGGTGTGATAGTCTTCTGGAGCAAAGTGCCCAGATAACTTTCTCCCTCCCTGATAAATCACAGTTTGTGAAGCTTGGACTCCAGCTCATCAAATCTGAGGTGAATTTTCTTAAGCTGCAGATACTGCAGCTCTTTATAAACCCATAAGTTTTTCTTTACAGAGACACAGACAACCTATCCAATAACCAAACTTTTAGTCTGCTCCAAAATGTATGAGAACTGGTGAGTCCCAATTAATGCCCACCACCGAAATACAATTGACTGCCAATTGATATACTATTAACATTCACCACCTGACAATAATCTAGCATAGCATGTCACCTGCCTGATATAGAACCTGCTTGCTTTTCACTCAAGTCAATCGACTGAAAATCAGACAAGTTCTGCAAGGGCAATCAGCTCTGCTGGATTACTATCTCGGTGGTGAATATGAAAATTTACCCCAAATAATTTTTAATTCCCTGTGAAAAAATACCATCTTTCCAGCATTATGAAATCCTTTAGATTGTTCCCATATCCTGAGCTGTCTTACTTCTGCACCAAGCTTCCACCATAGTGGGAGAGAGGAATGTGGTTACAGGACCTGCCACACAATGATATGGACAGTGTTACCATCTCCTGGAGAGCTGGGGAATTAATTTGACTTGGCTTTTTGGAAGCAGCATGAAACGGCTATTCCATTCTATCATGTCATTCGTTTCCCCAAAGATCAAGGGACAATGGATGACACTTTCATTTTAAAACAGGCTCCTATTATGGAGTAGAGCATGGCCACCCGACCCGAACCCGACAGGACCCGACGACATGTGTCAGGTTCGGGTCGCTCTTCCGAGTCAGGCATTGGGCTCAGGTCAGGTAGGGCCGGGTCGGACACACGCCAACGCTCTAACAGCCTTGCGTTACAATTATGTTAGTGAAACACTGGAAACCGCAGATCTATTTATATTTATAGTAGGAATCTTGCACGAGGGACCATATAGTTAATGATAACCATTTAGTAAGGACTTAATAAGTATTTAGTTATTTTAAATTAATTTATTAATTAGTGCTAGAAATGTCAGTTAGAGGGGTGAAGTGCTTCACCTGTGAGATGTGGGAGGTCCGTGACACTTCCAGCGTTCCGGACGACTACATCTGCAGGAGGTGTACCCCAGTTGCAGCTCCTCACAGATCGCGTGTATCAGTTGGAGCGGCAACTGGATGCACTTAGGAGCATGCAGGTGGCAGAAAGCGTCATAGACAGGAGTTTTAGAGAAGTGGTTACACCCAAGGTGCAGGCAGATAGATGGGTGACCGCTAGAAGGGGCAGGCAGGCAGTGCAGGAATCCCCTGTGGCTATCCCCCTCTCTAACAAGTATACCGTTGTGGATACTGTTGGGGGGGATGGCTTATCAGGGGAAAACAGCAGCAGCCAGAGCAGTGGCACCATGGCTGGCACTGTTGTTCAGCAGGGAGGGACAAAGTGCAGAAGAGCAATAGTTATAGGGGACTCTATAGTAAGGGGCACAGATAGGCGCTTCTGTGGACGTGAAAGAGACTCCAGGATGGTATGTTGCCTCCCTGGTGCCAGGGTCAAGGATGTCTCTGAACGGACAGGGGGCATTCTGAAGGGGGAGGGTGAACAGCCAGAGGTTGTGGTACACATCGGCACCAACGACATAGGCAGGAAGAGTGACGAGGTCCTGCAGGGGGAGTTTAGGGAGTTAGGTAGAAAGTTAAAAGACAGGACCTCTAGGGTTGTAATCTCGGGATTACTCCCTGTGCCATGTGCCAGTGAGGCTAGAAATAGGAAGATAGTGCAACTAAACACGTGGCTGAACAGCTGGTGTAGAAGGGAGGATTTCAGATATCTGGACCATTGGGATTTCTTCAGGGACAGATGGGAGCTGTACAAGAAGGACGGGTTGCATCTAAACTGGAGGGGCACAAATATCCTGGCTCTGAAGGGGTTTGCTAGCGTCACTCGGCAGGGCTTAAACTAGTGTGGCAGGGGGGTGGGAACCAGAGCAGTAGGACAGCAAGTGAAATAAATGAGGGGGAACTAGTAAATAAGGCCAGTAAGACTAAGAGGAAGAGCAGGCAGGGAGATGTTACGGAGCACAGCGGGACTGGTGGTCTGAAGTGCATTTGTTTCAATGCGAGAAGTATAACAGGTAAGGCAGATGCACTTAGAGCTTGGATTAGTACTTGGAACTATGATGTTGTTGCTATTACAGAGATTTGGTTGAGGGAAGGACAAGATTGGCAGCTAAATGTTCCAGGATTTAGAAGCTTCAGGCGGGATAGAGGGGGATGTAAAAGGGGTGGGGGAGTTGCATTATTTGTTAAGGAGAATATCACAGCTGTACTGCGGAGGACACCTCGGAAGTGGCGTGCAGCGAGGCAATATGGGTGGAGCTCAGGAATAGGAAGGGTTGAGTCACGATGTTGGGGGTTTTCTACAGGCCTCCCAAAAGCCAGCGGGAGGTAGAGGAGCAGATATGTAGACAGATTTTGGAAAGATGTAAGGGTAATAGGGTTGTAGTGGTGGGTGATTTTAACTTCCCTTATATTGACTGGGACTTACTTAGTGCTAGGGGCTTGGCTGGGAAAGAATTTGTAAGGAGCATCCAGGAGGGCTTCTTGAAACAATATGTAGTTAGTCCAAATAGGGATGGGGCCATACTGGACCTGGTATTGGGGAATGAGCCCGGCCAGGTGGTCGAAGTTTCAGTAGGGGGAGCATTTCGGGAACAGTGACCATAATTCCATAAGTTTTAAGGTACTTGTGGATAAGGATAAGAGTAGTCCTCGGGTGAAGGTGCTAAATTGGGGGAAGGCTAATTATAACAATATTAGGCAGGAACTGAAGAATTTAGATTGGGGGTGGCTGTTTGAGGGTAAATCAACATCTGACATGTGGGAGTCTTTCAAATGTCAGTTGATTAGAATCCAGGACTAGCATGTTCCTGTGAGGAAGAAGGATAAGTTTGGCAAGTTTCGGGAACCTTGGATAACGCGGGATATTGTGAGCCTAGTCAAAAAGGAAAAGGAAGCATTCAGAAGGGCTGGAAGGCTAGGAACAGACGAATCCCTTGAGGAGTATAAAGACAGTAGGAAGGAACTTAAGCAAGGAATCAGGAGGGCTAAAAGGGGTTATGAAAAGTCATTGGCAAACAGGATTAAGGAAGATCCCAAGGCTTTTTATACGTATATAAAGAGCAAGAGGGTAACTGGGGAAAGGGTTGGCCCACTCGAGGACAGAGAAGGGAATCTATGTGTGGAGCCAGAGGAAATGGGTGAGGTACTAAATGAGTACTTTGCATCAGTTTTCACCAAAGAGAAGGACTTGGTGGATGATGAGCCGAGGGAAGGGAGTGTAGATAGTCTCAGTCATCTCATTATCAAAAAGGAGGAGGTGTTGGGTGTCTTGCAAAGCATTAAGGTAGATAAGTCCCCAGGGCCTGATGGGATCTACCCCAGAATACTGAGGGAGGCAAGGGAAGAAATTGCTGGGGCCTTGACAGGAATCTTTGCATCCTCATTGGCTACAGGTGAGGTCCCAGAGGTCTGGAGAATAGCCAATGTTGTTCCTTTGTTTAAGAAGGGTAGCAAGGATAATCCAGGAAATTATAGGCCGGTGAGCCTTACGTCAGTGGTAGGGAAATTATTAGAGAGGATTCTTCGGGACAGGATTTACTCCCATTTGGAAACAAACGAACTTATTAGCTTGAGGCAGCATGGTTTTGTGAAGGGGAGGTCGTGACTCACTAATTTGATTGAGTTTTTTGAGGAAGTGACAAAGATGATTGATGAAGGAAGGGCAGTGGATGTTATGTATATGGACTTTAGTAAAGCCTTTGACAAGGTCCCTCATGGCAGACTGGTACAAAAGCTGTCGTCACACGGGATCAGAGGTGAGCTGGCAAGATGGATACAGAACTTGCTCGGTCATAGAAGACAGAGGGTAGCAGTGGAAGGGTACTTTTCTGAATGGAGGGATGAGACTAGTGGTGTTCCGCAGGGATCAGTGCTGGGGCCTTTGCTGTTTGTAGTATATATAAATTATTTGGAGGAAAATGTAGCTGGTCTGATTAGTAAGTTTGCAGACGACGCAAAGGTTGGTGGAGTTGCGGATAGTGATGAGGATTGTCAGAGGATACAGCAGGATATAGATCGGTTGGAGACTTGGGCGGAGAAATGGCAGATGGAATTTAATCCGGACAAATATGAGGTAATGCATTTTGGAAGGTCTAATGCAGGTGGGAAGTATACAGTAAATGGCAGAACCCTTAGGAGTATTGACAGGCAGAGAGATCTGGGCGTACAGGTCACTGAAAGTGGCAACGCAGGTGGATAAGGTAGTCAGGAAGGAATACGGCATGCTTGCCTTCATCGGTCGGGGCATAGAGTATAAAAATTGGCAAGTCATGCTGCAGCTGTACAGAACTTTAGTTAGGCCACACTTAGAATATTGCGTGCAATTCTGGTCGCCACACTACCAGAAGGACGTGGAGGCTTTGGAGAGGGTACAGAAAAGGTTTACCAGGATGTTGCCTGGTCTGGAGGGCATTAGCTATGAGGAGAGGTTGGATAAACTCAGATTGTTTTCATTGGAACGACGGATGTGGAGGGGTGACATGATAGAGGTTTACAAAGTTATGAGCGGCATGGACAGAGTGGATAGTCAGAAGCTTTTTCCCAGGGTGGAAGAGTCAGTTACTAGGTTTAAGGTGCGAGGGGCAAAGTTTAGAGGGGATGTGCGAGGCAAGTTCTTTGCACAGAGGGTGGTGAGTGCCTGGAACTTGCTGCTGGGGGAGGTGGTGGAAGCAGGTACGATAGCGACGTTTAAGAGGCATCTTGACAAATACATGAATAGGATGGGAATAGAGGAATACGGTCACCGGAAGTGCAGAAGGTTTTAGTT
This sequence comes from Heterodontus francisci, assembly GCF_036365525.1. Classification (NCBI taxonomy): domain Eukaryota; kingdom Metazoa; phylum Chordata; class Chondrichthyes; order Heterodontiformes; family Heterodontidae; genus Heterodontus; species Heterodontus francisci. The sequence continues at coordinate 74,887,344 of NC_090381.1, forward strand.
GAGGCAGGCATCAAGATCGGCGCAGGCTTGGAGGGCCAAATGGCCTGTTCCTGTGCTGTACTGTTCTTTGTTCTTTTGAAGTGTGCTTCCTACTCTGCTTGGTATTTCAACTTACTGTGTACTAATCAATAAACGGTTCTTGCCTGTAAAGCAGGAGCCTAGGTAATGTAAATTGATATTTTCTGAGCCTTCGGGCAATGTTGTGTTTATTTTAAGCAATACAGATACTGGTACAGTGTGGGACAACCTGTCTGGACACAACTCCATGGGTTTCGGTTTGACTAGTGACCAAACAATCAGTAACTTCTATGGTAACAATCTTCTGCTCACCAGCTCCGATACGTGGGTCCAATCTTAACGTAATTTTTAAACAACTTTTCAAGTCCAGTTACAGTTTTTGTTGCTTATCTGCACAAGCTTAAAAAATGAAAAATGGAAGCTAGGTTAACTGAACATTCTGGTGATCGGCTCAGGTGGGGCGAATGTTTTTCTTTTTTTCTATTTGTTCATGGGATGCGGGCAACACTGGCAAGGCCAGCATTTATTGCCCAATCCAAACTTGAAGGGAATTATCTGGACACCTTCTTCAGAAGGAAACTCCAGCCTCCTATCTCTATTCACGGATGGCAGTGAAATATTGGGATGGCTTCAGGGAGAAAACTGGCTTCTATGGCTCATGACCTCACTTTGACTGCTGAACTCACCAGCAGAATATTGCGACAACCAGGCCCATGTATCTACCTGAGTGGTCATTGAGAGGTCTCTGGGGGTTATGAAAGCAAGGATTCTCCGCACTGACAAACCAGAAGGGGCTCTGCTTTATACTGGACATCCAGATATGTTTTTCTGATACCTATTCTGTGGTTGTATCTTGGTGCAACTGAGGGCCTGTGTCGTGAGAGGTGATTTAGTGGTTGCTCAACTACATGAAATTCTTGAAACTGAGGTGGTCCCCATCTCATGACAGCTGAGTCGTGATAAATTCTGGATAGAGTACACTGCCTGGGTAGCCTGGCCCTGTCCCTCTATGTGCTCAGGCAGCCGATATAATCAGAAGGCCAAGTACTTGAATGACACTGTACCCTAAGAGATCGGAGTTCAAAGGGGCAGGTTGCAAGAAAGGCTTGTGAGGGGAGATCCAAACACAGGTTCCAATTGGCAGAGTTAGTGAGCAATTGATCAAGTAAATGAAGACTTGTCATCTAGTTGAGGGCAATCACTGGAGAGAGTTCATGGTGCCGAAGTTAAAAGATGATGTTGCAGTTTTTCTCCCTTTCCTGCCATGGTCAGGAAGTGAGAGATGATATTTATTACCACTACCACCTCCTTCCGCAAGATTTTGGTGCATGACCTCTCCTCTTGTCCAGAAGATCTGTAGGTCATCATCTGAGAAATTCTGGGCTTATCTCCTTCTGCCACTTCTTTCCTGTGGATTTTTTGTGAGCCACAAGATTGGGAGGTAGAAGCCATGAACAAGTGTTGAGAAATGACAAAGGAATCTTTGGTAAGAAATTACTGCAATTGAGTATTTTGATAAAAGCTCAAGGAGAAAAGACACAAACCATTTATGTGCTGTGCCTCTAAGAATCTGCTGCCATCTTAAATCTGTATGCTTTAAAATTGTGCAGTAAGTTTATTAACTCCTACCAACAGCCCCATCTTTGGTTTACTCCCACATTACATGAAATTTGCACTCATGGCGCACCATTAAATATTACAGCAAGTTCATTTTGTTAATTCTGGAAGGGTCAGCAATGCAATTTACAAACAGGTGGGAGTCTGGTTTTGCCAGCGTTACTGCATCACAAATGGTAACACACACTTTTGCATCCCCACCCTGCTGTATATCAAACCATGAAGCACTGTGTTGGTCAAGAAACTCCCTGTGCTGTTAAACAGTGTCATGTCATCTTTAACACAGACCCAAAACAAACAGGATAACATCTCTGACAATGCAGCACTGTCATTGCTGTACTGGGATGCCAGCCTAGATTATGAACTCACGCCCTTTTAAGGGGCTTAGCATTCAATCTTCTGGTCCAACAGTTACAATATTTCCAACAAAGTCAAGCTGGAATGCATTAATGCCTGACACTGATCCCCAATCTTATTGAAAATATTGGATTCTTTCTTATAGATCTTGAAGCACTTGAGTTTTAATTACAATGCCAAGCAATCCAATCTTGAAATGCCACAAATATATATGACTTTAACTTAAATGAAAATTTTATTCTTTTCTTGAGATTCAAATATGTTCTGAAAAAGGTCAGAGACTATGAATCCTGCGGCGAGTAACTCACCTCCTGACTCCCCAAAGCCTGTCCACCATCTACAAGGCATAAGTCAGGAGTGTGATGGAATACTCTCCACTTGCCGAGATGGCTGCAGCTCCAACAACACTCAAGAAGCTCGATACCATCCAGGACAAAGAGCCTGCTTGATTGGCACCCCATTCACAAACCATTCACTCCCTCCACCACCAACACACAGTGCCAGCAGTGTGTACCATCTACAAGATGCACTGCTCCTTAGACAGCACCTTCCAAACCCGTGACCTCTACCACCTAGAAGGACAAGGGCAGAAAATGTTTGGGAACACCACCACCTGCAAGTTCCCCTCCAAATCTCACACCATACTGACTTGGAACTATATCACCATTCCTTCACTGTGGCTGGGTCAAAATCCTGGAACTCCTTTTCTAACAGCATGGCACAGTGTGGCTTTCGTGCAGAGAGATCGACTATTGACATGCTGTTCTCCCTTCGTCAGATACAGGAGAAATGCCGTGAACAACAGATGCCCCTCTACATTGCTTTCATTGATCTCACCAAAGCCTTTGACCTCGTCAGCAGACGTGGTCTCTTCAGACTACTAGAAAAGATCGGATGTCCACCAAAGCTACTAAGTATCATCACCTCATTCCATGACAATATGAAAGGCACAATTCAACATGGTGGCTCCTCATCAGAGCCCTTTCCTATCCTGAGTGGTGTGAAACAGGGCTGTGTTCTCGCACCCACACTTTTTGGGATTTTCTTCTCCCTGCTGCTTTCACATGCGTTCAAATCCTCTGAAGAAGGAATTTTCCTCCACACAAGATCAGGGGGCAGGTTGTTCAACCTTGCCCGTCTAAGAGCGAAGTCCAAAGTACGGAAAGTCCTCATCAGAGAACTCCTCTTTGCTGACGATGCTGCTTTAACATCTCACACTGAAGAATGCCTGCAGAGTCTCATCGACAGGTTTGCGTCTGCCTGCAATGAATTTGGCCTAACCATCAGCCTCAAGAAAACGAACATCATGGGGCAGGATGTCAGAAATGCTCCATCCATCAATATTGGCGACCACGCTCTGGAAGTGGTTCAAGAGTTCACCTACCTAGGCTCAACTATCACCAGTAACCTGTCTCTAGATGCAGAAATCAACAAGCGCATGGGTAAGGCTTCCACTGCTATGTCCAGACTGGCCAAGAGAGTGTGGGAAAATGGCGCACTGACACGGAACACAAAAGTCCGAGTGTATCAGGCCTGTGTCCTCAGTACCTTGCTCTACGGCAGCGAGGCCTGGACAACGTATGCCAGCCAAGAGCGACGTCTCAATTCATTCCATCTTCGCTGCCTTCGGAGAATACTTGGCATCAGGTGGCAGGACTATATCTCCAACACAGAAGTCCTTGAAGCGGCCAACACCCCCAGCTTATACACACTACTGAGTCAGCGGCGCTTGAGATGGCTTGGCCATGTGAGCCGCATGGAAGATGGCAGGATCCCCAAAGACACATTGTACAGCGAGCTCGCCACTGGTATCAGACCCACCGGCCGTCCATGTCTCCGTTATAAAGACGTCTGCAAACGCGACATGAAATCGTGTGACATTGATCACAAGTCGTGGGAGTCAGTTGCCAGCATTCGCCAGAGCTGGCGGGCAGCCATAAAGACAGGGCTAAATTGTGGCGAGTCGAAGAGACTTAGTAGTTGGCAGGAAAAAAGACAGAGGCGCAAGGGGAGAGCCAACTGTGCAACAGCCCCAACAAACAAATTTCTCTGCAGCACCTGTGGAAGAGCCTGTCACTCCAGAATTGGCCTTTATAGCCACTCCAGGCGCTGCTTCACAAACCACTGACCACCTCCAGGCGCGTATCCATTGTCTCTCGAGATAAGGAGGCCCAAAAGAAGAAAAGAAAAAAAGAAGATGTGGGTGTCCCTACCCCATATGGACTGCAGCAGTTCAAGAAGGCAGCTCACCACCACCTTCTCATTGGCAATTAGGGATGGGCAATAAATACTGACCTAGCCAGCGACGTCCACATCCCATGAATGAATTTAAAAAAACAAGCCTCAGAGCTGGCTATAGATGACTGGAAGAACTTGGTGGTGTTGTCATCACTGTTGCTCACAACCCCAAGGTAACGTTCAAATATCTGTATATGTGTTTTATTTATTTTATTCATTTATGTGGCATCCATTCAAAATAGATGACCCTTGCTGTAAGAACAATTTACTCAATTTAAAATGGTCTAAAATATCACAGGAAAAGCATGCCTCAATGCAGAATAGATTAAGGCACATTAACTCTACGTGTTATGAATGATTCAAATTTGCAATTACTGTGCATACCTTCCCTTTGGCTGTTTTTTTTGCCAAAGTTGAGTTTAGATAATTTATTTTAAATATTAACTTTACAACAGGAGACATTGCTAACACTTGTCATTTTGTTAACAATGTATTGATTTTGGTCTATTGTTTTAATGTACACCAGGATAGAAGAGGTAGATTATTTTTCTCTCCCTTCTATCTGTGTGAATTGTATGCACTTAAAACAGCAGATATGTTTGCTATTAAATTCTAAATGGCATTGGAGTAGATGGGATGTAAGCAAAGCCAAATGGATTTGTCATACCTGTCGTGGATTATATCCCTATTAAGAATGCCATAGCAATGAAGTGATTTATGACTTTAACCCCTGACTGAACCAAATCAGAAGTACATCCCTATGAATCTCCTTTAATTAAGTTCAAACCAGACAAACTCTTATAGACACTTAGTCGGGTCCAAAGAATTGAACTAGCATTCCCTCCAAGAAAGAAAACTTACAGAAAATATTACCATCTTTTGGATAGCCTATTTTTAATAATTATGGCTCAGTCATAAATATCCCAGATATTATAAGGGTCTGGGAAACTTTCTTCAAATTTAGAACTGCAACATTTGTAATTTATCCTTCAACTCAGGTGACAAGTAAGCTTTAACAGCTTTAGACTCACTTCTAAACAAAATATACAAGTTTCCACAGCAACCTTTAAGAGGATCATATATACTTATAAGATTGATCCATCATGCAGAAGCTAACAGTTACTGAAAACTTATGGTCACATATGTTATCTCAGAATTAAACTCCAAACCCTTTCAAAGGATATAGTCCAAAAATGTACTTACCTGTTCACCTTCCTCTCCTGGATTAAGTAAACCATGGTGACCTGTCAGAGTATTTTTTTCCATTGGTCAACTGCAATCCTGTTTCATGTGCCCACTTGTTTTCTGTCTAGCACGGTAGGAGACGACTTCAAATGAGCACTTGCATAACCTGAAAGCATTGGAATTAATTTATTGAAAAAGCTACTTCCTGTCCACGCCTTCTTTATTAGCATAAGCCATGTCATGTTTGTTAAATTCATTTGAATACTGGAAGAGTTCCACCTACAGTGGCATTCTCTTAATCTTTCTTTGAGAAGAGCAATATTTTGAGAACAACAATTTGGGGAAAACTCAGTGCTATGTGAGCCATTGTATAGAATGGAAGCATGAGGGGCTCATCAGATTCCAGCTGTACACCTGAATCAACTGCTTAAAATTTAGCACTTCGCCACAGCTCACAATCACATGTTTCAATCACATTTTAAGTCTGATTTAAAAATGTAACACTTGGATGCAGATTCTGGGTATTTGGTGAAATTAGCTCCAGCAATACAATCATCTGATAAAAGGTCATAGACCAGAAACATTAACCCTACCTTCATCACTCCACAGAAGCTGCCTGATTTGCTGACTGTTTCCAGCATTTTCAATTTTAATGTAGTAATCAAGTTTACTTGTTCTTCAAACAAAAGCATGTGGAAATATCATAGGTATGGAATGAGAATGAGGTTAAATTAAAGAAGTGAAAAAAGAGGACAAATTAAAAATAGACAGAAGCAGAGGCTGAGTGCAAACAGAAACATGGAGAGTGTAGGAAACAAAAATAGTGGAATGATAACATTGCTTATTATTTTTCCCATTGGTTCCCACTGATTATTATTTCAGGAAGGCAGTTCAGGTCAGGTAAAACAGATGTTCAGCATTTAAAAACTTGTTGGTTACATACTTAGAATAGTAACATTGACCCATATACAAAATCAAAATGCTGCAGTTGCTGGAAATCTGAAATAAAAGCAGAAAATGCTGCAAATACTCAGCAGGTCAGGCAGCATCTGCGGAGGGAGAAACATAGTTAACGTTTCTGGTTGATGACCTTTCATCAGAACTGGACCCTTGGTTGTATAAGATATGCGGCTTAATTTTACTGACCACCACCCCCACCCTCCCCGACCCCGATGTCGGGAGTCATGACGGGGTGGGGAGGGGGCCCGGAAAACACCTCCAGGAGTGGCCCACCACGGGCCTCAAAGCCGGGTCGACCCAGCCCCATATTGCTGTCAGTAGCCAGGCCTCGTGGCAGCCTCCCCATCGCTCGGCAATGGGAACAGAATTTAAATATGTTTATTAATGCAAAGTATTGAATTAATGACTTACCTGCTCGCGCTGGCCGTCCCGCTCCGATATTGTGGTCGGTTGCCGTGACTCCTGCGCCTTCGGATCTTCATTCAGAGATCCGTTGCAGGACACTGGTGGGAGGGGGGAGGAAGTAAGAATTTCAGTGTGGGGTGGAGGGAGCAGGGTCAAACTAATATGATTGGTGTAGGGGATGGTGGGAAGGGATAAAGATTAAAGTTTGTGGACTTTGGTGAGGGGAAAGGTCAGGTATGCAAGTGAAGTATTTTGTGGGGGGAGAGGGCAAGGAATGAGCTGTCTGGTTATTGGGGAGGGGGGGCTGTTGGGAGAGGGGCTAGAACATTTATTTATTTCTTTTCATTAAATATAAAATGCATGTAACTTTAAAGATTCAAATTAAATGTAAGCGCTGGATGCCCTTTAAAAATGGCGTCAGCGTCTGCGCAGTGGCACCGGACGCCATTGCCAGGGACAGACTGCCCGCCCCCAACACATCATCGGGGTGGGAGGAGTGCGGTCCACCCCGTCCATGTAAATGAGCCACCGTGTTTAATATCGTGGCGGCTCCGCGGAGTAAACGTGCCAAGCGTTTGTAAAATGCAACCCATATTATGTCTATAGCTCTTGTAGGTATGATCCATTCCTTCTGAGATGTATGGTAATACACTGACAATGTTTTTGCTAAGTGCTAGTCTTAGTCAATGTTTTGCTAGAGTCACTCTATGGAATGCTGTGGAGCACTGCTCCATGGAGTGTGGAGCATGAATCTGAACCTACATATTCCATGAATTGAGTGATTTGAATCATGCCACATCAGGCTACTAACAACTGTTTCCCAGGACAAATATGGCTTTAGTCACTTGCTGGATATAAGAATGAACTGGCCGATCAGGCAGATCTCCCTGCACTGGTGGGATCCTGTGGCATAAAAACGGAATGTCATAGTGAGATAGATAGCTATCCCAGCTGTTCCTATGGTCTATAAGTCAGGCTGCAGTAGGTGGGGTATAACTTGGTCACTGCATCTGCAGTGAAGTGGAGGTATGAAGACTGGTCTCATCTAATATGCCCAGGTAGGAATGGTGTGGTCTGTGTGTACAATTAATCCAGTAGTTGCAGGTGCACATTTAGTGCTTGAGGTGTGTTTGAATCTGCAGATGATGTTCCGTAAAGAAATGGAGCGATTTGAACACAAGCGTGAGAATTTTAAATTTGAGGGATTGCTGGAGCAGAAGTCAATGGGGATGATGGGTGAGTGGGACTTGGTGCAAGTCAGGATACAGGCAGCAGAATTTTGGATAACCTCAAGTTTACAGAAGGTGGAAGATGGGAGGCTTGCCAGAAAAGCACTGGAATAGTTGAGACAGGAGGGAACAAAAGCATGGGTGAAGACTCAGAGCCCTGAACGAGGAAAGGGAAATCAACCAAATCTCTAGCTACTGATCGCTGCTGGAAAATACATGTATGTTGTTGCTGGATGAGACTGTCGTGTCACCCAAAATAAAGTAACTTGCCAATGCTCACTGCCTGGATTTGCACATGAAGGGCTGAATTTTCGCCATGGAGGCGGGAAACAGGAACTGGGTCTGTTTTTGGGTCAGAAATCCGCCTCCAGTGGGAATCTGATTAGAGTTCAGGTTTTTGCAAGAGAAATCCCTTAATTAGTATGGAGATGGGTTTCCTGCCAGTGGGGACAGGAACCGGGGCAGGTCAGATGAAGTGTGGGAATCATTTAGACTTCCCACGGCAGCCATCACTGAGGTTATTGGTTTTCCTGAGGAAGAGATCTGGGTTTTATGCCCAAGCCTACCACTGCACCAGAGGGAAGTAAGATGTCACAGGGGAGCCAGAGACCTGGCACCCAGGGCAGGGCAGCCCTTCACTTCATCAATGCCAACCTGGATCTAATGCTGGAGGCCGTGAAGCAGAGGAGGCAGGTCTTCTTCCTGGAGGGTGGCCGGTGAAGGCCACCTTGTCGTGCAACAAGGCACCTCTCTGTTCACTGTTATCTCCCTCTGCCTCCACTTCCTCCTTTTGCCTCCTGCTCCTGCTTGGATGAGCTGTCTCCTTCCAGGGACTCTTCATCCTCAATTACATTACATGGAGAGCCATGTAATGGAGAGCGCAGCAGAACACCACAATGACTGAAACCCTTGCAGGAGGGTATTGGAGGGCATCAACCGACCGGTCCAGGCACCGGAATCACATCTTCAGAAGCCCGATGGCCTGCTCAATGATTGACCTACTGAGCAGGTGGCATTAGTTCTATCACCTCTGTGCCTCTGACTGGGGCTCCTGTACATTAGCCAAGTCTTCAAATGATATCCTTGTCCCCTCGGATCCATCCATGCACTTTGGGAGTTGGTGTGAAGACCTGAGGTGGCCTGGACTAGCAGAAGATGAAGGAGTCATAGCAGCTGCCAGGAAAGCGAGTGCACACTTGGTGGAAACTCTTGTTGTGGTCGCTGACCAGTTGGACGTTGAGGGAGTGAAAGCCCTTGCTGTTGATGGATCTCAGTGGCTGGTTGCTGGGTACATTGATAGCCACTTGGGTGCAATTGATGCCCTGCACCTGGCGGAATCCAGCGATGGTGGTGAAACCCAATGCCCTCTGTCCCTGCAAGGCTCTTTCCATCATCAAATGATTGTACTCTCCAACTCTGGCAAAGAGGGCATCATTGATTTATGAGATGCAATGGTGTGCTGCCATTTCCGAGATGCCACCAAGGTCTGTAGCTGATCCTTGGAAGGAGCCAGAAGCGAAGAAGTTCAAGGCCACAGCGACATTGACAGCTACTGGCAGAGCATGGCCATCAGTGCTGTGAGGTGCGAGGTCTTTGGCGATGAGGGCACAGATGTTTTTGACCATCTGCCTGGAGAGTCACAGTCTCCTGGGTCACTGGGTCACAGTCATTTCAAGGTAGCCATGTCTTTGCGGTAGATCTTGTGTTGAGGGTATGACCTCAGTTAGCATTCTGTCCCTCTTTCCTCTCCTGTGCCCTTCTGATGCCTGGGTTTCCGCCTTTTCTGGGCCCAAAATCTGACATCATGCCCCCAATGCCAACTGCAAGCTTCCTTTTAGACAGGTGGTCATCCTATTGTGATTGGCAGACTTGCCCCTGCTCATTTGCCCCTGTGATACTGGAATGGGGGGGGAGGGTATGTGACCACCCCATTTGATACCCAAGCACTGGGTGACAATCTCCCTGCCACCTGTGCAGTACCAAGGGCATCTACTCAGCGAGTGATGAGTTACCCCTTTGCCCCGTTGACCCTCGTATGGGGCCAGGGTGATGCCCTGGGCCAGCCTTGACTGACTACTCACTGTGTACCTGCCTCCCCTCTGCTCTTCAGAAACTGACAGCTTCTGAAACTGGGCGCCCCTTTAAATGTTCCATCATCCTCCCACAACAAGCTCTTAATGAGCTTTTTAACTAGTTTAATTGGCCTCAATTGGGAGGAGAGTAGAACTCCTGTCCCACCCTCCCCCTGCCCTGCTGATTATTGGTGGTGCTGGGATTGGCACCTTGAAATTGACAACTGCCCAGCGCCAGTATTTTCTGCCATGCTCCCCTTCCCCCCACCGGCCTCCGTTCCCGACTTTGGGTGGCCCCAAAGAGTTTCCATTTGCTCAAGCCACCCATTTAGGGATGAATAATAAATGCTGGCACAGCCAGCAATGCCCACATCCTATGAACGAATATAAAAAAAAATTGCCCTTGGAACTAAACCCAGTGTAAGTCAACAGGAGAGGAAGGAAAGAAAAAATTGGCATAACAGTTTTTGATGCCACGGGAAGTAAATTTATAAAAAATTATGATCATTGATTCTCATATTTTTACCCAATGGTCTGAGCTTTAGTCAAAGTTGGGAGATGACTATTATATTCTATATGTTTTATCACTCCCAAATGTTGCACGTATCAATACCAATTTTCTGGGGCATTGAAATGCTCAAGTTAACCACTGGAATGCAATTTTCTAATCTTCACTGTGAATTACTTTCCCAATAAAAAGGCAAATTCATTGTTAAATTTTTAAGCAGAATTGTAGCACACCAGAATAGATTACCAGCTAGTTTCCTCCCAATTCTTGGCAGTGATTACCACTTCAAATAATGGGCCCATTTTGATGGTCACTATGGCCTTTAGCTGAGTGCCAAGGTACAAATTGTTTTGTTTCTTTGACTGTAGGATTGAATGGTAGAAGCTATACCAGTCTCTTCAGCAAACTCTCCAAGTTAATTTAGAGATAGTACTTTTTTTTAACTTGTGCAAGATGTAGATCATGCTGGCAACATAAATCTGTAAGTTATAGAATAACTAGAATGAGTGCTAACAAGAACAAACATTTTAAATAAGTGGAGACCTACCTTCTGAGTGTATTGTTTGCAAAGAAGGCAAAAAAAATAAGTGATGGTCTTCAGCTTGATGTTTACATGTGGAAACTCATCCTCATGCTCCAAACCATTGAGAAATCAGGCAATTAAAGTTTGCTTGATATAAAGTGCACAGTCCTCCCCTATAGGGACTCACCCAAACAAGTTTTTTTTATTATCCATTTCTTGGGTTGTGGGCATCGCTGGCAAGGCCAGCATTTGTTGCCCATCCCTAATTGTCCTTGAGAAGGTGGTGGTGAGCTGCCTTCTTGAGCGTTTGCAGTCCATCTGGTGTGGGTACTCCTACAATGCTGTTAGGGAGGGAGTTCCAGGATTTTGATCCAGTGACAGTGAAAGAACGGCGATATAGTTCCAAGTCAGGATGGTGTATGGCTTGGAGGAGAACTTGCAGATGGTGGTGTGCCCGTGCATCTGCTGCCCTTGCCCTTCTAGGTGTAAGAGGCTGCGGGTTTGGAAGATGCTGTCGAAGGAGGTGTGGCGAGTTTCTGCAGTGCATCTTGTAGATGGTACACACTGCTGCCACTATGCATCGGTGGTGGAGGGAATGAATGTTGAAGGTGGTGGATGATGTGCCCATCAAGCGGGCTGCTTTGTCCTGGATGGTGTCAAGCTTCCTGAGTGTTGTTAGAGCCGCACCCATCCAGGCAAGTGGAGAGCATTCCTTCACACTCCTGACTTGTGCTTTGTAGATGGTGGACAGGCTTTGGGGAGTCAGGAGGTGAGTTACTCACTGCAAAATTCCCAGCCTCTGACCTGCTCTTGTAGCCACAGTATTTATGTGGCTGCTCCAGTTCAGTTTCTGGTCAATGGTAACCCCCAGGATGTTGATAGTGGGGGATTCAGCAATGGTAATGCCATTGAAAGTCAAGGGGAGATGATTAGATTCTCTCTTGTTGGAGATGGTCACTGTCTGTCACTTGTGTGGCATGAATGTTACTTGCCACTTATCAGCCCAAGCCTGAATGTTGTCCCGGTCTTGCTGCACATGGACATGGACTTCTTCAGTATCTGAGGAGTTGCGAATAGTACTGACCATCATATAATCATCAGCGAACAACCCAACTTCTGACCTTATGATGGAGGAAAGGTCACTGAGAAGCAGCTGAAGATGGTTGGACCTAGGACACTACCCTGAGGAACTCCTGTGGCAATGTCCTGGGGTTGAGATAATTGGCCTCCAACAATCACAACCATCTTCCTTTGTGCTAGCTATGACTCCAACTAGTGGAGAGTTTCCCTCCAATTCCCATTGACTTCAATTTGGCTAGAGCTCCTTGACGGCACACTTTGGTCAAATGCTGCCTTGATATCAAGGTCAACATTCACACCTCACCTCTTGAGTTCATCTCTTTTGTCCATGTTTGAACCAAGGCTGCAATGAAGTCAGGAGCCGAATGGCCCTGACGTAAACCGAATGGAGCATCAGTGAGCAGGTTATTGCTGTTTAAGTGGTGCTTGATAGCACTGTTGACGAAACCTTCCATCACTTCGCTGATGATCGAGAGTAGGCTGATGGGGTGATAGTTGACCAGATTGGATTTGTCCTGCTTTTTGTGTACAAGACATACCTGGGCAATTTTCCACATTGCTGGGTAGATGCCAGTGTTGTAGATGTACTGGAACAGCTTGACTAGGGGTGTGGCTAGTTCTGCAGTACAAGTCTTCAGTACTACAGCCAGGATGTTGTCAGGACCCATAGGCTTTGCAGTATCCAGTGCCTTCAGCTGTTTCTTGCTGTCACGTGGAGTGAATCGAATTGGCTGAAGACTGGCATCTGTGATGCTGGGGACTTTAGGAGGAGGCTGAGATGGATCATCCAATCGGAACTTCTGGCTGAATATGGTTGTGAATGCTTCAGCCTTTTCTTTTGCACTGATTTGTTGGGTCCCCCATCATTGAGAATGGGGAAATTTGTGGAGCCTCCTCCTTCTGTTAGTTGTTTGATTGCCCATCACCATTCATGACTGAATGTGGCAGGACTGCAGAGCTTGATGCAATCCATTGGTTTTGGGATCGCATAGCTCTGTCTATTGCATGCTGCTTCTGCTGTTTGGCATGCCAATAATACTGTGTTGTAACTTTACCAGGTAGACACCTCATTTTTTAGGTGTGCCTGATGCTGCTACTGGAATGCTCTCCTGCACTCCTCATTGAACCAGGGTTGATCCCAGGACTTGATGGTAATGGTAGAATGAGGGATATGCCGGGACTTGGAGAGTTACAGATTGTATTTGAATACAGTTTTGCTGCTGCTGACAGTCTACAGCACCTCATGGATGCCCAATTTTGAGATGCCAGATGTTCTGAATCTATTCCATTTAGCATGCTGTTAGTGCCACGCGACACCATTGAAGTTGGTAAGAGCCAATGTGAGTCAGCCTCATGGTAGGCACATTTCTTCATTAAAACCCCTTACTTGCTTTAAGCAGTTGGTGTCAAGTGGGCCTGCTATGTAGCATTGGGTTTGAACATATGGAATGGCAACTTATGCGTTCAGTACCTACCTTTATTTGCATTTCAGGAAGGGAAACATTTACTATTGACTCCCTCCCATTGGTGAAACCAACTTTGGTTGAAGTAAAGTGGTAATGGTGAAGGACGCATTGAGATTAGAAAAACAGGATCCTTGAGACTTGCAAGGGTGGAGATAATTACAGAAATAAATGTAATGTTTTAGAAGTTTGGAACACAAAGGAGAAAGTTCCAAGGCCAAAAGGAGGCTGGGAGCTGTGCTGAAATGAATCCACAGCTAGAAAGCTCGACACTATTCTACAACTTCCACTCTACCAACCAGACACGTAGTTGCATGTAAAACAGGAGTTCGAAAAATTTTAAAACAAGACTCGTTTCAGACCACAAATGAATTTCAGATTTTAATCTTTCTTCATCAGCACTCCCATGCAGCAGTTATGCTTGCCAAAATGGTGGACCACAAGGTAAGCTTCAAATTTGCGAAGAAATAATATTCCATGAAGATTATAGTAAATATTTTGGCTTCATTGGAAGGTTAACAACTCAATCATGGATGAACGACAAACATGCATTTGGGTTGGACGTGGCTTTAGGCCAATATTCATACAAATAACAAAGCAACAGCTGCTGATAACAGCCCCAAACAGAAACTCATACACTTTATAACTTGCTACTAACCTGAAAATAGCAATGTACAGTGTGTGCCCAAGTACTCTTTGTCCCTCAGTTTCCCGACTAAAATGTTTGGCATCATGCAGAGTTGGGTTGAGTGCACAGATAATATGACGTACAACAATGAAGAATAAAGATTTTCAATGTCTTGGGGCAAATTTGGTACAAAATTAACTGAACATTCTCAGATAAGTTTGATCCCTGGTCTGTGTTGAGTGAGCTGACCTTAGATGCAGCAGGCTTTGTGAATTACAGCTGACATAAATGTCCCTGGGCTAAGAAACAGAAAGAACAAAAAAAATCAACCGCAGTGCCTGCTGCTGATTGTGATCTATTATTAGAAAGATATGTGAAGACACTTACTGTCTGTACACATGTGCAACTATACCCTAGCACCAGCAGGGGAGTGATAAGGTAGAAAGTTGGTGGATGAAAGGTTGAACGTAACCTTGTCCTGTAACGAACAGCAGGTTACGGCTCTGTAAATGCACAGTGATTACATCACAAGGCTAATCATCTTGACTTTGACAGAACATCAAGACCATGAACTGTATCACAGGTGATCCTCTCTTCCAGCGACTCAGTTTTCAGGCACTTGGTGCAAATGTGCTGCCCCTGGATACAATGAGTCTCAATGGCATGAATATCCCACCCCACATAGATTATGAGGGTTCCTTGCAATGCCATTCTTTTGTGCCTAACTAAGACTTGCACAGTATTAGCTTTGACTACCACTAGTGCCAAATTCTTACGGGAATCAAACTTCACTTCATACAAAAATTAAATATAGAAAAAAAACTCCTTTTCCAACTGCATTTAACAACTAAATTTCTACTGGAGAAGTGTGCTGGCCTCTCATTCTTCATTGGCTTTTTACAGCTCTAAGTTATACCATCTTAATTTATACAACGGCCCATCTGATGCAGAGAGAAACTCCTCATCAGAGAACAGCTTTCACACCTCTTTCAATTAATTACTAATTAACTCTTCAAAATTAAGCCATCAAATAAACTTTAAGTGGCTCCTAGGATTGAACACCTAAAATGAAGTAACTTAAAATGAATTGTTTTAAAATACAGTAAAACATATAAATTAAAATTTGAATACCATGTCCCAATCACTCACTTGTTTTTGCAGTCATGTCAAACTTTACCAGTTTTTCTTGTCCCCTCCAATGTTTATATCTCCTCTGCTGAAGGCATTCTTCCCCTGTTGCAATATGGTTCCATGGTCACCATGGAAATTTAATTAAGTTGCCCAGATAACGTGGGCTAGAAGGCAAGTCCTATCTGATCATCCCCCAAAGTCCACACATAGACTTCCATCAAGAGCTATTGGAAAGTGATATCAGCACACAGTAAAAGCACTCACATTTCACTTTTAATTATTGATTCTAAGCTTCAATTGATTTTCAGATTTTAATTTATGTGCATATGGTGATTTCTATGTGTATGAAAAGAAAGTGCCTTTCATGATCTCAGGACATTCCAAAGCACTTCACAGCCAATGAAGCACTTCTGAAGTGCGTTATGAAAGTGATTGTTTTGTTAAAAATATTTTTAAAAGGAATTTATAGTTAAACTGAATAAATGTTGGACCAGTCCTAAAAAAAAATAAAGAGAGCCTTCAAGAGGACACTGGGGGAGCTGGAATAAAAACAAGAAATGCTGGAACCACTCAGCAGGTCTGGCAGCATCTGTGGAAAGAGAAGCAGAGTTAGCGTTTCGGGTCAATGACCCTTCTTCGGAACCCTGGGGGAGCTGGATTGGCAATAATGTTACTGGTTGCCACATGACTCAAGTTAAAGATAGAAAAGGAACCCTGGTAACAGGGGCAGAGAAGTGACAAGTGCCCCTTTGATTGGACAAGCCCAGTAGCAGCAGAGCACACCTGGAAGGGCAGAAAATTTACAAGCTTTTTTGTTGTTGCTCAGTGTGTGTGTTTTACCTTCTGGATTGAGATAAAGTCAAGGCTGAAAAAGTGTCAAGGAAGGACAGAAGACCACAACCCAACTTGTTTTCCAGAAACTCTCTAAAGGACCCTGTGAAGTCCATTGTGTCGATTCATCTTGTCTCCTGTCTCTGAAGAAAGCCTGCTAAAATTAATTCTCAATGCCGCCTGCAAAGAACTGTTCTAAAAGATCCCAATTACCTGTCTATGTGTACTCAGAAGTTCGACTGTATGCCAGTTTTGGAACAACATATCTCATCTGCTGTTTTCTTCAAAAATGAGCAAGCAATCTGCCCAAGTTTTTTTGTCTGTAACAGAGCTCTGAATTTATAAAAATCCCTTTTATCTTTTTTCGGTTAACCAGTGTATATATGTGTGTGTGCGTGAGTGTGAAGGAGCCAAGGTAAAGAGAACTTTAAAATTTAAATCTGTGTGTTTATGTTTTACTTAATTACTAGTTAAGCCTTGTTTTACAATAACCTGATAATTTTGTTGCTCATTAAAGAAACCTGGTTAGCGTGTTCTTGTCTGGGAAAACGAGAGTATATGATCGATTGTATCGATAAGTGGGAAAATTTATAATATGTTGTGACCTGTGGAGAAGTGGGACTAGAATAAACAATGCACTCCTCCTGCCTCGGTCATAACAAGTGTAGTCATTCTTGTAAGGTAGAGATTGGCATTCATACAGCATCTTTAATGTAGTGAAATGCCCCAAACACTTAATCACAGAATTGTTACTGCACAGAAGGAGGCCATTTGGCCCATCAATTCTGTGCCAGCTCTCCGAAAGAGTTTACCTAGTGCCATTCGCCCGCCTTCTCCCCATAGCCCTGCATATTCTTCCTTTTCAGATAACAATCAAATTCCCTCTTGAATGCCTCAATTGAACCTGCCTCCACCACACTGTCTGGCAGTGTATTCCAGATCCTAACCACTCACTGCGTGAAGAAAGTTTTCCTCATGGCACTATTGCTTCTTTTGCGAATTACCTTAAATCTGTGCCCTCTTGTTCTCAATCGCTCCACCAATGGGAACAGTTTTTCTCTATCTACCCTCTCTAGACCCCTCATGATTTTGAATACCTCTAGCAAATCTCCTCTCAACCTTCACTTCTCCAAAGAAAGCAGCCCTAACTTTTCCAATTTATCTACTGCTATGGAAGTTCCTCATCCCTGGAACCATTCTCATGAACCTTTTCTGCACTCTCTCCAATGCCTTCACATCTTTCCTAAATAAGAGCATTATCAAACAAAATCTGACACTGAGCCACAGAAGAAGGACAGATGATCAAAAGCTTGGACAAAGGGATAGGTTTTAAGGAGCTTCTGAAAGGAGGAGAGCAAGGTCGAGAGATGGAGACGTTTAGGGAGGTAATTTCTGATCGTAGGGCCTTGGCAGCTGAAAGCATGGTTGCCACTGGTGGAGTGATTAAAATCAAGGGTGTGCAAGAGACCAGAATTGGAGAAACACAGAGATCTTGAAGAATTGTAGAGCTGGAGGAGGTGACAGGGATAAGGAAGGGTGAGGCCATGGAAGGATTTGAAAAAAAGGATGAGAATTTTGAAAATTGAAGTTTTGCCAGACCTAGAGCCAATGTAGGTCAGCAAGCACAGGGGTGATGGGGCAAATCAGGAAAATGGCCAGATAATTTTTTTTTTCTAAAGAGATATTGACTGAGGGATAAATGTTGCACAGGACACTGGGAGAGCTGCCCTGCTTTGAACAGTGCCAGGGTATCTTTTATGTCCACTTAAGAGGGTAGGCAATGCCTTGATTTAAGTGATCTGAAACAAAGCACTCCTTCAGTGCTGCACTGATATGTCAACATAAGTTGTTTGCTTCAATCTCTAGAGTGGAGCTTGAACCCACAGCTTTGTAATTTAGTTTAGTTTAGTTTAGAGATACAGCACTGAAACAGGCCCTTCGGCCCACCGAGTCTGTGCCGACCATCAACCACCCATTTATACTAATCCTACACTAATCCCATATTCCTACCACATCCCCACCTATATATTTCCCTACCACCTACCGATACTAGGGGCAATTTATAATGGCCAATTAACCTATCAACCTGCAAGTCTTTGGCATGTGGGAGGAAACCGGAGCACCCGGAGGAAACCCACGCAGACACAGGGAGAACTTGCAAACTCCGCACAGGCAGTACCCAGAATTGAACCCGGGTCCCTGGAGCTGTGAGGCTGCGGTGCTAACCACTGCGCCACTGTGCCACCCTAATTTAAAGGCAAGAGTGCTACCACTGAGCCAAAGCTAACCCTTGGTATGGGTGAGACTTGGAGCAAATATTGTTCCCGGGCTGTTAAAACCAGAAATGAATTTCAATGAGATATGCATCCCCAAACTATGCTTAAATCACTGGTTTCATGCTTTGTTGGCCGCTTCCGAGGAAAATGCTGGATGTTGTTCATACATATAAATACACCAAATACATAAAAAATATGATTTAATTCATGTAATTATACAGAAAATGAAGTTTTAAACAACCACAAGCTAGTAGTAATGGTTAAAAATGAAAGTCTTCTGTAAATGCCTTCAAAAGCCCCTTGCTCTTATAAATGGTCTAAGTGTCATACCTTTATGGGAGTTGACTCACACCACCCTCCGTCTATCTGTATGATAGAATAACTCAGGGATGTAGCAATAGCCTCAGTTTGCGATCTAGATTCGATACTGTGTTTTCTGTATGTATTTCTTCAATCTCCCCAAAGCTGGACCAAGTTATTAATAGATGATGCAAAGTTTGGTTCAAATCATAGCTATTTTATTCCACAGTAAGGTAAAACATATTGAGAAATCCGTATGATCAACATTACTTTTTACAAATGGTACAAATTATATTCACATAATGATACAAAATAGAGAATACACAATATACCCACTTTTTTGGGTTATCTACTTAAGCACAGTGGTCCTGATGTTGCAGTCAGCAGCAAAGGAACATCACTTGCTGTTATCATACTTATAGCTGCCCAGGGGCTTTTTACAGTCATAGAGAGATACAGCACTGAAACAGGCCCTTCGGCCCACTGAGTCTGTGCCGACCAACAACCACCCATTTATACTAATCCTACATTAATCCCATATTCCTTACCACATCCCCACCATTCTCCTACCACCTACCTACACTAGGGGCAATTTACAATGGCCAATTTACCTATCTACCTGCAAGTCTTTGGCTGTGGGAGGAAAGCAGAGCACCGGGCAGAAACCCACACAGTCACAGGGAGAACTTGCAAACTCCGCACAGGCAGTACCCAGAACCGAACCCAGGTCGCTGGAGCTGTGAGGCTGTGGTGCTAACCACTGCGCCACTGTGTCGCCCCAAATTCCATATCCCTCTTTTGATGGCTTTTGAGTGGCAACCTGCAGTTGCTAGAGATTCTTCTCAGTATGGCGGCCTCGATAGAGGATCTGTGGCATATGTGAGCAGGGCAAGAAAAAGCTTGGCTCTTTAACCAGATTGAAGAATCCTCACTGAGACAAGCAGAGTCTAAACCAGGAAGTACGAATTTGAATATTTAATTCATTGTAAAAGAATGAGAGCTGAGAGACAGAAAAAAAAAAGAAATCTCCAATAATTAAATTCCGAAGGAATGAAACGCTACACTTGTAAAAGTTAATTTTCAATGCTAGGTAAGTTGTATGGCAGCAATTAGTACAGAGCAGCTGTTAAAAATTCACCTGTATCTGAATGTACCATGTTTAAGTAGTTAAGCACGGCAACCTGACGCACTTATAGATTTCAATGCTGAGTCCATTGATGAGTTACCCATATAGCGCAGTTTGGGGAAAGAGCAGGGAAAATTGAATAGCAACCTCTGGATTTCCACCTCTACATGTGCGGACTTCAGAAGCAGCTGTCAGATTTACTCCAGAATAATGGTGAGCACTGACAGTTTCACCACTATTCTTAACTTCAAAATCTTGGCCAATAATCCCTCTGCATCCTAATCCCAGGGCCAAAAACACTCTCCCTGCAGTCTTTAATTTTATTGTAATACTTGTTTGTCTTGTCCCCCCTGTGCACCATCCAGTTTCCAAAGTCCAGATTTCTTTTTTGTCTCTGTATTCTGAATTTTAAAAGCCTCTCTCTGTGTGTCAATAAGCCTATTGCCTTCACAAATCAATGGAGATAAAAGACATTTTCAACACAGTAGTAACAGAATACCCAGACAAAACTAACAAATTGGTCTCTGGGAGAAGCAACCACTGAATATAATATTAACATTTGTTCAGGTGTCTCCTTTCATTAAAAAAAAGTAGGAAAATTTAATGCTTTTAAAAGTCCCAGCATTAAAAGTAACTGTTTTTCTAATTATTTATCCCCTCATAGCCCGGTTGATGGAATTTTGAGATTTCAGAACTGGCACTGCAAAAATTGCCAGAGAGATAGCCACATCACCTTTTTAAAAGACAGGAAATGCTAGAAATATGCAGTAGGTCAGTCAGAATCTATATTTATGAGTAAGCAGAGTGGCTCAGCGGAAGTGGGTTGGAGCCCATAACCCGGAGGTCAGTGAATCAAAACCATTCTGTTCTACAGCAATGTCAATTTAGAGGGGAGTCAGTGGCATAATGGTAATATTACTGAACTAGTAATCCAGAGACCCAGGCTAATATCCTGGGGGCATGGTATCAAATCCCACCACAGCAGCTAGTGGAATTTAAATTAAATTAATTGTTAAAATTCTAGTCTCAGTAATGGTGCCATGAAACTATCATTGTCATAAAAACCCATCTGGTTCACTCACGTCCTTTAGGGAAGGATATCTGCCATCCTTACCTGGTCTGGCCGATATGTGGCTCCAGACCCACGGCAATGCGGTTGACTCTTAACTAACTTCTGAAATGGCCAAGCAAGCCACTCAGTTGTCAAGGACAATTATGAATGGGCAACAAATGCTGGCCTTGCCAGTGACGCCCACATCCCAGGAGAAATTTTTTAAAAAGCATCTGTCAAAAATGATGGGTTAAATGGCCTGTAAACTGTAAATTATATTTGCGCTTATGTATTCAGGACGAGAAAAGGACGTCCCATCTGTTACGACCAGGTGAGCAATGTGTCTAGGGGTCACCTGTTGTCTTCACCTGGTCTTATTATAACAGGGTTTAATTTTAAACACGCTGTCTTGAGCTCCTCCTTTGTGAATCCTTCTTCACAGTTTCCAAATATCAGGTAAATAATTGAGCACAAACAGGCTTTCTTTGGTTTAAAACAGAAAGAGGAAATTTATTAAAACCTTAAAACTTAAACTCTAATAGGGTACACACCTACGGATATATAAAGCGCTCACGCTAGCATGCACACATGATATAAACATGCAGGTAGGAACTGAAAAGAACGGAAGAAAAGATAAGTAGAACAGTTTGAGGCAATATCTTGTTACTGTTTCTCGAGCTTGTTGTAGTCCTTGATTGAAGATATGATCTTGCGGTTCGTTGCAGCCCATTATTAGTCTTAAACCTTGTAAACGTAGGAACTCTTTCTCTCTTTTAGTTTCACGTGTTTTCACTAGATTCAGTTCCATGGCAAAAGATGAAGTAGGCAGGAGAGGAGATGTTCTCAGTCCAAGGAGAAGGTCTTTACTCCATGAGCACACGGCTTTGCCTCAGTTCAAATCAGTTTGGGAGTTCAAATTCAAAAAGCTCCCAGGGTGCTTAGCAGGTTCGTCATGTGACTAGCTCCTTATATGGAACAGTCTCTTCAACATCTTTGGTTGGAGGTTCAAATTTCTCTGCCACAGCCAGTCAGCCATGTGACCAAAACTGGTCCAACCACTTCTGTGTATTGGAGGAACAGGGATTGGCTCCCTTTTTTTCCACATTGTCTGGTACTTTGTAAATGTCCTTCAGTCAGAGATTGCAATTTTTAAAGTTTTAATGTTCATGTGGCGAAATAATGTGTGCCTCAGTCTTGGCAGGTGGGGTTTGCCTGACACATCCTTCAATTGATTTCACTCCAGTTCACCAACCATCATTTATTTTACCTTTTAGGAGAAGCCACAAAATTCACACCTGCAGCCTATTCTGGAGTCCATTCTCAAAAATTCTTCTCCAACCCCACCAATAATCAGGCAATCCCTGAAGGATCCTACATTATTTTCTTGAATAATTTACTTTGCTATACCTTGTTTTCCAGTAATCCATCTAATTCCTTACTGTAGGACTAGAAGGAAGCAGTCTCCCTTGCCTCCTTTGGAATCCTGTTGATCATCTTCTGGAAAAAGTAAAACATCTGGATATCAAACCTCACCCAGAACTTGTTCAGTTTGTGTGGGTGGCTTCTAGTTCTACCCAGCCCCTTCACCTCAAGCACGCTACCAATTGCATAATGTCCGTAATCTAAAATATCTCGATCAGATTCTCTCCAAGCCTCCATCTCTGCAGTGAGTACAAACCCAAAGCATCAAGTCTATACTCACAGCTCAGCGATTTCAAGTGTGGGATAATCCTTGTTGTCTCTACATTTGCTCCAGGGTGGGAATGTCCTTTGAGGTCAGAGAACAAAACTGAACGCAAGATTTCAATGAGATTATACCAAATGCAATTATAGTCCTAGTTTTGTAGTGAGTCATCTGAACAGTACATCCAGCATATGACTTTATGAGTTAGGAGCAGAAGTAGGCCATTTGGCCCGTCGAGCCTGCATCGCCATTCAATAAGATCATGGCTAATATGTTTTTGTCACGAATTCCACACTCCGAACCAGCCCTGATAATCTTTGATTCCCTTGCCTAACGAGAAGCTATCTACCTCCGCCTTAAAAATGTTCAATGACCCTGCCTCCACCACCTTCTGAGGCAGAGAATTCCAAAGCTGCACAACCCTCTGAGAAAAAAATTCTCTTTGTCTCTTTCCTAAAAGGGCAACCCCTAATTTTAAAACAGTGCCCCCTTATTCTGGACTCATCCACAAGAGGAAACATCCTTTCCACATCCACCTTGTCAAAAACTGTTTAGGATCTATCTACTTCAATTAAGTCTCCCCTCACTCTTCTAAACTCCTGTGAAAACAAGCCCAGTCTGTCCAACCTTTCCTCACAAGACAACACACTCATTCCAGGTATCAAACTAGTAAACCTCCTCTGAACCACCTCCAACGCATTCTCATCCTTTCTTAAATAAGGAGACCAAAACTGCACATAGTATTCGAGATGTGCTCTCACCAATGCCCTGTATAACTGAAGTATAACATCTTTACATTTATTTTCAATTCCTCTCGTAATAAAGGATAGCATTCCATTAGTCTTCTTTATTACTTGCTCTACCTGCATACAAACTTTTTGTGACTCATGCACTAGAACACCTAGATCCCTCTGCACCAGTTCTCCATTTAAGTAATACTCTGCTTTTTTATTCTTCCTGCCAAAGTGAACAACTTCACATTTTCCCACATTATACTCCATCTGCCAGATTTTTGCCCACTCACTCAACCTATCTATATTGGTCTGCAACCTCCTTATGTCCTCTTCACAACATATTTTCCGACCTATCTTTGTGTCATCTACAAATTTAGCCACCATGCCATTGCTCCCCTCATCTAAGTCATTGATACAAATTGTAAAAAGTTGAGGCCCCAGCAGAGACCTCTGCGGGACTCCACTCGTCACATCCTGCCAATCAGAAAAGGACTCATTTATGCATATTCTCTGTTTTCTGCCAGCCAGTCAATCTTCTATCCATGCAAATATGTTAGCCCCTACACCATGAGCTCCTACTTTGCGCAATAAACCTTTTATGTGGCACCTTGTCAAATGCATTCTGGAAATTCAAGTACAGTGCGTCAACAGTGTCCCCTTTATCCACAGCGCATGTTACTCCTTCAAAGAACTCCAATAAATTGGTTAAACATGATTTTCCTTTCACAAAACTATGCTGACTATTCCCGATTACCTTGAGTTTTTCTAAGTGCCCAGCTATAGCCACCTTAATGATCGATTCTAATACCTTCCCCACGACAGACGTCAAGCTAACTGGCCTATAGTTACCCGCTTACGGTCTCCCCTCACTTCTTGAAGAGGGGTTATATTTTCAGTCTGATGGAACCTTTCCAGAATCCAGCAAATTTTGAAAAATTAACACCAACGCATCTACTACCTCATTAGCCACCTCTTTTAAGACCCTAGGATGAAGTCCATCAGGACCCGGGGAATTGTCAGCCTGCAGCTCCATCAGTTTGCTCAGTACCATTTGCCTGGTGATTGTAATTTCACCAAGCTCCTCTCTTCCTTCCACCTACTGATTTACTGCTATTACTGGAATTCTTTTTGTATTCTCTTTAGTGAAGACAGAAGCAAAATATTTGTTCATTTCATCTGCCATTTCCTTATTATCTACTATTAACTCCCCATTCTCACTCTCTCGAGGACCAACACTCACTTTACTTACTTTTTTCCTTTTTAAATACCTGTAGAATCTCTTGCTATCCATTTTTACATTTCTAGCTAGCTTCCTCTCATACTCTAATTTCTTTCCCCGATTAACCTTCTCTGCCGTTCTTTCTATTCTGACCAATCATCTGACCTGCCACTCATCTTTGCACAATTATATGCTTTTTCCTTATGTTTGATGCTTTCCTTAACTTCTTTAGTTAACCATGGATGGTGGGTCCTCCCCTTAGAATTTTTCTTTTATAGTAAAAATATACTTATCCTGAGTATTCTGAAATATCTCTTAAATGTCTGCCACTGCTTTTTCTTTTGATCTATTTCCTAGCCTAGTAACCCAGTTCACTTCAGCTAGCTCAACTTTCATGCCCACACAGTTGCCCTTATTTAAGTTTAAAATACTAGTCTTAGACCCACTCCTATCTCTTTCAAACTGGATGTAAAATTCAATCATATTGTGGTCACTGCTACCTAGAGATGCCTTTACTCTGAGGTCATAAGTTAATCCTGTCACATTACACAATACCAAGTCTAATATAACCTGCTCTCTGGTTGGTTCTAGAACATGCTGCTCTAAGAAACTATTTCAAAAGCATTCTATGAACTCTTCATCCAGGCTACTACTGTCAATCTAATTTTCCCAGTTTATATGTAGATTAAAATCATCCATGATTATCGCAACCTCTTTATCACAAGAAGAAATATTGGGTGCTTGTGTACTTCGTCCTACATTGTGATTACTGTTTGGGGGCCTGTAGTCCATTCCCACTAGTGACTTCTTTCCCCTACTATTCATCATCTCCACCCAAACCGATTCTACATCCTGATCTCCTCAACCAGGTCATCTCTTAACTATTGTACCAATGCCATCTTTGATTAACAGCACTACCCCATCACCTTTTCCTTGCTTCCTTTTCTTCTTGAATGTCATATACCCCTCAATATTCAGGACCCATTACATATCATCCTGCAGCCATGTCTCCGTAATGGCTATCAGATCATATTTTTTTTTCTCTGTCCCTTCCTGCTATTCTCTGACCTTCATTTCCCATATTACTATTCTGCTCTCCTGCATTGACTCTACCTCTTGGTTTGCTACATCTACCCAGGCTCGATCTCTCATCCCCCTTGTTTAGTTTAAAGCCCTCTCTACTTCCCTAATTCTATGGTTTGCTAGAAAACTGGTCCCAGCGCAGTTCAGGTGCAGACCGTCCCAACGGTACAGCCCCCACTTTCCCCAGTACTGGTGCCAGTGCCCCACAAACCGAAACCCACATCTCCCACACCAGTCTTTGAGTCACTTATTCATTTCACTAATCTTATGTGCCCTCTGCCTATTGGCACCTGGCTCAGTTTATAATCCAGAGATTATTACCCTTGAGGTTCTGTTCTTCAATTTGTTGCTGAGCTGCTCATACTGTCGAAGCAGAACCTCTTTCCTAGTCCTACCGATGTCGTTGGTACCAACATGGACCATGACAACTGGATCCTCCCCCTCCCACTCCAAGTTCCTGAGCTGATGTCCTGAACCCTGGCACTGGGCAGGCAACACAGCCTTCTGGACTCATGCTGTCAGCTGCACAGTACAGTGTCAATCCCCCTCACTATACTATCCCCTACAACCACGACATTCCTTTTTGGCCCCCCCACTTGAATGGCTTCCTGTACCACAATGCCATGGCCAGTCTGCTCATCCACCTTGCAGACCTTGCATTCATCCACACAGGTTGAGAGCACCTCAAACCTGTTTGACAATTGCAAAGTCTGAGGCTCCTCCACTATTGTCTGATCAGTCCCTTTACCTCCTTCATTCAAGGTCACATCCTCCTGTACCTCACTGCAGACCAAAACAGCTGACCCTGTTCTAAGAGGTGTGACTCTCCTCTGGAGGAAAGTATCCAGGTATTTCTTGCCCTCCCTTATGTTGCGCAGTGTTTGCAATTCGTCTTCCAGATCAATAATCCTGATCTGGAATTTCTCTAGCTGCTTACACTTTCTGCAGACCTGTTTGTTCTGGATAGCCTTGGCATCCAGGAGCTCCCACATACCACAGCTGCAATAGAACACCTATCCTGCCATTGTTACTTATGTTATCAGTTAATTTACTTTAATTACTTTCTTAATTAACTTAGAATAATTCCTACGTATTGTATAATTTACTGTGCTTATTAAATGCTAGTACCACTTTCAACTAAAGTTATACTTTTCTTTATTATACAGATATGTAGACCTTCCTACTGGTAATAGACCTTGCCAATGCTAATAAAGCTTTGCCAATGCTAATAAATGCTTACAAATACTGATAATGCAGCTTATGTATTAAGTTGTCTGAATTTGAGCAAATATACTCTCTCTCTCTCTCTCTCTATGATAAATTATCAAATCTGCTTTATTTTTTAGTTTATATACTAATGAATCAATCAAGTCTTATTTCATGTTTGATTAAGATTAATTTAAATTAAAAGCTTACCAGTATACTCATCCCTGCCGCTTTCTGTTTCCCTGCTCTCTCTGTTGACTGTGACGTCGCTCTTTGTTTTTTTCCACCCTGCTCTTCTCCCATCTTTCTCTCCCTCTCTGGCCTCCGATTTTTTGGTGTGCTTTTTAAATCTCTGCTCTTGCCATTCTCTCTCTCTCCGCTGTTATAATCCAGAAAGCCAGTTGGTGAAGGATATAACTGGAGCAAATCTTTACACACTTTTATAAGCATTTATTTACACAGTTACTGATTGCAAGCAATCACCTCCGAAACCAACAATCATAGTTTCAGTTTATAAGGGTAGAAATGAATCCCAAGTTAATCCCACCAGCATATAATTAATAGATTTCCTTCTCTCTCCTTAAACAAAAATTAGTGTTTTTATGTACAACCAAAATTTCAAAACAAATTAAATAAAAAAAAACAGAAAGATGCCCCCTTCTTTAGGACCTCTAATAATTTCTTCGTACATGCATTTATTTTTGTAAAACAGACAGACAGTTGCTGACTTGCAGCTACCCATTTAATTTTAGAGATTTCCTTTCTCTCCAGAATTTGTTTCAAGCCAGCAAGGCAATCCGTAACCTTTTCGTAGAGGGTACATTAGCCCACAATGAATGATTAACATTCAATAGGTATACTATCTTCAATACGTCCAGAACCAGAATTTACTTTTTGACAGAGAATCCCATATCCACTTTCTCCACAAAAGCCAGTGTTTCAGCAGCCAAAGTATTTTTAACACTTTTTAATTTTCTTAGGCTTCCCAAGCTAGGGGACAATATTTCTCATTTTTACCCATAATATTATGAAACCAGCTGCACTCGAATACCCATCATGAGTCGAAGAGACTTAGCAGTTGGCAGGAAAAAAGACAGAAGCGCAAGGAGAGAGCCAACTGTGTAACAGCTCCGACAACCAATTTTTTCTGCAGCACCCATGGAAGAGTCTGTCACTCTAGAATTGGCCTTTATAGCCACTCCAGGCGCTGCTGCACAAACCACGGACCACCTTCAGGCGCTTACCCATTGTCTCTCAAGACAAGGAGGCCAAAGAAGAAGAAGAAGATTAGCATGTAAATCATCACTAAAAATGACAAGCTTTATGTGCTTTGGGTTACCCAAGGATGGGAATTTAAGTATGCATTTCTCCAGATTTAACTTTTTAATGTTTTATTTGCCCTTAAAACATTCTCTACTTTAGGGAGTTTCATCATAGTACTTAACTCCAACACATCAAAACTGGCATCTGGCCTATTCGGGATGTCCAACCAATTGCACAGTCCCTTCTTCAGATACAACATCATCGTTCAGAGAGGATCTAGTACGATTCACCGGGATAGGAGGTATCATTCTCTAAATAGCAGTGTTTATTTAAAGTTATTCCAGACCTACTCTGCTTAATATCAAAACCAATATATTTAAAAGCCGCCTAAGCCTCAATTTTAAATTCTACTCTATTCTTATTAATAAACACACTTTTCAACTTAGAGTACCTCCCCATAAGAAATCCCATCATGAAGATGCCCGAAGTTTTTCCTTTATGATACCAATAAAACATTGCAGGATCTGTTTTCATTTGAACTCAATTACAGCAAAACAGATCTCACCGAAAAATACCACACCCTGGAATCATCATTCAGGCAATAGATTTATTTGTTTAGTTTCCACAGTTTTCCTTCTGTTAGGACAGGTAGCAAATGATAGGGGTGGTTTCCCTTTTCACCTTTCAACTGACGACAGACAGTGTTCGTTTAGAATTAAGCTTTAACCCTTGAATGTTTTAATGGTCAATAAACAAACGACAGGTTTTCTCGTAGTTAAAAGAAAATGTTTATTAAACAAAAACCCAAAAATTTGCAACTACACACACGAAGATTAAGATTAAAAGATAGCATGCATTTATGTCTGGTTTTTTAAAAAAGAGTTCGTTGTGAAACCATGCTTGTTTTCCCTGGGAGGAATATTTAAACAATGCAGGCCTACTCTTCCTTTTCTCCTGGTTCACTGGAGTCAAGCTTTGTAGAGTTTCAGCGGGACGGATGCTTGGCTGTAGACTTCTTCATTAAATCTCAGTTACAGTCCGATGACTGAGATCCTGTTTCAATCTCAGATGAGGAGTTTTCAAATGTCACCTTTTCATTTCTGCCTCTCGGTAATTTTAAAAGATGGCATTCGGCAGGGTCTTCTTAGCTGGAATAGATCTCCCTCAGCCTCCTGGCTTTCCTGTTTCTGCTCTGGCTTTCTGCACAGAAAAGTTTATTAAAAAATAAAATCAGGCTTGGTTTCTGTCAGATGACCAAAGTTGCTCTCCCCTGATGTTTCCATATAATGTCTCTGAATGTGTGACCATTGTTAGACAATGAATGTTGCTCGTTTTGTTAAAGTGGTGTTTGGTCACATCTATTATCCTGACTTTGGGTCTGGAGACTGTCTGCAAAGGTCATTGTTAGTTCAACTGGTTAAAAATAGCTAAAGCCTCATCATGCTCCATGTCAAGGTTCATTTGTGCCTTTTTTTAAATAGAAGGTTTACTCAACAGCATAGGTATCTCAGAAGAGACTACATCAGTATTCATAAAATGGTTTACTCAAGTTATTTTACATGGAATTGCAACTCTGTTTAACGACCTCAATATGTTGTCATTACCAAACCTAAAGCAGGTCGTATTACTACTATATTTCTTAACCTTGCATCAAGCCTCATTAAAATGTTATCTTGATTCACTAAAGTAGTCACATCTGTTCCACGTGCTGTTGAAGTGCAAACACTATCCAGCACTGCACAATTAAAAAGAAAGGGGTCTGTGACCAACACCTTCATCACAGGACTAAAACTCATGATCAGTACAATTCATTTGGATTCATCATTACCCTCATCCTCTTCCTTATAATTCTCTGCGTCATTTGTCATTTAAAGGACCCTGCCTCCCGGCTTTGGGCATTTCACTGCAGAATGATATTTGGAGTCACATCTGAAACACCTATTAACGGTTACTCGGGCATTCCTGGGATTCATCTATTATTGCTGTTCCAATTCTTTCTAATGTAATAGCTAGATATGCTAAAAAGGTACTTTCATCCTCATTCTGCCTATCTTTAATCCTTCCATTGTATAGATGCCGACCATCTAGCACCTGCACCATTTTGAAATCATTGAGTCTTCCATTCTTTGTGTCACTGCGGAATGTCCCATTTGTTCCATAAAGGCTAAAGGAAATGACAGTTTCCCCAGGAATTTTTCAAAGCAGCAGTCATCTGATTGAAAAGGGTTTCCTTTTCCCTCTCAGAGAACCAAACACCAATTAGAACCAGTAGCCTATCCATATGAGACACCTTAGCACAAACCAGCAATTTAAAAACACTAGTACTGATCCAGGGATCCCCAAATTGAATTGTCAATCTTCTATACAATCTGTTCAACTCAATAATATATTCTTCCATGGAATGACCATCTGTTTTCCAAAATCTATCAAAGTCTGACCATGTGTCATTGGCATTGAATAGAGTTCTTGGATGAATTTTACAGAAAGGGTGATCTAATAGAAGATCCAAACCATCATCACCATCCAATTGATGGGCACCCAGCTCACAAAATACTTTACTTCTGATTTTACTTCTTGCAAGAAGCAACAATGCCAAGGCCTTGTTTCCATTTTGTTAGTGACGTAACCCTTTCCCATAAGACCAGTGGAAGAATGAAGTGAAGTGGATATAGGTTCCAGACTCTGAGAACATCAGGGGGTAATCATACCCTGACAATTTGCACTTGCTTTCTGCTATTTTCCAGAGTGGGCTACTAGGACAGTAGTTTCCTGTCTGAATTTTTTTTGTCAGCTTCCAATCTTCACCTTTAGGCAACCGTCCTCGAAGATGTTGTAATCCAGAAAGTCAGGTGGTGTAGGTTACAACTGGAGGCAATCTTCTAGAAATATTTATTTGCACAGCTACACATTACAAACAAGCACCTCCTAACCCAACTGCAGTTTAAGTCAGCATTTATTTATACTTCTTTTGATGCAATGAGAAACTTGCCAATAAAAAGATAACCAATTGCCTCTTTTGAAAAGGGGCATCACTGTGGGTTTTCTCCGGGTGCTCCGGTTTCCTCCCACAAGCCAAAAGACTTGCAGGTTGATAGGTAAATTGGCCATTATAAATTGTCACTAGTATAGGTAGGTGGTAGGGAAATATAGGGACAGGTGGGGATGTTTGGTAGGAATATGGGATTAGTGTAGGATTAGTATAAATGGGTGGTTGATGTTCGGCACAGACTCGGTGGGCCGAAGGGCCTGTTTCAGTGCTGTATCTCTAATCTAATACTAACAAAAACTAAACACTAAAAGGAAACTTAACCAAATCAAATTAAGGTGACATTTCTGGGGGGTGATGATGCTCTCCGGTCCCCCTCCACACCCTGGTACCCACTAGTTGCTGAAGGCCTCAAGTGTACTGGTGGACACTGCATGCTTCCCCTTCCAGAAAGCCCCCGAATGTAGCCACAGAAGGGAGGCAGGCAGTTGGGCCTTGGCCAGGCCCAGGAACAGTCCCACAAGGAGGTCCTTAGATTTGCCCGTTCCCTCTGCACAGGGTGGCCAATGGTGAGCAGCGTGGAACCGAAATACAGCCAGAAATTGAGGAGCATCTCCCTCATCTAAAGAAAGAGTGGCTGCAATCTCATACATCCTACATAGATGTGAAACACCGACTCCTCTAGGCTGCAGAAATTACAGGCGGCTCGGGAGACCATGAATTGACTTAAACGTCCATTTCATGGAACTTCTGCATGCAACACCCATCATACTCAATCCTGATGGACAAAGGGAAAATCCCCGCATAGAGAGCCTCCCACTGGGGACCCCTGCCTCCTCCAAATGGCAGGTTGGAACGCCACAATATGTTTAGATGGCAGACGAGGGCGAGGAATTGGAGGGTGTGCAAGAGAACCCATACAGGAAACCCCTCCACGCAGAATGGCATGAAGGAGATTTCCGAGAGACGGCTCAGGTTGTGGGCCGAGGCTCCCGAGGAAGGTTTTGGGGCCTGGTGCCGATGAGAAATCCTGTCCAAATTGGAATCAGCTCAGACGGGAGTGCTCTACGTGCCCGAGTCACCTTGACACCGAATGCAGTCAAGGCCAAGTACCACTTTAAGATTCTCGATGGCTTTAGCTGCGAGCTAGATGCCATCCAAGGATGCTCGTCGTGCCAGCTCTTCTGGTGACATCCCTACCATCCAGTACATCCCCGACTCTGGTTACCTTGGCAGCCAGAGCCCTCGCTTCCATCAGCTACAAGAACCCCTTTTGATGGAGGTGCAAATTCCTGAGCAGCGGCTCCTAGAGGATAGCTGCTACTCCTGGCAGGGGAAGACCTTCGGCTGGAGGCCATCATGTTCCAGACCCTGATAAGACAGGCAGCTCCTACAAGGAGGCACAGTGACCTCCTCCCACCCCCCACCCCAGGTTTATAAACCAGGAGCTGCATGTCATTTGTCACCAGCACACACTATCTAGGAGGCGGCTCAAAGTACAGGTATCTCTGCAGGGTTTGAAGGTGGAAAGTTGCCACCAGGGTGTGAAGCCACACCAGCACTTGACCAGCCTCCTGAAGCAGGAGGCTCAGCACTGTGGCAAAGACACAGTGCGCCCTTTTCTCCCAGATGAAGTCAACTAGTTTCTTCTATATCTTGTTAATAAACTCATGGGGAGGGTTCAATGTGACAAACTGGTACCACAGCATAACGGCCACAAGTCGGTTTATGACCAGCGCTCGACAGCACTCTAAGCAGTCCTGTCCAGTGCCCTAGGCGACTGGTGACCTTGGCCTCCAGTTTTCCAGTCAGGTGTCCTAAGCATGGCTAAGACAGACTCCCAGGTACAGGAGGTGGGTGGTCCTCCAGACAAAAGGCCTGAGTTCCTCCGGCAGGGAGTCCAGCCGCCCCGACCCCCCAGGAAGCCAGAACATTTCTCAGTTGATCCTGGCAAAGGACACTATGGATTAGACCTGCTGACACTCATGCATCCTCCGCATGTCAACAGGATCTGTGACCATGAAGAGTAAGTCATTGCTATAAGCTGAGAGGACGACCTCCACACCTGGCCCACGCAGAGCTAGTCCGGTCAACTTCCTCTATAAGAAGCACAGGAAAGGCTTCACGCAGATGGCATGTAACTGTCTGGATTTGGGGTACCGCTGATGCACTTGTCTCCTGAAGCGAAGGGGCGCCATCAAGAACCTGTTAATATTAATCAGACACTCCATGGCAGTGTACAGAAGTCAGATCTGGGTGACGAAATGCATCCAGAACCTGAATGCCTGCAGGAGACCCGAATAAGTATTCACGATCCACCCTGTCAAACGCCTTTGCCTGATCCAGGGAAAGGAAGGCGACTGACAGACCAGCCCTCTGAGAAAGATGGATCAGGTCCCGGACCAAACTGATGCTGTCATGCATTGACTGGCCCGGGAGCATGTAGGACTG
This sequence comes from Heterodontus francisci, assembly GCF_036365525.1. NCBI lineage: Eukaryota > Metazoa > Chordata > Chondrichthyes > Heterodontiformes > Heterodontidae > Heterodontus > Heterodontus francisci. Next base: position 74,920,968 of record NC_090381.1, read on the forward strand.
ATCAGGGTGGATCATGTGGGCCAGCACGATCCCAAGGTGAGTAGACATGGCCCTGTCAAAGATCTTGTTGTCCGTGCTGAGGATGGAGACTGGGCACCTGTTCTTAAGCTGGCAGAGATTGCCCCTCTATGCAAAGAGAGGGACATCTCCCCAGTTGCCAGACTGTCCCCAGGACTCACGTGTCGTTGCCCTCCAGAACATCCCAGAACCCCATGGAACTCCACGGTCAGTCTATCCAGCCCTGAGACTTCCCCCAGAGGGCACTGGTCAGCTCCGCCAGGCTAAGTAGAGCATCAAGTTGCACAGTGCCCTCTGGGCCAACTTTCAGCAGGTCTTCCCATAAACCTCTGCGAGCATCCTCACTGGAAGGATCCGGAGAGAAAAGCGCACCGTAATAGGTCCAGGCCTGGGCACCAATGCCCTCTGGATCAGAGACCGGGGATCCATTGTCAGTCAGCAGCCCCAAGTGCTGCTTATAAACCCCCGGCTTGTTTACAGCGAGTAGAAGGAGGGAGAACTGCAATCCAGGTAGAAACATAGAAAATAGGAGCAGGAGTAGGCCATTCGGCCCTTTGAGCCTGCTCCGCTATTCATTATGATCGGCTGATCATCCAACTCAGTAACCTGTTCCCGCTTTCCCCCCATATCCTTTGATCCCTTTCGCCCAAAGAGCTATATCTAACTCCTTCTTGAAAACATACAATGTTTTAGCCTCAACTGCTTTCTGTGGTAGTGAATTCCACAGGCTCACCACTCTCTGGGTGAAGAAATTTCTCCTCATCTCAGTCCTGAAAGGTTTACCCGTATCCTTAGACTATGACCCCTGGGAACATCCTTCCTGCATCTACCCTGTCCAGTCTAGTTAGAATTTTATAGATTTCTATGAGATCCCCCCTCACTCTTCTGAACTCCAGCAAATATAAGCCCAACCAACTCAATTTCTCCTCATACGTCAGATCCGCCCTCCCAGGAATCAGTCTGGTAAACCTTCGCTGCACTCCTTCTATAGCAAGAACATCCTTCCTCAGATAAGGAGACCAAAACTGCACACAATATTCCAGGTGTGGCCTCACCAAGGCCCTGTACAATTGCAGCAAGACATCCTTGCTCCTGTACTCGAATCTTCTCACTATGAAGGCCAACATTTCATTTGTCCTTTTTACCGCCTGTTGCACCTGCATGCTTGCCTTCAGCGACTGGTGTACGAGGACACCCAGGTCTTGCTGTGAATTCCCCTCTCTCAGTTTATAGCTGTTCAGATAATAGTCTGCCTTCCTGTTTCTGCTACCAAAGTGGATAACCTGACATTTATCCACATTATACTTCATCTGCCATGCATTAGCCCACTCACTCAACTTGTCCAAATCACCCTGAAGCCTCTGCATCCTCCTCACAATTCACCCTCCCACCCAGTTTTGTGTCATCTGCAAATTTGGAAATATTACATTTGGTTCCCTCATCTAAGTCATGAATATATATTGTGACTAGCTGGGGTCCTAGCACCGATCCCTGCGGTACCCCACTAGTCACTGCCTGCCATTCGGAAAAAGACCCACTTATTCTTACTCTTTGTTTCCTGTCTGCCAACCAATTTTCTATCCATCACAATACACTACCCCCAATCCCATGCGCTTTAATTTTACATGCTGATCTCTTTTGTGGGACTTTGTCGAAAGCCTTCTGAAAGTCCAAATAAACCACATCCACTGGCTCCCCCTCATCAACTCTACTAGTTACATCCTCGAAGAAGTCTAGTAGATTTTTCAAGCATGATTTCCCTTTCATAAATCCATGCTCTCTCTGCCCGATTCTACCAGTGTTCTCTAAGTGCTCTGCTATAAAATCTTTGATAATGGACTCTGGAATTTTCCCCATTACCGACGACAGGCTGACTGGTCTATAATTCTCTGCTTCTCTCTACCTCCCTTTTTAAATAGTGGGATTACATTAGCTACCCTCCAATCTGTAGGTCCTGGAGGAACCGGATCCATTACCGCAAGAATGTACCTTAGGGCCCACAAGTTGCAGATCCTTCAGCGCACCCTTCTTCCCTCCATACATCTTTCACAGGGCCGAGTCTTCGACAGCCTGACTGAGATGGGACTCCAGGTCGAACACCTCCTGTTCAAACTGTTCGACCCTGGTCTTCTGCACCCCTTATGTACTCCTGACAAGATGCGGACGAGAGCCTTGCACATGTCCCACCAAATACTCAAGGAAGGGAAATGCCTCTGCTTCCTTCTCCAGTCTGCTCAGAATTGACAGAAGGAGTCCAAGAACTGCTAGTCCTCCAGGAGTAGGTTGTTAAAATGCCAGCACGCAGACACCACTCGGCGTGGAACGAAACCAACTCTGTCCACACCAGGCAGTGGTCTGAGCATGGCGCCAACTGCAAGGAAGCTGCTGGAATGCAGGAGACATACGTCCAAGAAATGTACAGATAGTCAATTCTGGGCCCTCCTCCACCAGACCTCACAAAAGTGAAAGCATTAGAGTCTGGATGGTGATTTCACCAGATGGTGAAGCCATAGGACTCGACCAGGTCCCTTAACTTCCCCATCACTGCCCAGTGGTGCGGGGACAGTTGACATCCCACCCGAGTATGGTGCGCTCACTGGCATCAATGAAGCCAAGATGAGTGGACACTTCTTCAAAGTACACTGTGCACCAGCCTGGGGAATGTACACGTTCAGTATCTGAAGCGACAAGTCCCCCAGCCAGATGGTCCGATGAAGCAATCAGCCTGGCTCAGGCTCCTTGACCTCCTAGATCTCCGGTTCAAAATATGGGGCCAGTGAGCTAGCCACCTTGCCTGAATTGGAGGTGATCCTTCCAGATGCCTCCTTGCCACTCCAGAAGTCACGTAGACTTATCTCCTGGAACAGTGTGGGTTTCCTGCAAAAAGCACACAAAAAGCTTTTTGCAGGAAACCCACACTGTATACTCCCCTCCTTAAAGAGCAAGAAGTTAAGAAATCTATGGCGTGCCTCTCTGTTGCCACTGTTGTTGAGGCTGGCTACTGTTGTCTTCATGGCAAGAGTCCAGTGCAACCACCACCTACACTCTACTGGAGGGAGGGAGCGGAGTCACTTGTGATCCTCCACTTCCTCAGCAAACCAGTGAGGAATGTCTTGAGTCAGTGCAGCTTGAGTTGGCTCGCATCCTAACTTGTGCCGGCGGTCTTTACAGCAGAGCAGACAGACCTGAAAAGCACTGCCAGCTCTGATCATTGGTCGAAGGCCAGCTGGACTTTGGCACAGAGATCCAAGCTATTGGCCAGAACTTCCCAGAGTTCTGCAGGGGAATGAGCGAAGACATGGTAGGGAGCACGAGGGTATCCACCACCTCACTAGTGATGGAGTTCAAATCATCCCCAGTGCCCTTCATCGAGCCATTGTCCTCCTCCGGGTTGTCACTGTTAGTGACTGACCCGTTGTCGCACATGGCGCAGCAGACAGCCCAGCCATACCAGCCAGCCCTGGGATTGACAGCAGAGAGGCCCCTCCCTGGGCTCCTCAGGGCCAGAGGAAGGCAGCAGCTTGGGGCCCGGCTCTGCCTCAGACACTGGGCCGCATGGCGACACAGGGAAAAGCTCTTCCCCAGCACCAGTGCCCCCGGTGTCAAGGCCCCTCCCCCGCACAGTGACCCAACACATGGAGCCTTTTTATTCAAATCTTCCACCAGTTCAGGCAGGTTCTGGGGGATGTCAGCACGTTCAGCCTCAATCGACCTCGCCCACCTCAGCTTCCAGGATGCCTGACCTGGCGACAAGTGACTGGCTTATGCCAGTTGGAACCTCTACCCCTCCCTCAGCGGGGTCCCCTCCCATCACTGGGATGTACAGGTCTCACCTCCTAAGGGATGGACAACCTCTGTTAGCTTGTGGTGGTGGGACGGGGAGCAGGCTCCATAAGGGGCTCTCCCCCACTTCTAAGGAGTGATGCCTCCTCCTCCATTTCCCCAGGAAGGATGCAGAGGGAGGGAGACCTCCCTATCTGTTGAGGCCTCTGGCTCCACACACTCCCTCTCTCCCGAGACCGGCCTCGAGATATGAAAGTTCTGGCAAAGCGGCCATGGTCTGAGTCGCACATAGGATACATGTGGTATCAGGATCACTCACAGGCTGGCTTGCGCAATCTGGGGTGGCTTGCCTCAAAGTGCTTGGTTTTTCACCATGCCTTTCTTCTGCACGGACGTTCCCCATGCTTCCTGCAGCCGCCGGTGACACCAGCTGCACGCCTAAGTGTTGGGATGTGGGAATCGGAGTGGGTGGAGGGGCGGTGGTGCCAGCCTTAGCCTGGGCTGTTTCGGCAGCTCTGGAGGCAGGGCAGCTTTTTTGTACGTGCTCCACCTCCCTACATGCGTGGCACCGTGCACCATCCGACATTCAGAAGACGTGGTAGGCGACCCTCTGGTGCTGGATGGAGAACGCACCCTCCATGTCCTCTTCCTGCGCCATCAACACAAAGACTTGGCACTGGAAGGAGATATGTTGCAGGCTGGTCCCTCTGAAGCTGAGCAGGATTGGTGCTATCCCTGACCTCTCCTCCCCCGAGTCAGCGAAGGTGGGGAGGAGGAGCTCACCTGGGATAAAGGGTGGGACATTGGAGATGACGAACCATTGCATGGTGGCCTCAGGAGGGTCCATGGCAGCAAGGTCCCGCCTACAATGAGCCCCCTCATGAGGGCCAGGCGCACTGCCTGCAGAATGAACACAGCCTCCCCGAACACTTCAGTCGGCTACAATGGCTAAAAGGCCAACAACACCAGCCATGGCTTTGGCACCTGCCTCGATTGTCATGTTGGGACGAGTGGAGCTCTTCACCCCATGTTTTTTGGTCATTAGAGTGAATGGTGAGCAGTCACTCCCAAGTAGATCCTTGTAGACCTGCCACTGGTGAAGGTGGAGCTGCCATTGAAGCTTTTTGTGAGCTGCACCCACCTTAGCTCTCAGGCCTGTGTTCCCGATGATGGCCTTCATCTGCAGAGAAGAGCACTGAAAAGGAAAAACCACCATCCCTTAAATTAGGATGGGAAGAGTGGCTTCCTCCTCTCTGTGCAATTCCAAGATATAACAACAACTCGTGAGGAGACTGAAGGTCAAGTTGGTTCCTTCTCAAAGAGAGAGGGAGAGATAGAGAGAAAAATGAGGAAGGTTACAGGACAGGTTCACCACTCAAAGTCAGGCTTGGTGAGTGGGTGCTGCAGGGTTGTACTTTCTGGTAGTGATCTTCCTGGTAGTGGGTTGGGGGAGGGGGGGGGTGGGGAGGAGATCAGGGACAGCCGGAACCACACAGTCCTCCACCAGGTCTTATTGATGAGACTGAAGAAAATTTCACCCAGACAGCTCCAGCTGTCATGGGCCAGGCAATGGGGAAGGCAGGTTTGTGTGCAGCCTTGACAATTTTCAGGAACATACGCACACACTTTTCCGGCTTCTGTCTTCTTTCCTCCCCCACCTACAAGTAACAGTCAATCAAAAAGGGCACCAAGCACTCACATGCTGTAAAAGTTGGTTTCTCTCTCTTTTCTCCCTTCCTCCTTTGAAGAAGATATTATTAATTCTTCTTCTTGTCACTTCCTCTCTCCCCCTTCCAATACAGGGAGTCTGCAGCAAAGCAACTTGTCAAGCTCCCTCCTCCCAGGCTCCTTCTCTCTTTCAGGCTCCAGGCAACAGCAACATCAAGATCAACAGCAGTAACACTCCTCACCATCCAGCAATGACTATTTGCTCCAGAAAGCCAGGTGGTGAAGGATATAACTGGAGCCGATCTTTATGTACTTTTATAAGCATTTATTTACAGAGTTACACATACACCTCCTAACCCAACAACCACAGTTTCAGTCTGTGTCTATTTATAGGGACCCAAGTGAATCACCAGTTAATGCCCATCACCTGCCTACAATTAAACACAATTAATATTCAGTTAACAACGTTTGCTTTGGTCAAGTAACACTGCATTCGAGTTGGTTTTCAGTGATTTCAACTTCCATTTCAGCTCATCATGCTCTCTCTCCTCTGAGTTCACTGCCCTCTTATCCTCCCTAAATCTCTCCCTCCATGTAAACTCCCCAACCCATATTCACGGCCACCCTCTTGACCATCTCATATGGTCTTGCTAGTCCCATCGTATCAGTTACAGATAAGGCCATCTCTGATCACTTCCTTGGATCAGTCTCTACCCACATCCCCCATCCATGCCCCAAATCTACCTACTTCTGTATCTGCTCCTGGACAAAACTATCCCCAATTCACTTACAACTGCACCTTCAAAGTCCCAACTGTTTAGCCTTTGACCCTCTGTTCACCACAACATTTCTGCAGCTACTAATTTGCTCAACCACACCCTCACCTCCACCTTTGATGTCTTAGTCCCCAATAAAACCATTACTCTTTCTTGTCCTGACCATTCCTCCAGTATGGTCCTCATCTCCACTCCCTTAAGTCGAAGGGATGCAGACTTGAAAGGATATGGTGAACAACTGGTTTAGCCATCCACCGCCAGATCTGGCTGGATCACATAAAGCACTATCAAGTCCTACACTCGTTTGCTAAAACTGCTCACTATTCCAGGACCATCCTGGAATGCAAAGATAACCCCTGGCTTTTTTTTCTCTACTGCAAACTGTATTCACAAACCCCTCTCCCCTGTCTCCTCCATCCTCACCTCCAACAATAAGTGCAAGGAGCTCACGACATAGGCGGGAAGAGAGATGAGGTCCTGCAAAGTGAATGTAGGGAGTTAGGCAATAGGTTAAAAAGCAGGACCTCGAGGGTTGTAATCTCAGGACTACTCCCTATGCCACATGCTAGTGAGAGTAGGAATAGGAGGATAAGGTAAATGAATGCGTGGCTGAAGAGCTGGTGTGGGCGGGAGGGCTTCAGCGACTTGGATCATTGGGATCTCTTCTGGTGCAGAGGTGACCTGTACAAGAGGGACGGGTTGCATCTGAACTGGAAGGGGACCAATATCCTTGCAGGGAGGTTTGCTAGTACTACTCGGGAGGGTTTAAACTAGTCTTGCAGGGGGTGGGACCCAAAGTAGTAGTCTCTCCGATGAGATAGTTGAGGCAAATGTAGAGGTTAAAGCAAGCAAGTCCAGTAGGCAGGCCGGGCAGGGGCAGGGGCAAGACAGGAAGCGTGGAAGGTCTGGTCGACTAAACTGCATTTACTTTAATGCAAGAAGCCTTTCAGGTCAGGCAGATGAACTCAGAGCATAGATCGGTACATGGGATTGTAATATTATAGCTATTACAGAAACGTGGTTGAGGGATGGGCAGGACTGGCAGCTCAATGTTCCGGGGTACCGATGCTTCCAGCGTGACAGAGGTGGAGGTAAGAGAGGAGGGGGAGTCGCACTATTGATTAGGGAGGACATCATGGCAGTACTTAGAGAGGATATCCCAGGGGGAACGTCCAGCGAGGCCATATGGGTAGAACTTAGAAATGAGAAAGGGGTGATCACTTTGATGGGATTATACTGTAGGCCTCCCAATAGTCAGAGGGAATTGAAGGAGCATATATGTAGGGAAATCACAGATAGGTGTAGGAATTATAGGGTTGTAATAGTAGGTGATTTTAACTTCCCTAATATTGACTGGGACTGCCTTAGTACTAAGGGATCAGATGCGGAAGAATTTGTTATGTGTGTCCAGGATAGTTTTCTGAAGCAGTATGTGGATGGCCCTACTAGAGAAGGGGCTACACACGACCTCCTCTTAGGAAATGAGGCTGGGCAGTGGGGGAGCACTTTGGGACCAGTGACCATAACTCTATTAGGTTCAAGATAGTTATGGAAAAGGATAGGACTGGTCCTCACGTTGAAGTCCTAAATTGGGGGAAGGCTAATTTTAATGGCATCAGACAGGAACTCTCAAAAGTTGAATGGGAGAGGCTGTTTACAGGTAAAGGAATGTCTGGCAAGTGGGACGCTTTTAAAAGTGAGATAGGAAGAGTTCAGGGCTGGCATTTTCCTGTTAGATGGAAGGGAAAGGCTGGCAAGTTTAGGGAACCTTGGTTGACGAGGGATATTGAGGGTATGGTCAGGACAAAGAAGGAGGCATATGTCAAGTATAGGCAGCTGGGATCAAGCGAGTCCCTTGAGGAGTATAGGGGATGTAGGACTACACTTAAGAAGGAAATTAGGAGGGCGAAAAGGGGCCATGAGATTTCCCTGGCAGATAAGATAAAGGAGAATCCTAAAAGATTCTCTCAATATATTAAGAGTAAAAGGGTAGCTAGGGAGAGAGTAGGTCCCCTTAAGGATCAGTGTGGTAATCTATGTGTGGTGCCACAGGAAATGGGCGAGGTCGTAAATGAATACTTCTCGTCTGTATTTACCGTGGAGAAGGTCATGGAAGCTAGTGAGTTCAAGGGAGGGAACAGCGATATCCTGGAGCATATCAACATTACAAAGGAGGAGGTGTTGGAGGTTTCGAAGCACATTAAGATGGATAAATCCCCAGGGCCTGACCAGGTGTATCCTGGGATGCTATGGGAAGCAAGGGAGGAGATTGCTGGGGCCCTGGCAGAGACATTTGTACCATCGTTAGCCACGGGTGAGGTACCGGAAGACTGGAGGATAGCTAATGTTGTGCGTTTATTGAAGAATGGCAGCAGGGATAAACCAGGGAACTACAGGCCTGTGAGCCTTACATCAGTGGTGGGAAAGTTATTGGAAGGGATTCTGAGAGACAGGATTTATATGCATTTGGAAAGGCAAGGGATATTAGGGATAGTCAGCATGGCTTTGTGCGTGGGAAATCATGTCTCACGAATTTGATTGAGTTTTTTGAGGAGGTGACCAAGAGGATTGGCGAGGGCAGGGCGATGGACGTTGTCTACATGGACTTTAGCAAGGCCTTTGACAAGGTCCCGCATGGTAGGCTGGTCCAGAAGGTTTGAACACATGGGATCCAGGGTGAGCAAGCCAATTGGATACAAAATTGGCTTGGTGATAGGAGGCAGAGGGTGGTAGTGGAGGATTGTTTTTCAGATTGGAGGCCGGTGACCAGTGGTGTGCCACAGGGATCGGTGCTGGACCCTCTGTTGTTTATCATATATATTAATGACTTGGATGTGAATGTAGGGGGCATAATTAGTAAGTTTGCAGATGACACCAAAATTGGTGGTATAGTGGACACTGAAGAAGATTGTCTAAGGTTACAACAGGATATAGATAAACTGGGAAAGTGGGCAAGGGATTGGCAAATGGAATTTAAGGCAGACAAGTGCAAAGTGATGCATTTTGGGAAGTTAAACCATGGCAGGACATATAGTGAATGGCAGGGTCCTGGGGAGTATTCTTGAGCAGGGAGACCTTGGGGTGCAAGTACATAGTTCCCTGAAAGTGACAACACAGGTAGACAGGGTGGTGAAGAAGGCGTATGGCATGCTTGCCTTCATCGGCCGAGGCATTGAGTGCAAGAGTTGGGACGTCATGTTACAGTTGTACATAACGTTGGTTAGGCCCCGTTTGGAGTAATGTGCAGTTCTGGCCGCTGCACTTCAGGAAAGATGTGATTAAGCTACAGATGGTACAGAAAAGATTCACAAGGATGTTGCCTGGTTTGGAGGGCTTGAGTTAGAAAGAGGGATTGGATAGGCTGGGTCTGTTTTCCCTGGAGCGAAGGAGGCGGAGAGGGGACATGATAGAGGTATATAAAATTATGAGAGGCATAGATAGGGTAGATAGCCCGAGTCTGTTTCCCATGGTAGGGGTGACTAAAACTAGAGGGCATAGATTTAAGGTGAGAGGGAGGAGGTTTAAAGGGGATCAAAGGGGTAAATTTTTCACACAAAGAATAATGGGTATCTGGAATGAGCTGCCAGAGGAGGTGGTGGAGGCAGGAACAGTAGCGACATTTAAGAGGCATCTGGACAGGTACTTGAATGAGCAAGGCATAGAGGGATATGGAATTAATGCAGGCAAGTGGGATTAGTATAGATGGGTATTATGGTCGGCATGGACGCAGTGGGCCGAAGGGCCTGTTTCTATGCTGTATGACTCTATGACTCACAGACCTCTTTGTCACTAAGATCAAGACCATCCAATCAGCTGCCTCTGCTGCAACCCTCCCTTCCACTAGTCCACCTGGCCAAACTTCCTATAATACTTCCACCTGCCCGAGCCCTGAACTCACATCTTTTTCTAGTTTCTCTCCTATCTCCCCTCATGCCTTCTCTGATCTCAGCATGTCCATGAGACCCACCTCCTAATCCCACTAAACTGCTGACCATCCAACCTCACCTTCTGGTCCCCATGTTAGCCACTATTATTAACTGTTCTCTCTCTTCAGGTGTTGTCCCTCTTGCCTTTAAATCTGCCATCATCAGCCCCTCTTCAAAAAAAACCCCTGACCCCCACTGTCCTTGGAAACGACCACCTCATCTCCAACTTCCCTTTCCTCTCCAAAGTCCTTCAATGTGTTGTCACCTTCCAAATCTGTGCCCATCTTTCCTGAAACTCCATGTTTGAATCCCTCCAATCAGATTTCCGCCCAGCTACAGTACCGAAACAACTCTTATTAAAGTCACAAATGATATCCTATGTGACTGTGACAAAGGTAAACTATCCCTCCCCATCCTTCTTGACAGTCTGCAGCCTTTGAAATGGCTGACCACACCATCCTCCTCCAATGCCTCTCCACTGTTGTCCAGCTGGGTGGGACTGTTCTCACCTGTTCCATTCTTATCCATCTAATCGTAGCCAGAGTATCACTTGCAAGGGTTTCTCTTCCTGCTCCTGCACCATTACCTCTGGTGTCCCCTGAGGATCTATCCTTGGCCTCCTCCTATTTCTCATCTACATGCTGCCCCTTGTCGACGTTATTCAAAAGCATTGTATTTTCACATGGACACCCATGACGTCCAGCTTGACCTCACCACCATTTCTCTCGACTCCTCCAGTTATTAAATTATCAGACTGCTTATCCAACATCGAGTACTGGATGAGCAGAAATTTCCTCCAATAAAATATTGGGAAGACTGAAGCCATTGTTTTTGATCCCCACTCCAAACTCCTTTCCCTAGCTACCTACTCCACCCCTCTCCCTGAAAATCTGAGACTGTACCAGTCTGTTTGCAATCTTCATATTTGACCCTGAGATGAGCTTTTGACCACATATTCACGCTGTCACTAAGACCGCCTATTTCCACCTCCGAAATACTGCCCGACCTCGCCTCTGTCTCAGCTCATCTGCTGCGGAAACCCTCATTCATGCCTTTGTTACCTCTAGACTTGATGATTCCAATGCACTCCTGGTTGATCTCTTACATTCTACCCTCCATAAACTTGACGTCATCCAAAACTCTGCCGCCCGTATCCTAACTTGCACCAAGTCTCGTTCACCAATCACCCTATGCTCACTGATTTATGTTGGCTCGCGGTCAAGCAATGTCTTGATTGTAACATTCTCATCCTTGCTTTCAAATCCCTCATGGCCTTATCCCTGTAATTTCTGCCAACCCCATAATCCTCGGAGAGATCTGTGCTCATCTAATTCTAGCCTCTTGAGCATCCTCGATTTTAATCGCTTCAGCTTGGTGGCTGTGCCTTCAGCTGTCTCAGCCATAAGATCTGAAATTCCCTACCTATGCCTTGCCACCTCACTTTCCTCCTTTAAGACACTCCTTAAAACCTCCCGCTTTGACCAAGCTTTTGGTATATTTTCCTATGTGGCTCAGTGTCATATTTTGTTTTATAATGCTTCCGTGAAGTGCCTTGGGATGTTTTATTATGTTCATCTTTGGCCTCCTTATCTCGAGAGACAATGGGTAAGTGCCTAGAGGTGGTCAGTGGTGTGTGGAGCAGCGCCTGGAGTGGCTATAAAGGCCAATTCTAGAGTGACAGGCTCTTCCACAGGTGCTGCAGAAAAATTTGTTTGTCGGGGCTGTTACACAGTTGGCTCTCCCCTTGCGCCTCTGTCTTCTTTCCTGCCAACTGCTAAGTCTCTTTGACTCGCCACACTTTAGTCCCGCCTTTATGGCTGCCCGCCAGCTCTGGTGAACGCTGGCAACTGACTCCCACAACTTGTGATCAATGTCACAGGACTTCATGTCGCGTTTGCAGACATCTTTAAAGCGGAGACATGGACGGCCGGTGGGTCTGATACCAGTGGCGAGCTGCTGTACAATGTGTCTTTGGGGATCCTGCCATCTTCCATGCGGCTCACATGGCCAAGTCATCTCAAGCGCCGCTGACTCAGTAGTGTGTATAAGCTGGGGATGTTGGTCGCCTCGAGGACTTCATTGTTGGAGATACGGTCCTGCCACCTGATGCCAAGTATTCTCCGGAGGCAGCGAAGATGGAATGAATTGAGACATCGCTCTTGGCTGACATACGTTGTCCAGGCCTCGCTGCCATAGAGCAAGGTACTGAGGACACAGGCTTGATACACACGGACCTTTGTGTTCCGTGTCAGTGCGCCATTTTCCCACACTCTCTTGGCCAGTCTGGACATAGCAGTGGAAGCCTTTCCCATGCGCTTGTTGATTTCTGCATCAAGAGACAGGTTACTGGTGATAGTTGAGCCTAGGTAGGTGAACTCTTGAACCACTTCCAGAGCGTGGTCGCCAATATTGATGGATGGAGCATTTCTGACATCCTGCCCCATGATGTTCGTTTTCTTGAGGCTGATGGTTAGGCCAAATTCATTGCAGGCAGCCGCAAACCTGTCGATGAGACTCTGCAGGCACTTTTCAGTGTGAGATGTTAAAGCAGCATCGTCAGTAAAGAGGAGTTCCCTGATGAGGACTTTCCGTACTTTGGACTTGACTCTTAGACGGGCAAGTTTGAACAACCTGACCCCTGATCTTGTGTGGAGGAAAATTCCTTCTTCAGAGGACTTGAACGCATGTGAAAGCAGCAGGGAGAAGAAAATCCCAAAAAGTGTGGGTGCGAGAACACAGCCCTGTTTCACGCCACTCAGGATAGGAAAGGGGTCTGATAAGGAGCCACCATGTTGAATTGTGCCTTTCATATTGTCATGGAATGAGGTGATGCTACTTAGTAGCTTTGGTGGGCATCCAATCTTTTCTAGAAGAGACCACGTCTGCTGACGAGGTCAAAGGCTTTGGTGAGATCAATGAAAGCAATGTAGAGGGGCATCTGTTGTTCGCGGTATTTCTCCTGTATCTGACGAAGGGAGAACAGCATGTCAACGGTCGATCTCTCTGCACGAAAGCCACATTGTGCCTCAGGGTAGACGCGCTCGGCCAGCTTCTGGAGCCTGTTTAGAGCGACTCGAGCAAATGCTGAGCAGGGAGATTCCACGGTAGTTGTTGCAGTCACCGCGGTCACCTTTGTTCTTATAGAGAGTGATGATATTGGCATCGCGCATGTCCTGGGGTACTGCTCCCTTGTCCCAGCACAGGCATAGTAGTTCATGTAGTGCTGAGAGTATAGCAGGCTTGGCACTCTTGATTATTTCAGGGGTAATGCTGTCCTTCTCAGGGGCTTTTCCGCTGGCTAGAGAATCAATGGCATCACTGAGTTCCGATTTGGTTGGCTGTATGTCCAGCTCATCCATGACTGGTAGAGGCTGGGCTGCATTGAGGGCAGTCTCAGTGACAACATTCTCCCTGGAGTACAGTTCTAGGTAGTGCTCAACCCAGTGGTCCATTTGTTTGCGTTGGTCAGTGATTATGTCCCCTGATTTAGATTTGAGGGGGGCGATCTTCTTGATGGTTGGCCCAAGAGCTCTCTTAATGCCATCATACATTCCTCTGATGTTTCTGGTGTCTGAGGCCAGCTGAATATGACTGCATAGGTGTTGCCAGTAGTTGTTTGCGCAGCGCCTGGCTGTTCTTTGTGCAGTGCTTCTGGCTGCTTTAAGTGCTACGGATGTTAACTCACTGGGGGCTTTCTTGTAGTTCAACAGTGCAATGCGCTTAGCGGCTATGACAGGTTCCAGCTCTTCATTATGAGATTGAAACCAGTCTGCATTTCTCTTCGCATTTTTGCCGTAGGTGGTCAAAGCTGACTCATAGATGGCGTCTCTGATGTGGGCCCACTTGGTCTCAGCATCCCCTGCAGGAGTGTTTTGAAGGGCTGTTACAAGTGAATTTAGAAATTTTTCTAACAGCTGTAGGTGAGAAATTCTGCTCGTGTTGATGCGCAGGTGGCCCTTCTGCTTGGAATGATGCAACTTCTTTGGTCTGAGTCTAACCTTGCTGCACACCAGGGAGTGGTCGGTGTCGCAGTCTGCACTGTGGAAGCTGCGTGTGATTTGAACACTGTTTAAGGAGGCTCGCCTTGTGACAATAAGGTCTAGCTGGTGCCAACGACGCGATCTTGGGTGCCTCCATGAAACCTGGTGACAGGGTTTAGTGTGAAAGAACGAGTTGGTGATGCAGAGGTTATGATAGGTACACAACTCAAGCAGTCTCTGCCCGTTCTCATTCATCCTTCCAACGCCATAGCGCCCAAGGCAGGAGGGCCATGAGTCATGGTCGGCCCCAACCCTGGCATTAAAGTCCTCCAACAGGAATAGGTGTTCGGTGTTGGGGATGCTGCTAATGATGTTATGGAATTCCTCGTAGAACTGTTTATTTTGTTAAAGATGCTATATAAATATAAGTTGTTGTTGTTGTTTTGAGGTGGTGGTCAATGATCACTCCCAAATATTTTTCCACTCAGTTACCATGTGATCAATATAAAATCGCAAATGGTGAAAAGACATAGGAAAGGCCAACACGAAAAGCTAAGAAAATTAAAGGAAAATTGCCAAAATAAAAACCTGCCAAATAACGGTGGGTCCCACCAGTCCTGCAACTGTGCCCCTACTGACAGTCGTCTTTACAAAGGTGCACAGCGAGACATTAACCCACCATCAATTCCCTTAAGCACTCAAATTCGCTGTATTTCACATACAACATTGCTGTGCCCAGTTATAAAGAACATTGAGGTTATAAGCTAACATCCAAAATTACTGAAATCAATGTTCAGATTAGAGGGCTGCAGAGTGCTCAGGGAAAAAACCCCCGAAATATTACCATTGAACCTCGTGTTGGGCTTCATTGTAGTTGTGCAGAACGATATCACAGAACTCATGTTATGAAATCGTTAAAATAATCGTATTTCTAACTAAACTTTCACTCTCACCTCATCAATAATAAGCCACTATGTCTCTCACTTGGAAAAATAAGCACAGAGCCGCATCTTTAAGTAGATCTCACTCTTTTTGACAAAACAAATTTCACTTATAACATTTGCACATCTTGACAGTTATTGATAACATCGCACTTCTAAATTTCTCTCATATTACAGGGAAGTTAAAATACTTGCAGTCTAAGTTGTTTTATTTAGAATAAAATCTGAAACATTGCAGCATGATTTCTAGTCGCACAGAAGCCTTTGTTCAGTGTGACTCTCAGCTTTGGGCAGTTGTTGCATTCTGGAGGAGGAGGGACTCTGCGCTCCGGACGGCCCTGCTGTTTGGGTGCAGGTTTGTGACCCGGACTTTGTACCAGCGGACCGGAAGTATCGGGTTGGTCCAAGTGAATGAGGCTCCGGGTGGATTCACCGCTCGCCACGGCTCCGGGGGCCCCGTGCTGGTAAGAAGCGGCTCGGCAGCAGCGTGACGAGCAGGGCCGGGGGAGGTGTTGGGGCCCAGCCCGGCTCCCGCGCCGGGATTCTCCTCTCAGGAACTAACCAGGAGGCGCCGCCGCTTGTTTTACTCCAACCCTAAACCTCGGCCCGACCCGGCCTCCTTTCCGGGGTAGAAATGCAGGGCCCGGTCAACCCCACCCGCCCTTCCTGGCGTATTAGCCGGTGAGACATCGGCTGTCAGCCGAGGCCTGCCTGCTTCCTCCCCTAATGTCAGCAGCTTTCTCCCGCTGCCCGAGTTTGACCTCCCGGATCAGTCTTGTACAAACTCCATTTGTCCAAACTCTTATCACCCACACTAAATCCTGCTTGTGTACCCTCATTCCTACTGTTCGCCATTCGCTTCTCCCCTGTGAAGTGGCATGGGACCTTTTCTATGTCAAAGAAGGGAACTGAGTAACCGAGTCCAGTCCTGTCCTTGCTTAACGTCCGGCTATCTGCACTTCCAATAGGTGTCACTGGCCAGCAGCAAAGAGCAGAATCTGTGTGAATTGCACCTCTCTGACCTCTGGGTTCTGCAGTCAGTTGTCGTCCTTTAAGCAGCCCCTCCAGTTTGAGGTCATCCAAGTCAGCAAACAACTGGGGCCTTATGGTTTCTGTTGGTTTGGAATTGCTATCAGGAACTAATAGTTACATTTATCAGATGAGTTATCCAAGTTAAGGGTACCTCCTTTAAATCGATCAAGTTTTCTGCGCTCGGACTAAATTCCTGTAGCTTTTATGTAATTTTGTGTATCCACATACCTTGTAGTGCGTCTGTATTTTTTGAACGCATTGTCATCTCATTCCTTGCTCATATTTTGTAGCTGATAAGATCTTTAGGTTTCTGTTGCAATATCTGTGCTGATTTCAGTACTTGATAAATGTGTTTGACTGTTTTAGTGGCAAATCCCGATTAGAGACTACCTCTTTTTCCATTATAGGTTTACTCTCTCTTTAACCTTTGGATATTCTGTTTTATGAGGGTTTGTGACACACACCAATCCTTTTGTGGAGTGTAAAGTTCAGGAGATGTGTGTAGACCAGCAGCACTTCTTTGTAATGTTACCTTCTACCTCCAAATCAGCCTGACTCTTTCTGCCACTTCTCATTCCCAATACCAATGATTTAGAGGTTTTTTTGTTATGTCAGTTGCTATAAGACAACTTTTCAATTTGGATGGACCAGCTCTTTAAACTCCTCTTGTAAGAGCAGGTCCTCATGAATTAAGCTTTCTCTAAATCCATCAACTTTAGTCTCTAAATTGGCCCACCTGTCATACAAAACGTTGAATTCACTGTGGTGTTTTCTGACTTGCAGTCAAGAGTAAGTGATATTTGTGCTTTATTAGGGTAGCCAGTATAATTTTTAAATGGCCTATAGGAATCAAGTCTATTATATTTTAAAAAACAAGTCCTCTGTACTTAGAACATCATTTTTTAAAATCCTTTTTATATGGTTTTATCATAACAGTATGCACCTTGTGTAGAGCTTTTTATGCAATTAAGTACTTCACAATGGGGAAAATAATTGAACATCAAGGATACTTGGAGGATGTTTATCAGAAAGCAATAAATTATTGACAGGCTGCATAACTTTAAGCATTGTTGATACTAAAGAATTACATGAGCTAAACTGTTGAGTGGGGTCACTGTTGTCATGTGGACAAACGTAGCTGCAGATTTGCGCATAGAAAGGTCCCATAGATAACAACTGAGCAAATGACCCGTTAAAATTCTATGCAGAAGTTCTAGAATTCCATCCTTCCTCCAGTGTTGGAAGATGTAATCTAAGATGATGTTTCAATGCAATGTTGAGGATATACTGTATTGTCCTTTGCAATTTATTTTGACAGCATTTCACACTGTTTACAGCTAAACTTATATAAACCAATAGTAGAATCTTTAATTATGATTTTGTTACATAAGTGATCTTTAGAGAGCTATTTGGTGCAGCGGTTAGACAGTAGCCTTTCACTTCTGGCACCTGGGTTCAAATTCAGTCCAGATTGATGAAATACAAGCATCTTTTGTAAAATAAGTTTGGACCGTCTCCATTCCTAATTAGCAGCTTCACTCAGGATGGTGATATGGGGGGGAAAAAGGTCCCCACTGTGCCTGAAACGTTTAGTTGGGACAGAGTAGAGGGAAGCTTTGATCTGGCTTTGCTGTACTTAACTTGAGGATGCTTGATGTTGATACTGAGTTCCTGGAAAAGTTCCCCAGCAAAATTATGCTCTTTTTAAAAAAAGGTGATCTTGATAATCAGCCCATCATCTGTGCTAGTTCTTTGAAAGAACAATTGTGCTTTTAATCTTGTGGGAAAAATTGTTTATTTGATAATTATATGACTTAAAACTGTTTCTGCAACTAATTTTGGGTGTATTTAGATTAGATTAGATTAGAGATACAGCACTGAAACAGGCCCTTCGGCCCACCGAGTCTGTGCTGACCATCAACCACCCATTTATACTAATCCTACATTAATCCCATATTCCTACCAAACATCCCCACCTGTCCCTGTATTTCCCTTTACTAGTGACAATTGATAATGGCCAATTTACCTACCAACCTGCAAGTCTTTTGGCTTGTGGGAGGAAACCGGAGTACCCGGAGAAAACCCACGCAGACACAGGGAGAACTTGCAAACTCCACACAGGCAGTACCCAGAATCGAACCCGGGTCCCTAGAGCTGTGAGGCTGCAGTGCTAACCACTGCGCCACTGTGCCGCCCCTTTTCTCACTACACTTACAGGTTACATAAAATGTGACTTTATTGAACAGAGGTTTCTTTGTTTTGAAACACCTCCGATATTTCTTTCTCAGACTGAAATTCCTTCATCGTTTTTGATTTTGGTTGTGTGGCTGATACAGATTTCTTGAACCAGGTTAGAGTTAGTGTCAGCTCCAACTTTAGAGTTGGAAATGGAGTGACCTCTTTTGAAAATGTTCTGTGTTTGGGGAGGTGGAGTTCAATTTAGGGCAAAAGAAATTGTTCTCTGGACATTGATGTGCCACTTCAGAAATCTGTGCACCTATGAGGTGGATACACTTAAGGAAAATTGTTAATTGTTTTCAGTAAAGTATGGAATAGTTCACCACATTCTGTTTTGAAATCAGGGCTGTTCAGCATAGCTTGTTAAGAGAAACTGGTATCAGTTGTAAAACCAAGGTGAAAAATATGAAACAAATTTGACAGTTCAAGACTTTTGAAAGTATTTCAAAACAAACAGCATGGACAAAGAAATTTGCAATTGGTGATGTAGCTTTTTATGTCACCTGTAAATGGGGTGAGCTATCTGCTTACACAGCTGATGGGCTATAAAAATGGAGCAAGGGAAAAAAAGGAAACAAAGGAACTGTGATAGGCTTATCAGGAAGATTAAAGAAACCACATCTCTAATTGAGCTGTAAAGGGAATGAGATGCAGACAGAGCAATTGTTTTTTTTTATTATTTCCAAAATATACTTTATTCATAAAAATCTGTAAAAAAATACATTCCCAAACAGTTTAAAACAGCATCAAGTCAAAAAATACGAACAGTGCAAAGGTGATCAGTTTCCTTCAATACAATCATGAGTTGCCTCACAACCCTTCCATTTCATTTGTCATGCCATTAACATTTTTACATTTTACAGCAAATGAAAATTTTTCCGATACAGTTTGAGGGGTTTCCCATGGATCCAGCCCCTCAGCTCAGCTTGGTGGGGGGACCTTACACTGTGGTCTTTTCCCATTGAGCCTTTGCTACGGCTGCCCCAAGCTTTAGTGCGTCCCTCAGCACGTAGTCCTGGACCTTGGAATGTGCCAGTCTGCAACATTTGGTCGTGGACAACTCTTTGCGCTGGAAGACCAACAAGTTTCGGGCAGACCAAAGGGCGTCTTTCACCGAATTAATAGTCCTCCAGCAGCAGTTGATGTTTGTCTCAGTGTGCATCCCTGGGAACAGCCCGTAGAGCACAGACTCCTGTGTTACAGAGCTGCTTGGGATGAACCTCGACAAAAACTACTGCATCTCTTTCCACACCAATCAGAGCAATTGTGAAGAGGAAGTTAATATTTGAAATACGAACAAAGGAGATGTTCAAGTGAAGTAGTTCTCCAATAGAAACTGCCTCCCTTTAAGGTGGTGTTTTGCTATGTCTGATTTGTGGGAGAGCAGTGTTAAATAATTCACACCCAGAAGATTAGGGGATAATCTGTCTGGGTCAGATCATCCTCCTGTTTTACATCACATTCGATGCTGTAAAATGGGCATCTGATTCAGTCCTGTCAGTTGCCTGCTAGGCAGGTTAGGTTAAAATTACCATTTCTGAATTTATCTCCAGTGAGTCTACAGGAAAGCTGAAGCAACAATTTGCACTTCTATCCCCTCCTAGCATTGGCTCCTGGTTCAGAAATGCCTCAACTTTAAAATTTTCAAGTTTGTTTTCAAATCCTTCCCTGTCTTTGTAACCTGCTCCAGTCCTGCAATCCTCCAAGAATTCTGCAGTCCTCCAATTCTGGCCTCTTCCACTCCCTTGATTTCTTTGCTCCACTATTGGTGTCTGTACTTACAGCTTTTAGGTCCTAACCTCCAGAATTCCCTCCTTAAATCTTTCTGCCTGTTTACCTCTTTGACCAAGCATTCGGTCACATGTCCTAATATCGCTACATGGCTCAATGTCAAATTTTGTGTGATAATGCTCCTGTGAAGCACCTTGGGACATTTTACTACATAAAGCTGCTATATAAGCTGCTGTTATACCGCTTATTTAGCAAAGTAAGATGTCAGAGCACTTTCACGGCAGGGGAAAAGTGGATACTGAGTGGCAAAAAGCACAGAAATTAGAGTTGGCTCAAAGATAGAGTTGTAAAAAGTGGTATTAGGAGGCTAATGAAACAGGGAAGGGGGAAGTGAGGCTGAAGATTTTGTGATAATAAAAACAGAAAGTGCTGCAAATACAGATGAAACTGATGAAAGGTCACCGACTTGAAACGTTAACTCTTTCTCTCTCCACATTGCGTGCCAAACAGCGTAAGCAGCATGCAATGGACAGAGCTAAGTGATCCCATAACCAACGGATCAGACCTAAACTCTGCAATCCTGCCAGATCCAGCCGTAAATGGTGGTGGACAATTAAACAGCTAACTGGAGGAGGTGGCTCCACAAATATCCTCATCCTCAATGATGGGGGAGCCCAGCACATTAGTGCGAAAGATAAGGCTGACGCATTTGCAACAATCTTCAGCCAGATGTGCCGAGTGGATGATCCATCTCGGCCTCCTCCTGAAGTCCCCAGCATCACAATTGCCAGACTTCAGCCAATTCGATTCACTCCGCGTGATATCAAGAAACGACTGAAGGCACTGGATACTGCAAAGGCTATGGGCCCTGACAATATTCTGGCAATGGTACTGAAGACCTGTGTTCCAGAACTTGCCACGCCCCTAGCTAAGCTGTTCCAGTACAGTTACAACACTGGCATCTACCCTGCAATGTGGGAAATTGTCCAGGTATGTTCTGTACACAAAAAGCAGGACAAGTCCAACCCAGCCAATTACCACCCCACAGTCTGCTCTCAATCATCAGTAAAGTGATGGAAGGTGTCATCGACAGTGCTATCAAGTGGCACTTGCTTAGCAATCACCTGCTCAGTGACGCTCAGTTTGGGTTCCGCCAGGGCCACTCAGCTCCTGACCTCATTACAGCCTTGGTTCAAACATGGACAAAAGAGCTGAACTCGAGGTGAGGTGAGAGTGACTGGCCTTGACATCAAGGTAGCATTTGACCTAGTATGGCATCAAGGAGCCCTAGCAAAACTGAAGTCAATGGGAATCATGGTTGTTGGAGGTCAATCATCTCAGCTCCAGGACATCACTGCAGGAGTTCCTCAGGGTAGTGTCCTGGGCCCAACCATCTTCAGCTGCTTCGTCAATGACCTTCCTTCAATCATAAGGTCAGAAGTGGGGTTGTTCGCTGATGATTGCACAGTGTTCACCATTCTCGACGACTCAGCTACTGAAGCAGTCCGTGTAGAAATGCAGCAAGACCTGGAGAATATCTAGGCTTGAGCTGATAAGTGGCAAGTAACATTCGCACCACACAAGTGCCAGGCAATGACCATCTCCAACAAGAGAGAATCTAACCATCTCCCCTTGACATTTAATGGCATTACCATCGCTGAATCCCCCACTATCAGCATCCGAGTGGTTACCATTGACCAGAAACTGAACTGGAGTAGCCATATAAATACCATGGCTACAAGAGCAGGTCAGATGCTGGGAATCCTGAGGTGAGTAACTCACCTCCTGACTCCCCAAAGCCTTCCCACCATCTACATGGCACAAGTCAGGAGTGTGATAGAGGGAGTGAATGTTTGTGGATGGGGTGCCAGTCAAGCGGGCTGCTTTGTCCTGGATGGTGTTGAGCTTCTTGAGTGTTGGAGCTGCACCCATCCAGGCAAGAGCAATTAGGGATGGGCAATAAACGCTGGCCTAGCCAGTGATGCCCACATCCCATGAATGAATTTTAAAAAATGCTACGAGACCTGTTGAGTTTTTCCAGCACTTTGTTTTTGTTTCAGATTTCCAGCATCCACAGTATTTGCTTTTATTTTGCAAAGTAAGTTCCAAAGGGTTGGGGCATAATGACTAAAGGAATTACCAGCAGTGGTGAAGCACAGGGAAAAAAATGAGTAATCCAGTGTCAAAAGAATGCACATTGTGACAGGGAAAAATGTTTGGAGATCATCACTGAAATAGATCATAGAGGGCTTTGAAAATGAGGAAGGGAGCTCAATTCTCTGATGCGTAAGGAGCCAGTGAAACTTTTCAAAGATTGGGAGATCTACAAAATTGCCACGATTTTCGCCTTTGGGCACAATCGGCGATCTGGGTACAAATTATACTCAAAATTGCGCTAATTTTTCCATGTCAATTTTTTACTCAAACTCATTTGCATGTCGCCACTTGTTAAAATCTTCCATGAACCGGCACAACTGGGCAACATTTTACAACGTAATTTTTAAAAAATGCATTAAAAACTATTCCTTGATATATTTGAGAGGTAACCTGGTGCAGTTTTATGAATAAGCTAAAAATGAGTTTTTCACAAAAGAAAACATTTTTATTCAATGTCTGGTGACCTGTGAGTAACCTGATTTTAAATAGTTGAGAATGTCTTTAAAAACTGTACAGAATGATTTCCTAGGTTCATTGCTATACAATAGTCAGTTTCTGAGTAAACTTAAAGTTTAAAAGCTTTTAAAAGGTGTCTATTAAGGCCCTTGCGCCTAAGAAAAAGGCTTAATTTTAAGAGCCTCTTTAAAGGCTCGCAGACAGGTGTAATCAGCGCAAACTCGCCTTGGTAATTAATTTGATTTGGGGTGTGGCCAGTTTTATAGGCGGGGCCGGCTTCCAGTGCAATGTTTTTAAACTAGTGCAAAAGATCGCAGAAGTTCGATTTGGGCTGAATCTACTTTTGTGCTTAAAAGTCCTCAATCTTTTGCGCTGATTTAGCCGATTCAACTGGAAGTGCTAGCACAACCTAGCAGAAACTCCAGTTTCTTTTTTGCTGTCTTGGCATTTCCTGTAATAATAGGCTTACACAGGCCTGGGGCAGGTGGGAATTCAAGAAGGAAATTGATTTTGGACCCAATTCTAGTCCTGCGTGTCAATGCAAGTAATCTGTTGCTCAGTGGTTTTCAGTATTTGCTTAAAGAGCAAGTACTTTATTTGCCTATTCCCTTTTTCTTTTTCCCATACATCTTCCTTTTTTTCCCCCTATTATTTAAATGACTTTTGACAGAGGTGTTCAAAATTATGAGTCTGGACAGTGTAGATAGAGGAACGTACTCCCATTGGCAGAAGGGTTGAGAACCAAAGGGCACAGATTTAAAGTGATTGGCAAAAGAACCAAAGGCGGCAAGAGTAAAATCTTTTTACGCAGTGATCGGTTGCGATCTGGAATGCACTGCCTGAGGAGGTGGTTGAAGGAGATTCAGTCGTGGTTTCTAAAAGGGAGTGGGATAAACACCTGAAAGGGAAAAAACTGCACGGCTGTAGAGAAAGGACAGGGGAGTGGGACTCGCTAAATTGTTGTTGCAGAGAGCTGACAGAGACGCGATGGGTTGAATAGCCTCCTCCTCTGCTCTGACCATTGTATGATTCTGTGAAGATTTGTGTCCCCCTTGCATTCCATGGTCGATTTATAATTGCTGCTGAAGCTGTGGTTGGTATAGCAGTGACCAGGGTTATTTTTGCCACAGTCGAGTTACGGTGCCCAAAGAAATGAAATTCAACATATTCTAGAAAGACTTACATTTATAAAGTGCCATTCCTGACCACCGGACGTCTCAAAGTGTTTTACAGCCAATGAAGTACTTTTAAATTATAGTCACTTTGGTAACTTAGGACCTGTCCAATTGACTGGCTGAAGTGCCTGAATTAAGCATTATTGACCTTTAGCTCCGGTGCAAATATCAGTCCTCTTCAGAGACAGCAAAAAAAAATCTCAATTCTAATAACATGATTAGTTCAAAACTGTATAAAACACTAAAAAAAAAATAATTATTTTTTCCGCATTTGAACCTTTATAGTTATTTTTTGTAACTTGTGCTTGGCTGTCACAATATACTTTGGGAAGGGAGCAATGAAAATAATGCATCTGTCACAAATTTCTTATAGGAACTAGAACCCCACCTCCCCTGTTGCCTTAACCCTTTCATACCTGGTTGTCATGTCAGTATGGTTTCCTGGACGGATTTTGATAACCTAAGGGCAGGTGGGGGGGTGGGGGTCGGAGAGGAATTTTCCAGATTTCTTTACCCTTTTTGGCCCTGGGACCTTTCTGTTCTTTTTACCTCTCCCAGGAGATAGCTTGACATCTGGGGTAGGGGATGCTGGGAAGTATTTAGACATCATGAATGTGGGGTAGGCTTGCTGGATCAGATGGTCTTTTCCTTCCTGTCATTTCCTTGTGTTCATCTGTGGGTTGTTGTGGTAGACTCTGGATATTGTTGTACCACAGGAGTAGGACTTAACATATAGTACCAATGATGCATCTTTCTCTCATTCACAAAACTTGATGTGTTAGAAATGTTAGTTCTAGCTGTATACACTGACCTGCGATGGAAAAGGAAGACAGAAACGCTGAAAAATTACTTGAGCTGTTTTCTAGCTTTCTGCTACTTGCCAGTTTAGCATTGGTAGCTTCGAAAATAAATTCAGCAACTTGCTTGTTCATTATTCTGTTCCTTACTTGCCCTTTTGGTGCCATTTAAGTGAATCAGACTGCTTGATTTGATACAGCACTCTGTACTAAAGGTTCAAAGCTCTAACTCTAATGCTGCAGCTTCTCACTTCTCTGGTAAGTTACTGGCCAGCCTTGTGCACCATTGATATTGCGCTTTATGATGTAATGGAATTCTGTTCTTTGAAGACTTGCATCACAAAGCTGACCTCCAAAATATCAAGATGGCTTTATTAATTTGGGCAACAGGATTTTAATCTCTTTGAATGTAAATCCACTTATCTTAATGGGAACTGTGCTGACTATGAACAATTTTTCCTTATTTTTCTACTGTCGCAGAATTAGTACTTAACATTACACTTTCAGATAAAAATGGAAATATTACCTTTTTCCTTAGACCTGGATAAGTTGAATAAGATCACTGTTAACCATGTTGCTGTAGGTAAGGACTTAAGATGAGTATTTAACAATGTATTGCAGCGTAACCCTTCCATTTATTGCTGATAGAAGGAATTGCATATTTTTGTCTCTAGATTGTATAAAATTGCTTGTATAATATTATGCTCCAAATGAACCATTTTTCCTTAACTTTTGATCCTACTTCTTTGTTATAAACTTGATTATCTTGCTATACCATTTATTTTATTTTGACTTTGTGGTGTAATATCAGAGGTATAGGGGAAAGTTACGTAATTGATGCCACACCCATTGAGAGAATCTTTGTAAAAGATAACTAGCGTATTTTAAAATCTTTAGCAGATATTAACATTAAATGAAAATCAAAACAAAGTACAATAATCTAATTCTTAAGACAAAGCTCATAGAAGACTAGCAGCAGTTATGACACAATGATAACTAGGAACTGATAGTGCCAGGGACGACAGCACAAACCTTTTTGGGATCTAAATATTGCCCCTGGGGAAAGGGTTCTTCAGCTTGGGGAGGGGGTTACAGAGATGGAAGAAGAAAGACACATGGAGCTTATCATTGCACAACATTTTGGGAAAAGATGAGCATAAAAGGAA
The DNA here is from genome assembly GCF_036365525.1 of Heterodontus francisci. Taxonomy (NCBI): domain Eukaryota; kingdom Metazoa; phylum Chordata; class Chondrichthyes; order Heterodontiformes; family Heterodontidae; genus Heterodontus; species Heterodontus francisci. Next base: position 74,946,812 of record NC_090381.1, read on the forward strand.
AACCTTGTTTTCTTGCATCGTTTCCCCTTCATCCTTGTCATTTCCTATATGCTAGAGTAGGTGTATAATGACCTCATGAGAATTAGCACTTGGGGAAATAGAAGTTTGAAATAGCAGTTCATTTGAAGAAAAATGGAACATTTCAGTAAAAGATGGAATATTCATTATAGCTCAGAGCAAACTGTTCAAAATTCCAATTTTGCTTTAATGCAGTTCCTGGTTTATACAAACTGTTAACTGTGCTTCATATTGCTTTCAATCAGGATTTGAAACAGGAGCTCAACTTCATTTTTAGTACATAATTTTAATTGCATGCTATTATGAAAATAAAAGATGTTAGCCAAATGTTGCTGTAGCTGGACATCTAACGTCATCTGTTAGTTAGACTTGCCCTTGCAAGTTTAGGTTTTTTAATTTTTTGCACGACAACTTGCTGAATGTGCGAGCTGATAATGTCACGTCAAGAGAAACGGCATCTGGGGCCTGAGTGAACCATTGTATCTCCTGAACCAATTAGATTGAAGAATTAAGAAGTAAACAGCACAAGGATGAGAAGGATGGTTAGATTAGAGTGAGTGAATTCAATGTCAAATCAGGTACAGGAAGAGAAATAGAGAAGAAAGAAAGACTGGATTTTAACGTAAATAAGGAGGATGCTTCTGCCTACAGTGCATTGTCATTGAACGCAAGAGGATAAGAAGTCGTATTAGAAAAAGTCATTCGGCCCATCAAAGCTCATTTCTTTCAATTTAATTTCTTCCTTTAGGAATAGGGTAGGATTGTTGTGTTGCTTTTTTTCAAGATTTTGGCTCAAAAATAAAATGAATTAGTAATAGAAAGCATTGCTACTATTAATATTTCGAATGCACTATACTGTATGTTTGTACAGCCTCATTACATTGTTCACAGTTACAGTCATAATGTGCCCTCCAACTTGAAAAGATTCAAGTGCTTCAGTCCTTGAGTTATTGGATCATATATTCCATCCTCTCTGTACCACTTTGTCTTACCTTTGCCCACTTTGGTTGTCCATCACTGCTTGATGGTGCCATCTGGAGTGATTGACCTAACTATATTTATTACTTGCCTCCCTGCTGCATTCTTAGACTTTATCAACAGCCTGTACAAAACAAAACTATTTTACTATGGTGTTCTCATTATTGTGGGCCCAGTATATTTATATAACACTAATGTTTATTTTTTCCTCTTCTGTTCTACCTTAGCTTGCTGGCAAACACTCTGAGGCAATATTGGTGTTAAAATGAAGTTCCCTGTACAGAGACTGTACTCGGTGTCCCGAACTGTTCACCACCTGAATACACCTCGCATTAATTCTCGCAGGCTACCCTGGAATTCTGCAGCTCGCCCATACTCCACTTTCAACAGACTTTCCCTGAGGCCACAAAAGCCACTTCCTTTGAAAGTTGGATGCTATCCCCACAGAAATTTCATTCTAGCTAGATTGGCAACACGACTGCTAAAAATTCGCTACCTTGTACTGGGATCAGCAGTAGGAGGTGGTTACACAGCAAAGAAGGTATGTCAGAAACTTGTATTAATTTATACACTTCGTAGGCAATATTCTGGGAAAATGAAAAAGAACTGATGGGAGGGATAATATATTTTTATTAGCTAACCACGAGTTTGCTTATCACTTCAGAGGCATGACAGAGTCTCAAGAATAAACTTAACCCATCTTCCTCCAACTGACTGCATAAGAATATGTAAATTATTTCATCATTGCTATTAAAAATTTCTTCATTGCCTTAATGTTTTGTAGGCTTGTGTTTTTTTTCATTATATAGTTCATTTCAACTGTTCCTATATTTGTGAAGTTATTTAGCTTATACATTTCAATGAGATGTTCCATTTGGTATTTTGCTGCTACTCAAAATTCTAAAAGCAAAATTAGAGGACTTGCAAAAATACTGAAGCATAAAGGAAGTTTAAATTGAAACTTTATTGCAGTGGTTCTCAAAGTGTGGTCTGTGGATCACTGGTGGCCAACGAGGGTCATCCAGGTAGTTCATGAGGGTCCTCGAGGTGGTCCGCAGGCTGGTCCAAGATGCCAGTCACTGACGCGCAATGCCACGGCCAAGGCCATATGAGAGGACAGGCCAGAACCCTCACATGATGTCACACAACCAGACCAGCCGCTGTGTGTGCAACATGGGTCATCATGTGCGAACAACAACAGCGCGTTTTATAAGCAAGATTTATGTTAACGTTGATTTTGTTTGATATAGATGTAAGATAAGTATTAGTTTCTCAGAAAATTATTGTGATGATGGAACATATCAGAATGTTTCAACAAAATGTGTTCTCTTGTATTAATGTTTATAATATGAAAATATTTATACTTTTGCTGGCATGAATTGATAATTTACTTATGTTAAAAATTAATAAATTTATTACATGTAGCAGCAAAATATTTCTCAGTTGGTCTGTGGGGTCTTTTGCCCTGCCTAAGTGGTCCGTGGATGGAAAAGTTTGAGAACAGCTGCTTCATTGGACTTGATTATCACATATCTTTTGGCTGCACTGTAAAAATATTTATTTCTAATATTTTCAAGTTCTGATGAAAGGTTATCGACCAGAAATGTTAATTCATTTTCTCTCTCCACAGATGCCGCCAGACCTGCTGAGTATTTACAACATTTCTGATTTTATTTCCGATTTCCAGCCTCGCCAGTATTTTGCTTTTGTATTTATGTTTATCTATTTTCTTTCATAGACGTATGACCAATGGAAGGAAATGATGCCTGACCTAACAGAGTATAAGTGGATAATTCCAAATTTTATCTGGGAGCTTGATGAGCATATTAACTTTGGTGAGCTGTTTTTAGTTGCAGATATATATTCAAAAGTACTTAAGCTGTGATGTCTGTTCAGAATATATTACAGTGATTTAATTGTTCTGATTGCTGTGCTGTTGCTTACCTTTAAATGATCCAGGTCTTGATCTGATCCCTTCATGGCCATTTCAGAGACATGGGTAGAGCAGGGACAGGAATGGATGTTGCGGGTTCCGGGATTTAGATGTTTTACTAAGAACAGAGAAGATGGTAAAAGAGGGGGGGGGTGTGGCATTGTTAATCAAGGAAAGTATTACAGCGGCAGAAAGGACGTTTGAGGACTCGTCTACAGAGGTAGTCTGGGCCGAGGTTAGAAACAGGAGAGGAGAGGTCACCCTGTTGGGAGTTTTCTATAGACCTCCAAATAGTTCCAGAGATGTAGAGGAAAGGATAGCAAAGATGATTCTTGACAGGAGCGAGAGTAACAGGGTAGTGGTTATGGGGGACTTTAACTTTCCAAATATTGACTGGAAATACTATAGTTCGAGTACTTTGGATGGGTCTGTTTTTGTCCAGTGTGTGCAGGAGGGTTTTCTGACACAGTATGTAGACAGGCCAACCAGGGGCGATGCCACATTGGATTTGGTACTGGGTAATGAACCCGGCCAGGTGTTAGATTTAGAAGTTGGTGAGCACTTTGGCGATAGTGATCACAATTCGGTTAGGTTTACCTTAGCGATGGGCAGGGACAGGCATATACAGCAGGGCAAGAATTATAGCTGGGGGAAAGGAAATTATGATGCGATTAGGCAAGATTTAGGATGCGTAGGATGGGGAAGGAAGCTGCAGGGGATGGGCACAATCGAAATGTGGAGCTTATTCAAGGAGCAGCTACTGCGTGTCCTTGATAAGTATGTACCTGTCAGGCAGGGAGGAAGTTGTCGAGCGAGGGAGCCGTGGTTTACTAAAGAAGTTGAAGCGCTTGTCAAGAGGAAGAAGAAGGCTTATGTTAGGATGAGACGTGAAGGCTCAGTTAGGGCGCTTGAGAGTTACAAGCTAGCCAGGAAGGATCTAAAGGGAGAGATAAGAGCAAGGAGAGGACACGAGAAGTCATTGGCGGATAGGATCAAAGAAAACCCGAAGGCTTTCTATAGGTATATCAGGAATAAAAGAATGACTAGAGATAGGTTAGGGCCAATCAAGGATAGTAGTGGGAAGTTGTGTGTGGAATCGGAGGAGATAGGGGAAGTGTTAAATGAATATTTTTCGTCAGTATTTACAGTGGAGAAAGAAAATGTTGTCGAGGAGGATACTGAGATACAGACTACTAGGCTAGATGGGATTGAGGTTCACAAGGAGGAGGTGTTAGCAATTTTGGAAAGTGTGAAAATAGATAAGTCCCCTGGGCCAGATGGGATTTATCCTAGGATTCTCTGGGAAGCCAGGGAGGAGATTGCAGAGCCTTTGTCCTTGATTTTTATGTCGTCATTGTCGACAGGAATAGTGCCGGAAGACTGGAGGATAGCAAATGTTGTCTCCTTGTTCAAGAAGGGGAGTAGAGACAGCCCTGGTAATTATAGACCTGTGAGCCTTACTTCGGTTGTGGGTAAAATGTTGGAAAAGGTTATAAGAGATAGGATTTATAATCATCTTGAAAAGAATAAGTTCATTAGAGATAGTCAGCACGGTTTTGTGAAGGGTAGGTCGTGCCTCACAAACCTTATTGAGTTTTTCGAGAAGGTGACCAAACAGGTGGATGAGGGTAAAGCCGTGGATGTGGGCTATATGGATTTCAGTAAGGCGTTTGATAAAGTCCCCCACGGTAGGCTATTGCAGAAAATACAGAAGTATGGGATTGAAGGTGAATTAGTGCTTTGGATCAGAAATTGGCTAGCTGAAAGAAGACAGAGGGTGGTGGTTGATGGTAAATGTTCATCCTGGAGTATAGTTTCTAGTGGTGTACCGCAAGGATCTGTTTTGGGGCCACTGCTGTTTGTCATTTTTATAAATGACCTGGATGAGGGTGTAAGAAGGGTGGGTTAGTAAATTTGCGGATGACACGAAGGTCGGTGGAGTTGTGGATAGTGCCGAAGGATGTTGTAGGTTACAGAGGGACATAGGCTGCAGAGCTGGGCTGAGAGATGGCAAATGGAGTTTAATGCGGAAAAGTGCGAGGTGATTCACTTCGGAAGGAGTAACAGGATTGCAGAATACTGGGCTAATGGGAAGATTCTTGGTAGTGTAGATGAGCAGAGAGATCTTGGTGTCCAGGTACATAAATCCCTGAAAGTTGCCACCCAGGTTAATAGAGCTGTTAAGAAGGCATATGGTGTGTTAGCTTTTATTAGTAGGGGGATCGAGTTTAGGAGCCATGAGGTCATGCTGCAGCTGTACAGAACTCTTGTGCGGCCGCACCTGGAGTATTGCGTGCAGTTCTGGTCACCGCATTACAGGAAGGATGTGGAAGCTTTGGAAAAGGTGCAGAGGAGATTTACTAGGATGTTGCCTGGTATGGAGGGAAGGTCTTACGAGGAAAGGCTGAGGGACTTGAGGTTGTTTTCGTTAGAGAGAAGGAGGAGAAGAGGTGACTTAATAGAGACATATAAGATAATCAGAGGGTTGGACAGGGTGGATAGTGAGAGCCTTTTTCCTCGGATGGTGATGGCAAACACGAGGGGACATAGCTTTACGTTGAGGGGTGATAGATATAGGACAGATGTCAGAGGTAGTTTCTTTACATAGAGAGTAGTAGGGGCGTGGAACGCCCTGCCTGCAACAGTAGTAGACTCGCCAACTTTAAGGGCATTTAAGTGGTCATTGGATAGACATATGGATGAAAATGGAATAGTGTAGGTCAGATGGTTTCACAGGTCGGCGCAACATCGAGGGCTGAATGGCCTGTACTGCGCTGTAATGTTCTATGTTCTAAAAGTATAATTTAATATTGGTGGTCATTGTGAAACTGTTGGCGTTCGCCATCCTTAATTCCTCTGCAACTGACAGCAACCTCTGGAGTCTGCACATGAGTGTGAGAAATCAAAAGTTGCTGTCAATGTTTTTATGCTCCTCCAGAGGGCACAATGTTGAAGTACCTCCAGAATGCAATCAATTAGAAATCATTGAACTGATGAGAATCTCCACTCTTGTGCTCGTAGTCTTGGTGTAAAAACCCTTTAGAAAGTTATTTTGTTGAATCAGGTGTAACTGCATTTTATAACAGCGCACTAAGTTTATAATTACTGTTAAACAGCCTCACTAGCCCTGAAAGTGTAATTTTATAATTGTTGAATATCAGATATTTCAATTATAAGAAATTCCACATTTTTTAAATGTTTGTTTATATTTTAGCTTCTACCTTAATCCCAGGTTATGTACCAGTCATTTATTTAGCTTTCTGTAAAATTTAAAAATTAAACATGAAAGGATTCAATGGTTTCTACTTCTTGGTTTGGTGTCTGAGAATACTTAAATATGATTGGCCGTTTATCCTGCATGATGACCTCACTGTTGCTGGATGCCTGGAGATCCCCTTGACTTGGTGCCTGATTCAAACTGACTGACACCGCTGACCCCAAAATCTAGCCCATTAACAACAGCAAATGTACCTAAATGTTTACTGTTAAACAGGTGGATGACTTAATAGTTTTGGACGTTATGCCACTTTTCAAGCTAGGAAATCAGAAGCAAATGTGCTGCTTTTTTGTTCAGTATTGATTCTCATGAAAGACTGCACAGACTATTTTCTGTTCATTTAAAATGGTGTTAGGACTTAAAGAGGAAACATTTTGTTTTCCTGTGTTAATATGCGTTGGTTCGAGGGAAGTTACCTGAATTTCTCAGCAAAAATTAAGTCCGCTCTCTTTCCCCCCCCCACTGAACCGCAATTTTAGTGCAGGCATTAAGTGGTTGTTTTCCCTGGCTAAAGAGTCTAGAACTAGGGGTCATAGGCACAGGATAAGGGGTTGCTCATTTCAGACTGAGATGAGGAGGTGTTTCTTCAATTAGAGGTTTGTGAATCTTTGGAATTCTCTACTCCAGTGGGCTGTGAATACTCAGTTGTTGACTATATTCAAGACTGAGATTGATAGATTTTTGGGCATTAAGGGAATTGAAGAATATGGGGATAGGGTGGGAAAGTGGAGTTGATGTAAATGCTCAGCCATGATTTTATTGAATGGCTCAGGGACCCATATGGCCTACTCCTCCTATTTCTTATGTTGTAACTATACTTTTGCCTGAAGAGAATAGTGAATGCAAATGTAAAATATGGGCATTAATATACTTTCAACTTTTTTTTTAGAAAAAATTAGGGAAATCTTCTCTGATGCAGAACTTGCTAAGTTGCTACCCGATTTTGATAAGGTTGGAGAAAGCCTGAATCATCTCAAAAGTCTACTATCGCCAGGTTGGTATCTGTTTGAGATATGATATGAGAGCTGTATGAAGAAGTATTGAAGGTGGTGTGTCCCCACCACAAACTCTGTGTCTTTGACATCAATTCTATTTCCTCTCCCCCTACCATTGTCTCAGATTGAACCAGATTGTTTGCAACTTTGGCATCCAGTTTGATCCCAAGCTGAGCTTTCAACCCCATATCCTCACCATCACAGACTACTTCCACTTCACTAACATTGTACTCCTCCTCTATTGCTTCACTTTACCTGCTGCTGCAACTCTCATCAGTGCCTTTGTCATCTCCAGACTTGACTAATCCAGTACTTTCCTGGCTGGCCTCCCATCCACCATGCTCTGCAAACTTTAACTCATCCAAAGCTCTGCTGTCGTTATCCTATCCTGCACCAAATCCTGCTCCTGCATTACACTTGCTCAGTCCCCCAATCCCTCCAATTTAAAATTCTTATCCCAGTATTTAAATCCCTTTGTTGCTCTTCCCCTCCCTATCTCCGTAACTTCCTTCAGTCCAATAAATCTCTCCCTCAGAACTCACTGTTCCTCTAAATCTGCCTCCATCTGCATACCCGCTCCCTTTTCTCTGCCATTGGAAGCTGTGTCTTAGCTGCCTAGGGTACATGCTCTGGAATTCCCTCCCGAACACACTCCTCCTTAAAAACCCATCTCTTTGACTGAGCTTATGATCACCCTTCCTAATATCTCCTTCCTTACTTGGCAACTATTTTTGTCTGATTGACCTTCTGTGATATGGCATAGGTTAAAGGTGGTATATAAATGCAAGTTGTTATTGTATAGTTGCATTTGTTGCTGAGTCAGTTGAATTTGTATATCAGCAGATTTCAGATGTAGCAGTGTTGAGTTCAAGTTTAGTCTAGCTGGCCTTTTTGTTTCATCCCAGTAAAAATATCCACAGATAAAAGTGGGATAAGGATGATATTTTTAAAAATTGAATGCTACTATATTGCAGGTTACGTTTTCAGAACAGGGAAGAAACCCTCTAACCTGGATTAGATGCTATGTAATTGATGAACAAACAATTTATACTGGATGTGTTCTGAAATCACCATCGTAGAAGAAAACTGCTTGTACAATTATCAGTAGTAATGTGTCTGACTTCTTGATTAGCTCTAGGGTTGTCCCAAAATAGCTGAAATTCACTGGTCTGTAATTGGTCAAATGGTACCATTTCGAGAATGGGTTGACTGATAGTATGGTGAAGTACACAAAGCAATGCTGCCTTTAATTGTATGTTTGTTCAGATAGAGCTGTCATCATTAACATCTTGTAGATGATGTCAAACTCTAACTTCAGTTTTGTAGTGCTGCAGTGACAGGGCATTCTTGTTGATGTGGGATACTGGAAAACATGAGAATGCATCGGAAATATTAGCATCATAAATACTATTTAAAAGCAAATGCTAATAGTTTTTCTTTTAAGATGATAGTACACGATGCTGAAGAATGAACTGATCTAATTTCTACCATAGATTACTGAAATTCTGTTCCATACCAATTCTAGAAAATGACTAAAATGCAGCATTTAAGATTTTGGTGATGAATTGTATCATTACAGAGTAATCTACACATTTCAGTGTGTTTCTCAAGTCAAAATGTGCACTGGGGCATACTAGTTAAAGATGTGATTTATATTTGTGTTATTTTGCTGCCTTTTCACAGGTGAAATTTTGTATAATGAAGTCAAAGGAGTCTCTGATCTTCTGTTGTTAGGTGTGTGAATCCCTTTTGTTGTCATTAACCCACCTGCTTACAGTTAAAAAAGTAAGCCTGATACATTTTGTCTAATCTACAGTATCTACATTGTTTAAAGCCATTTGTTTTATGCTTACATTATACCACTGAAATTGTTGATTGAATTTGAGATTACTGGAACTTCCATTTTGCTAATGGAACAGTGTTTCCCTTTAGGTGATTGCAAGACACAATTTGATAAGTAACTTACCATTTTCAGTTAAAACTCAGCTCTTGGAGCTTTACACATTTTGAATGCTGGAATTTGGCCTGCATCATTAGAAGTACATGTCATAGAGAAAAGAAAAACCTGAAAAATTCTATTTAAAAAGGATTAACTCAGTTTTCTTACACTTAACAACAGATTATTTTTGTATTTTCTGAAAAGATGTACTTTATATAAATGTATTTCTTAGTAAACCCCCCCCCCCGTAAAATATTTTCAAGCTGTCTGAAAGGCCTGTGAGTTAATTTTCTGCTCATTTGCCTCCTTTGACTTCAGTAAATTCTGTGAGAAATGTATGTAAAATTAAAGTGGCAATTTATTCAAATATGAACTAAATGTCATCTAATTTTTCAGTATAGTAATATTTTCAGACTTATCTTGTAGCACAAGCATGTAGGGGTGTCACAGAAAGACAAACCAAAATGTAAATTGACAATAGAATGTTTAACCAAGTGAAGGTGAGTATTGCCAAGTAATACTGTTGTAAGGGAAGTACTTCAGTTTATCTTGGTTATGTTTCAAAGACTTGCCTCAAAGTCTCCATATTATCAGCTTTCTAATAGATTAATGTATTACATTTGCAGTGGGGAACCATAGCATACATAATTTATTTTAGAAGTTAGAAGTAATTGATCCTTTTTCCCTTGAATGGAGTAGTGTCTTGTAATTACCTAAAGGGAAACATTTTTCAATGTTAGCAAAATAGAAATCTCAAATATCGTCAATTTCAGTGGTATAATTCAAAAATAATGCAAATGGCTTTAAACAATTTATGGCACTGTAAATTAGACAAACAATACCAGGATTTTTTTTTTGCCTGTAGATGTGTTTTTTGGTGCATATTCTATTTTAGAAGATCTGGCAGTAGTCATTTTTTTTAATTGATTGCTGAACAGAGAAAATGTTTCTGTTCAGTTTTGTTCAGCCAGACATACAAATTTAAAGCAGTAATGGGGGAGGAAAAAAATCTAGTCTTGTGTGCCAAATAGAAGCTTATAAGCTTTTATTATGTATAAACATTATTGCCATGGTCACCGATTAAAATTGAACATACATTTAAAGATAACACTTGCATTCCTTGACAAATTCTGAGTTACGTTGCCAACAAAAACTGTAGTGTTGTGATTGTTTCAACTCCAATATCTCTCTTCAAGTTTTCCTCATTTCACAAATCACTGACTGCAAAAAAAACCTCTAAAGCCACCTATAAAAGCTTACAAAAGAAAGGCAATATGTTATCACACTCAAAAATAAAAGTATTATAATCAGTTGTCCATTACATGTTATCCCAATGGTCCATGCTTCCCATTCCGCTTGAGTGACAAATGTAAATAGAAAGTACCAGTAGAATAGATCTAGATAAAAAATACTCTGCAGATACTGGAAATCTGAAATAAAAACAAGAAATGCTGGAAATACTCAGCAGGTCTGGCAGCATCTGTGGAGAGAGAAGCAGAGTTAACATTTCAGGTCAGTGACCCTTCTTCAGAACTAATACTCTATATATTCTAATATTTTATATTCAAGTAGATCCAGATACCTGATTAAGCTATAATATGCTAAAGGTTGAAATTTAAGAACATGAAATGTTTAATAGAGTACTTGTTCACTACTGGTGTATAATTTGGCTTTAATTTATTTGTGGGAAAGAATTCTTACTTTATCAATGTTTGCAGCATGAATAAATCATGTATATTTAACTTACTTGTGAAATAAGCCTGCTAACGGAATTCTTTCATTCTGTAGGTATGGTCAGTTAATTTCACAACACAATGCCCAATTGTAAATTCTAGTATCAGGGAGCTCTGATATTATTTTGCATATGCTGGTTGAGCGCTTATGATGTTGCTCAGACAGAACTTTTTAAAAAAAAAAATCTAATTGATTAAGCTCAGCTGCTAATATCTCTGAATGGGCTTGCCTGCAAATTGAGTCCAAGCTTTGTCCAAGGACCATGAGTTTCATCAGGCCCAGGATTTCAGCATAGTTGCATTTTCAGTTACAATTTTTAAATGCTTGGTGTTATCTCAACTTACTCAAATTTTCAGTTTTTTGTATGTAATGTGCTACTTTCTATGTTTGTTGTGAAATGCAATGTACTGATTTAAATGGCCCCTGCTGACCACATGACTAAATTCCAAAAGCTCAGTTGATTGGCATCCCATTTATCCCTTAAACCTTCACTCCCTCCATCACCGGTGCATCTTGCTATAGTATGTACACTCTACAAGATGCACCACAGCAACGCGACAAGGCATCTTCGACAGCTTCTCCCAAACCTGTGATCTCTACTACTTAGAAAGACAAGGGCAACAGATGAATGGGAACACCACCACCTGCAAGTTTCCCTCCAAGTTCTAACTTGGAAATATATCGCTGTTTCTTCATCGTTTCTGGGGTCAAAATCTTGGAACTCACTCCCTCCCACCACCATGGGAGTACCTTCACCACATGGACTGCAGCAGTTCAATAAAGCTGCTCACCACCACAGGGCAATTAAGAATGGTCAATAAATACCTGCGTTACCAGTGACACCAATATCACGTGAATAAATTTTTTAAAAGCGTAGTTAATATGGACCAATCAAAGTGACTTGGAATGTTGGCTCTTTTTATTAAATTTGTTCTTGGGATAATCATATATTCATTTATAGAATGCTTAATTATATAGATGATTTTTGGTAAGTATTTTAGTATATTAATAAGGCCGAAAGCCTCCGGTTTTAGCAGCCATTTTAATTTAACGGCTATGAGCAGTGTTTCCCAAGGCTCGGGAAACCTGACAGCTAAAAGGAGGCAAGAACATCTGGTGGCAGCAGGTAAATGCTTTTCCAGCACTGCTTGTGGGCCAGGAGGAGCAGGAGTGCTTTGTCCCTGGCTGTTCAGTCTAACCTGTCATGATCTGTCTCGCCCCACAATCTGATGCTTTACCCCTCCACTGCGATCTCCCACCCCTTGTGCTTTCTTTTCTCTCCCCCCTCCCTTTCACCTCTCCACAATCTCTCCCTTATATCTGATTCTCATGTTCGGTATTCTGCTGGCTGTTGGGAGGGAAACTGAGAATAAAACATTTAAATTGAGGTCTTGCTGTTACCTTTGGCAGGACCTCTGGTTTTCCCATCATAAAGGTTGCCCCTTACCTTAAATTTCAGGGTCAATAGGTCTGTTCCTGATTCTAGGAGAGAATCCCCCTTTTTTTTCCCTCACACTTACATGTAAAAAAAAATCCCCTGCTTTTCCATAGTACTGCAACCAAAACACCGGTGGACATTGTGATTCTTCCATTAAAATTAGATGGTAAATCTCACTTTGGATCAATATTTTTAGTAAGCTTCATCTTGCTGTTTGCACATTTACTGATTGCTGTTTTCCCTCCTTTAAATGTAATTAATTGTTTTAGGCATTGAACTTTCTAATTGGTTTATTGTGTAATAAAAATTGGTCCATTGTTATCTGGTTTATTGCAGATTCTGCTGAAAATTCTACTGCTATGAAAGCATCTGATAATCAAGGGTTTGACAACAATGGGAAACAGTATAAAAAGGCAGGTTTCTAGTTATAAACTAGTTGATTCTTTAAATTACTTGCCTCGGAATAGAACGATGGGAGCCTTTGTTTTTATTACCTTAAACATAGAGCAATTGAGAAACTGTAATATCGACAATTGTTGCAAACTGGTTGACATGAAGCTTGGGGCAAAAATGTGTCTAATTGGATATTAGAATTGAAAAGCACTTATGTTTGGTGATCGAGCACGTTTTCAACTTGAGTTGTTTTATCCATATCAATGAAACATTCCTGTTTTACAGATATGAATTTTTACAGGATTGATCAGATTCATTCATCTGTTAGCACACAATATAAGGGAATTCTGAAAATTGTATTCTGTGTTTTGTTACTTTATGGCTATGTATCTATCTTCCTAAATAGCCAGCTCACACATTTAAGTCTGTTATATTTTCAAAAATAATTTGTTTACGCTATACTTAAACATTAAATTGAAGTGCAAACCGAACTGAGAAGGTGATACACTATTACAATGATTGAAAGGTGCTGATATATGACATTTTCCTATGAATGTTTCATGTATCAATTTTTTGATTTGGACAGATAGAGGAAATGGGTAATTTTTCCCTGCTTTGCTAACGTTGGGTATCGTTCTTTATATTTCAGAAATCTAAGTTGATGTTCCATTGTGCTGCTTGTGGAGAATTGTAACAGTAGGGTAACCTCAAATGGCTGTATGAGTTAGCAACAGTGCTCACCGATGCCAAAAAGATTACATGGACAGAGAGGCCCAAATGTAAAGGGTGGGAAATGATTTGTGTGGGGTAATCATAAAAGTACTATTGAGAGCCACAGAATTAGCGTGGTTGTGAAGGATGAGGAAAAGAATAGGAACTTGAGGAAAATACAATGAAAAGAGTGAAGGGCAGCCCTGTGGAGGCAAAAGCTTTTGACTGTATGGTGAAATGCATGAGTAATTGTAGTGGGAAATGTTATATTCATTTTCAGAATTCTTGAATTATGGGTGTGTTTATTTGTAGAAGTATACACCAGGATAAGTCAGGAAGCAATATGGTTGCTGGCAGCTTTTCCCCAACCCATCTATGTTTTCTTGTGCTGTGATCACATTTGAAGTGTAGTGTGTACGATGCACAAGACTTAGTTGCATAGATAATTTTAAGCGAAGGCCTAATTGCACTTAAGATAATTAAATTTAAATAACTAATATTTTTCTATTTTTATGTTAAAGGTGGAGTCATTTGAACTCTAAACAAAACTGATGAAATTCATAATATTCAAGTATGCTATATTGTGTAAGAACCTGACAAGATTTTGTGCTGATTGGATTAGAACCGTCTGCAAAATTATTTGACTTCAATCATGAAGAATTCAATGTTAGAATTGTTTTGTATTCATTATTTCTGCAGAAGTCGTGTTGTTATCTGAGGTTATTGGAGTTGTTAACTGTAAAGATATTAAATTATGTATGATGTAAGTATTGTCATAGTTTAGATGATGTAACTTTGAGCTCTTTTTGTCTGAACCTAAGTATCAGTATATTATAAACTGGATTTGCTGAACTCATGTACCCCTTACCAATGGGTGCCAAATGCAGCAGTCCTTTATTCATTAAGCGCTACATACTTTCCCATTCCTTCCAAGTGTTCATTTGTCTTTTATGTTGTGTTTTTTTTTATTTTTCTCCCTAATTCTCTCCCTTACCCATTGAAAACTCATTGAAGGGTGTGCTTGGGGAGCTCATTCTAATCCAGCAGCAAATCCAGGAGCATGAAGAAGCAGCACGCAGGGTCGCCGAACAGTTAAGCTCTGGCTCCTCTCAACAGAAACGAAAGGTGATAGATTGAACCATCATTTGAGATAACCCAAGCTTGCTTGCTTGGTGCTGATTTTCGTTCAAGGATGTTGTGCATATTTGAATTGCTCATTGGTATTGCATATTAAAGGAAATACTATTTAAAAATCCATTGAGAAATGGCTATCTGTGAACAACAACCTGTGAGACATTTTAATATTCAGTGAAAATGAGCTGTTATGAATATGTGCAAACAGTTTACTAATTAGTCATTCATGGATTGTGTGCATGAAGTTTATGATCTACTTTCACAAATTGCCTGCACTCAATTGCATTATTTTACATAAACTCCTAACATATTTTAATTGGCATTTATATATGTTGAATTTGTGGATGCAGTTCTAACTCATCCGCCAAGGTTTGAAATGGCCCAGAAGTTGCAAATGATATCATAGACTGCAAAAATTCATGGTTGAAGGTTAAGCTACTGTAATGGCCAACAGTGTTTCATGTAGAAACTGCTTTCCTTTGGGACAGATGTGAAAGAATCTATTATTTAGAAGCATGGTTTAGGTTTGTTCAACTATTTTGACAATTGCAATTTAATGGTTTGTTACCCTGTGTATAACTTGACCAATATTCAAATTAGTTTGCATCTATATGAAGGAATAAAGGGATATTTTGACGGGGTTAGCTAAAAAGTTGAGGGGGGGAGTCTGGTGTGGAGCATTAATGTCCACACAGGCCAGTTGCACAGTGTGGCCTGTTTTTGTGCTATAGACTCTAATTCTATTTGCCATGAGACACTAACCTATTCTACAATATCTTCATCTTTGCATATTTAAGAATGGTCTGAATAATGAAAAATTAGATACTGTGGTATGCTCTACCACTTGCATGATGTCTGTAGTTTTGAGCAATCTTTTGTATATTTATGAAGGATGGTGGAAAAAGGAGATTAAAAATCTTGTTACCCTTGAGTTCTGCAGACTTGTCAATTCAATTGTGGTAATGCTATATGACATCACACAGTCTGAAGTTAGTTTGCTGGCAGGTGAAGATAATTTCTCGTTCTGCGTGAGTTTCTTTTTGAAGCCTCAGTTGTGTTGCATTGCTGTTATTCAGTACCATACCTGATCTGCAGTAGTGTCTATAGGTACAAAAATACAGACTAATTCCTAATCTTCTCCATGCTATCTGTTACTTCAGTAATCATCAATGTAGAAGTGCACATGTCGTGACAGCAATTGATAATTGCTATCAGTGCATCTCTAGCAACATATCAGATGTTTTCACTCTATTATTGACAGGTCATCTATTGGCTGATTATTACTTTTGAGAAAGATTGCACTTCTGACAATTTCAACCTCCTGCAGTTTAACTAGTTTTCCAATGTTGCCATATTCTAACATCATGTTGTATCAGATATGTGTTAGTCATGTGTCTAATTTGGATTAATTAGGGTGAATGTTTATAATGACATCTGCCTGACAAAATACAAACAAAGATTTAATTGTGCCTGAAAACATGGGGTAGATTTTAAACTTGCTGCTCGGACGTAAAGCTGGCATGGTGATTTGGATTCCTGTCAAACCTTCATTACCATTGAAATTAAAATTGGGCGGTTTCTATACCGGACAGCTGATCCACAATACCAGTTTTATGCAGGAATAGCAAGTTATTTAATCATTTACTAACTGAAATATTGCAATTTTGCAATATCCAAATAATACACCATTGCAAGAAACTTCTTATAGCAGACTTAGAGTACGTAACTCTCAATATAATGGACCTTTTCCTTGGATCTGGCTGAAGTTCAGAGAGGAACCTGGGTCCTAATAAAATTAACCCCTGCCAAGTTACTGTGCTGACATCCACAAATTTGTAATAAAATTTAATTGTAGTGCCATATTTTACAAAAGAAATAAATGAGATTAAAATATGTGGTGGTTGTAATAAACTTTGACTAACTTTGAGGTCTCAAGTGGAATTTTGGTAGGTTTGTGATGTGGTGCAGTTGAATCTGCTGCTGGAATATTAAGTGAAAGAAAAACATTGCTTGTCAGTTGATTTTTTTTTTAAATGACCAGGCCTAAGAATTTTTTTCAACATAGTTTTCATTTGTTTGGCTATTTTATTTCCTTCGCTGTATTTTCAGATATCAGACAAGGACAAAGCTGAACAGCTGCAAGAAGAGCTTCTCCGCACACAGGTAGTGAAAGTGAATACTTAATGAATGTCAATTGTATTGTGAGCTTTTGGGTTTTGGACATGTAAACCTAATTTGCATGTGCTGCCTGACAAATAACGTAACTCCAACTTCAAACCTTTTGTGATGCTGGTGATGACATTATCCCTGTTTTACCTAAACCACCATTAATGTATTTAATTAAAATGTCAGGAGTATTGCATCACTTTCAAAGCTATTATATACCAGCTTGAGAAAGGATAAAGAAATACTGACACAAATATATCCTGGAGGCAGTTTCTAGTTTAAGACCATCTAAAGCTGTTAAGTCCTCAGAGTTACAAGTTTTTTTGTGGTGGTAAGCCTTGCCTTGTTCTTTTGAGGACACATCAGATTATGTTCCAGACTTGTTTCAGTGCTGTATCTCTAATCTAATCTAATCTAAACTAATCTAATCTTAACTAGTGATGCCACAAATAATGCCACAAAGCCCCGATACTTCCAGACTAGTGATGTGGAAGCTGAAAGGGAAAACATGGAGCAAAGTTTACTATCATTGAGAAATGGTCATTCCAGTTTCTTCAAAAAGTTATAAGTTTAATCCTCAAGACATTTACTTGGCCAGAAATTGTAGGAGCGGTGCATCTCTGAGTTTACTGGGTCAAAAATCTGGAACACCCTTCCTAACGACACTATGGGTGTACGTACACCAGATGGACTGCAGCAGTTCAAGAAGACATCTCACCATTACCTTCTCAAGGAAATTGGGGATGGGAAACAAATGCTGGCCTTGTCAGCGACACTCGCATCCCATGAAAGAATAAAACAAAAATGTCATGTCAAGGGCTTTGAATTGGATTTTTTACTTTCTCCTTCAGGTCAGATTTTTGTGCTGCAAATTGATGAAAATGCAAATTAGTAACAGCGAGGCGAAAGGGCATCTGGCACCTCATGAATATTGGGTCCAATGGTCTTATTCCCTTAGCTAATGAAATTTAAGGATTGGTAAAGAAACAGTGTGAACAGCAGGAAAGGAAATAGAGTGAATTAGAGTCAAATTAAATACAGAAAGAGAAATAGGATGTAAGAGGAAAAAAGAGGCAAAGGAAGGAAAAAAGTAAAAATTTAGATAAATTTAGAAAAAAATCCTCTAGGAACTCCACAATTGCATTGTTCACTTTCTGGCCTCCAAGGTTGAATGACATGTCAGAACCATATTTCATGTCATTTTATAATGTCCTTTCCATGCGAATTACCAGCCCGAAGTGGCTGTGGCGAGATTAATTTGTAATAACAGCAGTTTCATGGCATACAATCGGGAGGTTCACGGTGACAAATTGCTGGTTTTCTTTAAGCTCTGCCAATGGTGGGCACCATGAATTTGCCATTATTTTGTTCAGAAATTTCTGGGCAATTATCTTTGAGTCAGATTCTAGATGGTGCCTGGGAGAGGTAAAATTAAAAGGTATCCAGTCATCTCATAAAATTTCTGAGTCTGAGCTTGGGATTGATGGCTGTCATTTTCACAGTGCTAAATGTAAAAGCTCTGTGTTAGAAAACTGACTCAACCTACTTAAAAGGTGGAGGTAAATAGAGTAAAATGAATTCTTGTGGCTATCACCTCAAATCTAAAGAAGTTGCACCTAAATTATCCTCAAAAAAGGTACCCGTCCTCTTTAAGATTTGCTGATTGCTAGAATCATCTTATTGTTAACAATGACATTAACAATAACATTCTTTGTGTCCTCTGCTGATTTCTGTTGCTGCAAATGCATAGTTTATATTTGGATATTAACCAGTGCACTGCCATGTGTATGAAACATACATTGTAGGCATCATTATCAGATTGAGGATAAATTCATAGGTAGCCTCTGAACCACTTATAGCAATGATGTCTAGTAGAAATCGCGAACTAGCCATAGGCATTCTTATATTTATATCATTTTAGCCACATGCACTAATTTTAGTAGGAAACCCCTTAAGCAAAATGTACTTTACCTATGTATTTACTTAACAAACATCTATCACTGTTCAGTGCGAAACTTTGCAGTCTTTCTCTTTCACCAAAGTTTGGAATTCTGGCGTGAATTCATCTGAGACAGCATACCTTAGTGCAGCTTCTAGGTTTTTATCCAACAGTTGAGACCAGAACTTTGACCTCATCAGAGTAATTGCTGAGAATGTTGACTCGCAACATGAGATGTACCTGCCATGTCGCTGCTCTCCATTCAGGATGTGGTTGAATGCCGCTTACCCTTTGCCATGACGTGCCT
The DNA here is from genome assembly GCF_036365525.1 of Heterodontus francisci. Taxonomy (NCBI): domain Eukaryota; kingdom Metazoa; phylum Chordata; class Chondrichthyes; order Heterodontiformes; family Heterodontidae; genus Heterodontus; species Heterodontus francisci. The sequence goes on from NC_090381.1 coordinate 74,965,774, forward strand.
TGTTGGAGCTGCTCGTTATTGGTTAGATATGTTTTAATCTGCTGGGCTGGAGTAGTTTTTCTGATTGGTTAAGCTGACCATGATGCAATATCCCCTCTATTTCTGGTTTCACTTGTGCTGCATACCATTTAGCAAATAACCAGTAAGCAACAACCAAGGTGCTAAACTACATCCAACCATCAAAAAACACTCTGCTTGTCGTATTACCGTTCTACCAGCAAATGCACAAAAAAGCTAAATTACACATGCATGTGCCATGTGAATGATTACTGAAATTGCATGCTCATGTTTTGTTTAATCAAAAATGTAACTAGCCGCACCTGGATTCCCATTTTGATACATGTGGCTAATGTATTAGAGAACTCTGGTTTAATTGAAGAGGGAAATTGAAGAAGAAACTGTAATTTTCAGTTTCACGCAATTACCAAAAAAAGTCAATTTTGCTTGTAAAGTGAAATCAGAATTTATGGTTCACTTATGCAGAATAACATAATTGATTTTGTTTTGTCTTTTTGTTCTCTCTATAGCTGAAATATCAACGAATCCTTGAACGTCTAGAGAAAGAAAATAAAGAGCTACGGAAACAGGCTCTTCAGAAAGATGACAAAGGCATTCACCAACGGAAAATGAAGGTGAAGATGTTCTCTCTTCTGAGAGTAGAAGTATTAAAAAAAATATATAAAAATGTTACCACTATTCCAAAACCTGGGTTGACTTGTATTCAATTTTTCAACTGTTCATGATTGAAATGTCTGCACTTTTAATCAGCTGTTGTAGAAATATTAATACTGTTAAGTTATAAAGAAAGTCAGATTTGCATTTATATAGTGCCTTTCACAACTTGAGATGTCCTAGAAAACTTTACAACCGAGTAAGTACTTTTGAAGTGTTTTCAGTGTCGGAAAAGTAACAGCTAATTTACGCACAGTAACCTTGCACAAACAGCAATGAAATAAAGAACCAGTACCCGCCTGCTGAGGCTGTGCACTGATCGAGCAGTCCAGTGGGAGTCATTCAAAAAGGAAATAGTGAGAGTTCAGGCCGACGTGTTTCCGTAAAGGTGAAGGGTAGGACCAACATGTCCAGGGAACCTTGGATGTCAAGGGATATAGAGGATTGGATAAGGGGGAAAAAAGGAGCCGATGGCAGATTCAAAGTGCTGAAAACAGCGGAGGCACTAGAGGAGTATAGAAACTGTAGGGGGGTACTTAAAAAAGTAATTAGGAGAGTGAAGAGGGGACATGAAAAAACACTGGCGGGCAAGATAAAGAAAAATCCCAAGGTGTTTTATAAGTATATTAAAGGCAAGAGGATAACCAGGGAAAGAGTAGGGCCCATTAGGGACCAAAGTGGCAATGTGTGTGTGGAGGCCGAGGACATAGGTGAGGTTTTAAATGATTACTTTTCATTTGTGTTCACTATGGAGAAGGACGATGCAGGTGTAGAGATCAGGGAGGGGTTTGTGATATACTTGAACAAATTAGCATTGAAAGGGAGGAGGTATTAGCTGTTTTAGCTGGCTTAAAAGTGGATAAATCCCCAGGCCCAGATGAGATGTATCCCAGGCTGTTATGTGAGGCAAGGGAGGAGATAGCAGGGGCACTGACACAAATTTTCAACCCCTCTCTGGCCACAAGAGAAGTACCAGAGGACTGGAGGACAGCGAATGTGGTACCATTATTCAAGAAGGGTAGCGGGGATAAACCAGGTAATTACAGGCCAGAGTGTCTAACATCAGTGGCAGGGAAACTATTGGAAAAAATTCTGAGGGACTGGATTAATCTCCACTTGAAGAAGCAGGGATTAATCAGGGATAGTCAGCATAGCTTTGTCAGGAGGAGATCATGTCTCACAAACTTGATTGAATTTTTTGAGGAGGTGACTAGATGTGTAGATGAGGGTAAAGCAATTGATGTAGTCTGCATGGACTTCAGTAAGACTTTTGATAAGGTCCTGCATGGGAGATTGGTTAAGAGCCCATGGGATCCAGGACAATTTGGCAAATTGGATCCAAAATTGGCTTAGTGGCAGGAGGCAGAGGGTATGGTCGAGGGTTGTTTTTGCGAGTGGAAGCCTGTGACCAGTGATGTACCGCAGGGATCGGTGCTGTGACCCTTGCTGTTTGTAGTGTATATTAATGATTTAGATGTGAATATAGGAGGTATGATCAGTAAGTTCGCAGATGATATGAAAATTGGTGGTGTTGTAAATAGTGAGGAAATCCTTAGATTACAGGATGATCTATATGGGCTGGTAAGATGGGCGGAGCAGTGGCAAATGGAAATTAATCCTGTGAAGTGTGAGGTGATACATTTTGGGAGGACTAATGAGCAAAGGGAATATACAATGGATGGTAGGACCCTAGGAAGTACAGAGGGTCAGAGAGACCTTGGTGTACTTGTCCAATGATCACTGAAGGCAGCAGCACAGGTAGATAAAGTGGTTAGGAAGGCATATGGAATACTTGCCTTTATTAGCCGAGGCATAGAATAGAAGAGGAGAGAGGTTATGATGGAGCTGTATAAAACGCTAGTTAGGCCACAGCTAGAGTACTGTGTACAGTTCTGGTCACCACACTATAGGAAGGATGTGATTGCACTGGAGAGGGTGCAGAGGCGATTCACCAGGATGTTGCCTGGGCTGGAGCAATTCAGCTATGAAGAGAGACTGGATAGGCTAGGATTGTTTTCCTTAGAACAGAGAAGGCTGAAGGGGGACCTGATTGAGGTGTACAAAATTATGAGGGACATTGATAGGTTAGATAGGAAGAAACTTTTTCCCTTAGCGGAGGGATCAGTAACCAGGGGGCATAGATTTAAGATAAGGGCCAGGAGGTTTAGAGGGGATTTGAGGAAAAAAATTTTCACCCAGAGGGTGGTTGGAATCTGGAACACTACCTGAAGGGGTGGTAGAGGCAGGAACCCTCACAACATTTAAGAAGTATTTAGATGAGCACTTGAAACGCCATAGCATACAAGTCTGCGGGCCAAGTGCTGGAAAATGGGATTAGAATAGATATGTGCTTTAATAAAAACAAGAAATGCTGGAACCACTCAGCAGGTCTGGTAGCATCTGTGGAAAGAGAAGCAGAGTTAACGTTTCAGGTCAGTGACCCTTCTTCGGAACTGGATATGTGCTCGATGGCCGGCACAGACACAATAGGCCGAAGGGCCTGTTTCTGTGCTGTATAACTCTACGACTATAATATTTTGTATTAAACAGGTAATGCAGTATTTTGCTTTTCTTATAATGCTGGAAATACTTGGCTGTCTGTCAGTATCTGTGGAGAGATAAACAGAATTAACGTTTCAGGTCGATGACCTTCCATCAGAACTGTTCCAGATTCTAACCACTTACTGTGTAAAAAAAAAAAAATGTGTTTTCATGTCACCTTTTGGTTCTTTTGCCATTCCCCTTAAATTGTTGTTCTCTGGTTCTCGACCCCTCCGACAAGGGGAAGTTTCTCTCTACCTACTCTGTCTAGACCCCTTATGATTTTGAATGCCTCTCTCAAATCTTCTCTCAACCTTCTCTAAATAAAACAATCCCAGTTTCTCCAATCCATCCACGTAACTGAAGTCTCTCATCCCTGAAATCATCATTGTAAATCTTTTCTGTATTTCTAAAGCCTTCACATCCTTCCTAATGTGTGGTACCCAGAATGTGTGCTGAGCCACGGTTTTATAAAGATACATCATAACTTACTTTTGTACTCTACGCCTCAATTTAAAAAGCCCAGGATCCCGTATGCCTTTTTAACTACTTTCTCAACCTGCCTTGCTATCTTCAGTGATTTATGTTCCTGCACCCACTTTAGAATTGTACACTTTAGGTTTTATGGCCTCTCCTTGTTCTTCTTACCAAAATATATCACTTCACATTTTTATGCATTACATTTCATCTGCCACATGTCTGCCTATTCCAGCCTGTCTGTGTTCTCTTGAAGTCTATCACTGTCCTCCTCATAGTTCACAATCTTCCAAGTTTTGTGTCTTCTGCAAGTTTTGAAATTGTGCCCTGTATACCCAACTCTGAGTGATTTAATATGTATCAAGAAAAACACTGGTCCTAGTGCTGACCTTTGGTGAACACCGCTGTATGCCTTCCTCAAGTCCAAAAAAGCTACTGTTTACTGTTACTCTGTTTCCTGTCACTCAGCCAGATTTGTATCCCTGCTACTACTGTTCCTCTGTCCCTTTTTTATTCCATGGACCTCAGCTTTGCTGACAACCTATTATGTGGTACTTTATCAAATGTCTTTTGGAAGTCCATATATACGAACATACGAATTAGGAGCAGGAGGAGGCCACTCGGCCCCTCGAGCCTGCTCCGCCATTCAGTAAGGTCATGGCTGAATTGATTTTTCCACATCGCCATCTACCCCTGGTAACCTTTCACCCCCTTATCAAAAATCTATCTACCTCTGCCTTAAGCATATTCAGAGACTCTGCTTCCACTGCCTTTTAAGGAAGACAGTTCCAAAGACTCAGGAATCTCTGTGAGATAAAATTTCTCCACGTCTCTGTCTTAAATGGGCGACCCCTTATTTTTAAACATTGACCCATGGTTCTAGATTCTCCCACAAGGGGAAACATCCTTTCCACATCCACCCTGTCAAGACCCCTCAGGATCTAAAACAAAAACAAGAAATGCTGGATTCACTCAGCAGGTCTGGCAGCATCTGTGGAAAGAGAAGCAGAGTTAACGTTTCGGGTCAGTGACCCTTCTTCGGAATCCCCTCAGGATCTAGTATGTTTCAATCAAGTTGCCTCTTACTCTTCTAAATTCCAGTGGATACAAGCCTAGCCTGTTCAATCTTTCCTCATAAGATAGCCCGCCCATTCCAGGTATTAATCTAGTAAACCTTCTTTGAACCGCTTCCAATGCATTTACATCCTTCCTTAAATAAGGAGACCAAAACTGTACATAGCACTCCAGATGTGGTCTCACCAGTGCCCTGTATAGCTGAAGCATAACCTCCCTACTTTTGTATTCAATTCCCCTCACGATAAACGATAACATTCTATTAGCTTTCCTAATTACGTGCTGTACCTGCGATTCATGCACAAGGACACCCTGATCCCTCTACATCGCAGACCTCCACAGTCTCTTGCCATTTAGATAATATGCTCCTTTGTTGTTATTCCTGCCAAAATGGACAACTTCGCATTTTCCCACATTATACTCCATCTACCAGATTTTTGCCCACTCACTTAACCTGTCTATATCCCTTTGTAGCCTCTTTATGTCCTCTTCACAACCTACTTTCCTACCCACCTTTGTGTCATCAGCAAATTTAGCAACCATACCTTCAACCCCTTCATCGAAGTCATTTATATAATTTGTAAAAAGTAGAGGTCCCAGCACTGATCCCTGTGGCACACCACTCTTTACATCTTGCCAACCAGAAAATTACCCATTTATGTCTACTCCCTGTTAGCTAACCAATCTTTTATCCATGCCAATATGTTATCCCCCACACCATGAGCTTTTATTTTTTGCAATAACCTTTAATTTGGCACCTTATCAAATGCCTTCTGGAAATCTAAGTACAATACATCCACCAGTTCCCCTTCATCCACAGCACATGTAACTCCCTCAAAGAACTCCAATAAATTGGTAAACATGATTTCACTTTAACAAAACCATGTTGACTCTGCCTGATAACTTTCAATTTTTCTGAGTGCCCTGCTATAATGTCTTTAATAATAGCTTCTAACATTTTCCCTAAGACAGATGTTAAGCTAACAAGCCTGTCTCTGCTTTCTGTCTCCCTCCCTTTTTGAATAAAGAAGTTGGATTCACCATTTTCCAGTCTAGCGGAACCTTCCCTGAATCTTGGGAATTTAAAACTAATGTATCAACTATCTCTCTCCTTTTAAGACCCTAGGATGAAGTCTATCAGGACCCAGGGACTTGACAACCTGCAGTTTCACCAATTTGTTCAGTACCGCTTCCCTGGTTGGAATTCTTGAGTTCCTCCCTCCCTTCCATTTCCTGACTTAAAGCTAATTCTGGGATGTTACTTGTATCCTCTATAGTGAAGACCGATGCAAAATACCTGTTCAATTCATCTGCCATCTCCTTATTATCCATTATTAATTCCCCAGACTCAGTTTCTATAGGTCCAACGTTCACTTTGTTGACTCTTTAAAAAAAAAATATCTATAGAAACTCTTACTATTTGTTTTTATATTTCTAGCTAGCTTTCTCTTGTACTCTAATTTGACCTTCCTTATCAATCTTTTAGTCCATCTTTGCTGTTTTCTATATGCCGTCCAATCTTCTGGCCTGCCACCCATCTTTGTGCAATTATATGCTTTTACTTTAAGTTTGATACTATCTTTAACTAGGGATGGCGGCCCTCCCCCCTTTGGAATTTTTCTTTCTCATTGGAATGTATCTATTTTGTGTGTTCTGAAATATCCCCTTAAATGTCTGCCACTGCATCTCTATTGACCTATCCCTTAACCTAATTTGCCAGTTTACTTTAGCTAGCTCTGCTTTCTTGCCCTCGTAATTTAAGTTTAAAATACTGGCCTTGGACCCATTCTTCTCTCCCTCAAACTGAATGTAAAATTCAGTCATATTCTGATCGCTGCCACCAAGGGGTGTCTTAACTATGAGGTCATTAATTAATCTTATCTCGTTACACAATACTAGATCTAGTATAGCCTGCTGTCTGGTTGACTCCGGAACGTACGGTTCCAAGAAATTATCCTGAAAACATTCTATGTACTCCTTATCTGGGCTACCTCTGCCCATCTGATTTTTCCAGTCTATATGTAAGTTAAAATCCCCCATGATTATCTCCGTACCTTTCTGACAGGCTGCCATTATTTCTTCTTTTATACCCCATCCTACAGTGTGGTTAACATTAGGTGGCCTGTACACCACTCCCACAAGTAACTTCTTGCCTTTATGATTTCTCATCTCTACCCAAACTACTTCTACATCCTGGTCTCCTGAACTTAGGTCATCCCTCTCTATTGCGCTGATACCATCATTAATTAACAGAGCGACCCTTCCACCTTTTCCTGGCTTCTTGTCCTTCCTAAATGCCATGTACCCTTCAACATTCAGGTCCCAATCCATGCCATCCTGCAGCCATGTCACTTTAATGGCTATATACCACAGCACCCACATTACCTCACCAAAAACTCAATGAAGTTAGTTAAACATGATTTGCCTTTAACAAAATGTGCTGGCTTTCCTTAATTAATCCATCCTCGTCCACATGACTTATTTAATCCACCCTTGTCCATGTGTCCAATTTAGCTGAATTCAGAGGAAAGCCTCAATTTGTGAACTTATTGTTAAAGGGTTAAATGATATGTTTTTGGAAGTATTGAGTTGAAAAGTTATTCAACTGACGCCCTCACTTAAAGTTCTATTATGTTTTGTGCTGTATTAGATTATTATGCATCTTAAACAAAAGAACTCTTTCTTTTCTAGAAGTCTTTGATTGACTTGTATTCTGAAGTATTGGACATTCTATCAGACTATGATTCCAACTACAATACCCAGGACCATCTCCCAAGGGTGAGCAGAAAATTGTAATTGTTTCTAATTGCCTAAGGAATATCCTAGGATATGATCAAACAAATGAGAGTTGGTAGCACAGCATGTCAGATACTAAGAAATGTAACTGTTTTTAAAAATGATTTTCATACACAAGAAATAGGAGCAGGAGTAGACCATATGGCTCATCAAGTCTGCTCTGCTCAGCACAAACATGGCTGATCTTGGGCTTCAATTCCACTTTCTCACCTGCTCTCCATATCCCTTGAATCCCTGAGATACCAAAAATCTGTCTATCCCAGCCTTAAATGTATTCAACGATGGAGCATCCACAAGCCTCTGGGGTAGTGAATTCCAAAGATTCGCAACCCTTTGAATGAAGTAATTTCTCCTCATCTCAGTCATAAATGATCAACCTCTTATCCTGAGACACTGCCCCTATGTTTTAGATTCCCCAACCAGTGGAAACAATCTCTGTGTCTACACTATCGAGCCCCTTCAGAATCTTAATATAAAAGCAAAATACTGCGGATGCTGGAAATCTGAAACAAAAACAAGAAATGCTGGAATCACTCAGCAGGTCTGGCAGCATCTGTGGAAAGAGAAGCAGAGTTAACGTTTCGGGTCAGTGACCCTTCTTCGGAACTGAAGAAGGGTCACTGACCCGAAACGTTAACTCTGCTTCTCTTTCCACAGATGCTGCCAGACCTGCTGAGTGATTCCAGCATTTCTTCTTTTTGTTCCCTTCAGAATCTTGTATGTTTCAATGAGATCACCTCTTCTTCTAAACTCCAGAGAATATGGCCCAATTTACTCAGCCTCTGATCATAGGTCAACTCCTTCATCCCAGGGACCAATTTAGTGACCCTTTCATATCTGTTTCCACTGTTTTACTTTTAATTAGTGCAAGTTATTTTCTTCTAGGTAGTTGTAGTTGGAGATCAAAGTGCTGGGAAGACCAGTGTTCTGGAAATGATTGCCCAAGCTAGAATATTTCCTCGAGGATCTGGTGAAATGATGACTCGTGCACCTGTCAAAGTGAGTAGATAAAACTTGTTAAGGGAAAGCTATACAATATGAGTGTAAGCATTAGAAAGTGTGAGTACTGAACCTTGGATAAGTAGCAATTGCTTTTCCATTTTTGTAAATTATTCTAATTCTCAAGCTGATTGTAGAGCCTTGATTTGAACCATTGGTGGGCCACTTAAAAAAAAAAGGTATGTACTCCTCGGTATTTGTTAATTTATAGTACTATGCCATGTACTAAGTCTAAGCAGACTGTTGTCTTTGATGTCAGAACCAACATTCCCTTAAAATTTTGTTGTTGTGCTCAACCAGTTTTTTCATTGCACAGTGCCTTTAAATATTTTTGCATGGCCTCATGTTACTTATCACCGAATATGTCCTGCACTGTACTTTCTAGGCTGCTGCGTGGCCACTGACTTCCACAATTTAGTGGAAACATTGGTCAGAGCTCTGAAACAATTGCCACAAGGTCTCAACATAGAAGCTAAGATTATTTGCAATGTAGACTTTTTCAAGAATTATAGCAAGCATTTGAGTTGAAGTACTTCCAGTTTTTAGTACACAGTAAATTTTAAATTGGAGTGACATACTTTTTTACATGTGTGTTTTAGTGCTGGGCGGGATGCTGGTGCAAAGAAGAGAGGCATTATATTTTTTAAAGAAAATAAATACTTAAATTGGGTATATATAGTTCCCTAATGAGATGGGCTCAGCTAGTTAACATAGCTGAGTCACCCAAACCAAAATGGTTGAATATTTGGTTCTGATCTGTCCAATGCTACCTAATCCCAGCCCAGGTATCGGTTTTGGTGCTACAATTGGCTACAGAGTTCAAATCAGGTAAGGGGAAATTGATTAGTGCTTCCATTCCTGATCACTATCTAGCAATCTCTTCTAGATATTGAATATTGGCAGGAGTGGAATTGGCTGTGAGCCCTTGCATTTAGTATACCCCACCAGCGCACACGAGGGACGAAATTTTGTGAGGCCAGCAGGAGCAGGAGTGCAGCCGTTGGAGGGGGCCGGAGAATGGCGACGGATGCACCCGCCCAGAAATCCGACATCGTAACGTCTGTTCCGGATTTAATCAGCAGCGGGAAAGCTCCAAGGCAGCGTTGCTTCCCCAATGTGACAGACTGCGATTTAAATTGTTGAACAGGTCATTTTGATATATTAGCATGCAATTGATCATGATTCCATGGAGGGTTTGGAGTTAAATGAATGGTGGGCAGGCCTCGCATTCCTTTGGATCCCCAGCTTTCAAAAAGTAGCGGCACTGAGGCAGCCATGAGGAGCAGTGGATAGGGGAAGTGGGGGGAGCAGAGGCTGTTGTTGGCCTTAAGTGCTGTGCACTCTGCACGAGTGGGCTTGATCTCTGGTGGCCATGCTACTGGGTGAGAGGATCGGGTGGCCCTAGTACTGGGTGTAGGGCTGGCTCTCAGCAAGGGTAGGACAATCTTCACATTCATGTGCGGAGATTCCAGTCTTGCCATCCGCTGCAATTTAATTCAGTTCAAATTAATCTGGAATTAAAAAGCCAAAAAGCTATTCTAATGTAGGCCATGAAACCATTGTCGATCGTTGTAAAAACCCATCTGGTTCACTAACGTCCTTTAGGGAAGGAAATCTGCTGTCCTTACCTGATCTAGCCTACATGTGACTGCAGACCCACAGCAATGTGGTTGACTCTTAAATGCCCTCTAAAATGGCCTAGCAAGCCACTCAGTTGTATCTAATTGCTACGAAGTCAATAAGGAATGAAACCAGATGGACCACCCGGCATCGACCTTGGCACCGGAAACGACAACAGCAAATCCAGCCCTGTCGAGTGGGGGATGTGCTGGGCGATGAGGTTACAGATTGTGGTTGAGTACAATTCTGCTGCTGCTGATGGCCCACAGTGCCTCATGGATGCCCAGTTTTGCATTGCTAGATCTGTTCAAATTCTGTCCCATTTTAGCATGGTGCTTGCGCCACACATGGTGAAGGGTATCCTCAGTGTGAAGATGGGACTTTGTCTCCACAAGGACTGTGCGGTGGTCACTCCTACAAATACTGTCATGGACAGATGCATCTGCAGCATGCAAATTGGTGAGGACGAGGTCAAGTATGTTTTTCCTCCTTGTTGGTTCCCTCACCACCTGCCTCCGACTCAGTCTAGCAGCTGTGTCCTTTTGGACTCAGCCAGCTCAGTCAGTAGTGGTGCTACTGAGCCACTCTTGGTTATTGCTATTGATGTCCCCCACCTAGAGTACATTCTGCGCCCTTGCCACCCTCAGTGCTTCCTCCAAGTGGTGTTCAACATGGAGGAATAAAGTCCCTTGCACAGTCCTCCTTACTAACATCTGGGGGCTTGTTCCAAAGTTGGGAGAGCTGTCTCACAGACTAGTCATGCAACAGCGTGACATAGTCATACTCACGGAATCATACCTTACAGACAATGTCCCAGACACTGCCATCTCCATCCCCAGGTATGTTCTGTCCCACTGGCAAAGCAGACCCAGCAGAGGTGGCGGCGCGGCTCAGTGGTATACAGTTGGGAGGGAGTTGCCGTGGGAGTCCTCAAAATCGACTCCAGACCCCATGAAGTCTCATGGCATCAGGTCAAACATGGGCAAGGAAACTTCCTGCTGATTACCACCTACCACACCCCTTCATCTGATGATTCAGTACTCCTCCATGTTGAACACCAATTGGAGGAAGCACTGAGGGTGACAAGGGAGCAGAACGTACTCTGGGTGGGGACTTCAGTAGCACCACTACTGACTGAGCTAGCTGAGTCCAAAAGAACATAGCTGCTGGACTGGGTCTGTGGCAGGTGGTCAGGGAACCAAAAAGAGGGAAAAACATTCTCGTCCGCACCAATCTGCCTGCTGCCGATGCATCTGTCTATGACAATATTGGTAGGATTGACCAACGCACAGAGACAAAGTCCCATCTTCATATTGAGGATACCCTCCATGGTGCTTTGTGGCATTGCCACCGTGGGATAGATTTCGAACAGATCTAGCAATGCAAAACTGGACATCCATGAGGCGCTGTGTGCTACCAGCAGCAGCAGAACTGTATTCGGCCATAATCTGTAACCACATGGCCCAGCATATCCCCCACTCTACCATTACTATCAAACCGGGCGATGATCCCTGGTTCAATGAGGAGTGCAGGAGGGCATGCCAGGAGCAGCACCAGGCGTACCTCAAATGAGATGGCAACCTGCTAAAGCTACAACCCAGAATTACTTGCGTGCCATACAGCATATGCAGCACTCTATAAACAGAGCCAAGCGATCCCACAACCAACGGATCAGATCTAAGCTTTGCAGTCCTGCCACTTCCAGTCATGAATGGTGATAGACAATTAAACAACTAACTGGAGGAGGTGGCTCCACAAATATCCCCATCCTCAATGATGGGGGACCCCAACATATCAGTGCAAAATATAAGGCTGAGGCATTTGCAACAATCTTCAGCCAAAAGTGCCGAGTGGATGATCCATCTCGGCCTCCTCCTGAAGTCCCCAGCATTACAGGTGCCAGCCTTGAGCCAATTCGATTTACTCTGCGTGATATCAAGAAACGACTGAAGGCACTGGATACTGCAAAGGCTATGGGGCCTGACAACATTTCGGCAATAGTACTGAAGACCTGTGCTCCAGAACTCGCTGCACCCCTAACCAAGCTGTTCCAGTACAGCTACAACGCTGGCATCTACCTGGCAAAGTGAAAAATTGCCCAGGTATGTCCTATACACAAAAAGCAGGACAAATCCAACTCGGCCAATTACCGCCCCATCAGTCTACTCTTGATCATCAGTGAAGTGATAGACAGTGTCGTTGGCAGTGCTGTCCAGCAGCACTTGCTTAGCAATAACCTGCTCAGTGATGCTCAGTTTGGGTTCCGCCAGGGTCACTCAGCTCCTGACCTCATTACAGCCTTGGTTCAAACATGGACAAAAGAGCTGAACTCGAGATGAGGTGAGAGTGACTGCCCTTGACAACAAGGCAGCATTTGACCAAGTATGGCATCAAGGAGCCCCAGCAAAACTGGAGTCAATGGGAGTCGGGGGAAAACTCTCCGCTGGTTGGAGTCGTACCTAGCACAAAGGAAGATGGTTGTGGTTGTTGGAGGTCAATCATCTGAGCTCCAGGACATCACTGCAGGAGTTCCTCAGAGTACTGTCCTAGGCCCAACTATCTTCAGCTGCTTCATCAATGACCTTCCTTTAATCATAAGGTCAGAAGTGGGGATGTTCGCTGATTACACAATATTCAGCACCATTCACGACTCCTCAGATACTGAAGCAGTCTGTGTAGAAATGCAGCAAGACCTGGACACTATCCAGGCTTGGGCTGATGAGTGGCAAGTAGCATTCGCACCACAAACGTGCCAGGCAATGACCATCTCCAACAAGAGAGAATCTAACCATCTCCCCTTGACATTCAATGGCATTACCATCACTGAATCCCCCACTCTCACACCCTGGGGGTTACCATTGACCAGAAACTGAACTGGAGTAGCCATGTAAATGCCGTGGCTACAAGAGCAGGTCAGAGGTTAGGAATCCTACGGCGAGTAACTCACCTGCTAACTCCCCAAAGCCTGTCCACCATCTACAAGGCACAAGTCAGGAATGTGATGGAATACTCTCCATTTGCCTGGATGGGTGCAGCTCCAACAACATTCAAGAAGCTCGATACCATCCAGGACAAAGCAGCCCGCTCCACCACCGACGCACAGTGACAGCAGTGTGTACCATCTACAAGATGCACTGCAGCAACACACCAAGGCTCCTTAGACAGCACTTTTCAAACCCACAACCTTACCACCTAGAAGGACAAGGGCAGCAGCTGTATGGAAACACCACCACCTGCAGGTTCCCCTCCAAATCACACACCATCCTGACTTCAAACTATATCGCTATTCCTTCACTGTCGCTGGGTCAAAATCCTGGAACACTCTTCCTCACAGCACTGTGGATGTACCTACCCCACACAGACTGCAGCAGTTCAAGAAGGCAGTTCACCACCACCTTCTCGAGGACAATTAGGGAGGGGCAGTAATGCTGGCCTAGCCAGCGAAATCCACATCCCATGAATGAATAAACAAAAAATTGTCATGTATGTAACATGCTACATTTGTGATAAAATGGACCTTTTGAATTAGGTAACCTACAGTTTTTTTTATCAGGACACTTAGCTCAAAGTTAAAATTGTTAAGTTAATGTTGCACCATTTGTTATACCATTGATTAAAATTAGTTTTAAATATATTTTGATTACTACTTCAAGCAAGCAAACCTTTAACAATTAAACATAAAATAAGTACCATATATCACGGCGTGTAAGTCGACCCAGTGTATAAGATGACCTCATTTTTCCAGGCCCAAGAATCATGTTTTTGCATGCCTGTGTTTGCTGACAATGCAATCACTAGGTAGCGCAGTACTTGCACATGCACAATTGCAGGCTCTTCAACTGGAACGTCAGTGTCTGCGAAGTTCAGGCAGCTGCCAGGATTAAAGATGGCACTGCTCAATTTATCACAGGAAATGCTTATGGCTAATTCGTTCCAGCAAATGAACTTTACGTTAAGTTGGATGGAAGCCCAGTAATATACTAGTATGTAGTTATAGGATACTAACTGTAATCCTCAGATTCATTTAATATTCCAGTAATCATAATAAATATAAAATATATAAATATTTTATGATTGAATTTCCATTGGAAGATAGTGAATTGGCACCCCGATTGAAAATCGGGCAGAGTATAAAATGTACTGACAATTCGTTATTGTGATTCGTTTATATGACTGACCAGGACTGATTTCACCTGAATGCAGCTACTCGCTCCTGCCCCACTGGCCGCTCTCCCCCCTCGACAACTCGCTTTCTCTCCCTCCTCCCTTCCGGCCGCTTCCCCCTCTTCAGCCGCTCGTTCCAGACCTCGCTGCTCCCCCAAAGCCCGCCCCCCCACCCGCCCCAGCCAATTGTTCCCCTTTCGCGCCACCCCGCTCTCGGGTCGCTCCCCACCCCCTCCCCCTCCAGCTGCTCGCTCCAGGCCATGCTGCTTCCCTCCTCTCAGCCACTCGCTCCCATGTTTGATCGTTCTCCGCGTGCCGCCCGAAGAAGCAAGGCAGGCCGCAAGGGGAGACGAGGCGACGTAGGAGCGAGTGGCCGAGAGGAGGGAGGCGGCGCAGCCTAGAGCTAGCAGCTGGCAGGGTGGGTGAAGGGGAAGCGGAGAGCAAGCGGCCGGAGAGCGGGTGGCGCGAAGCGAGGAGGCTGGGGAGTGAGGGGGAGCAGCAAGGTCTGGAGCAAGCAGCTGAGGGGAGAAAGCGTCGAGGCCCAGAGCGAGTTGCTGAGAGGGGAGAGCAGCTAGTGGGGCGGGAATGAGTAGCGGGTATCGAGTTCCAGCTTCAAAATATCCTAATTCAGACGCTTCCTTCAGCTGACTGAGGGGCTGGATACCCAATGACGTTTTATCGTGCATGCGTGAAGATGAACCAGGCGCTGATGGGCAATGACGTTGCCAATGTGCGATGATGTCATCCTGCTCATGTGCCACTTAGTCCTGGCAGGATGTTGCTGCGCATCTTGGCGCACACTGATGATGTCAGCGGGCCACTGTGCTGTCAGGAATCACTTTGATTTTGGATATACTTGGTGAAAAATGTCAACCCCTTTTTCAGCCACGACATGCTATAGTTGTATTAGTAGTCAGCCTCAATTTTTTTTGCCCACGAGTGCATGTTTTACTTACCTTCTAACTTGGCACAGAGGATCAAGCAGGCGATACAAGCTGTGTTGCGAAGATGCACTGGAGTTTAAGACATGCCTACACTGAGCAAACCCCGTGTGGTGAATGGTGAAGAGAAATGGGTCCTCCAGCAAAACGCATGAACTATGAAGCTGATTTCAAGGTAAAGGTCATAACAGTTGCTAACTCGTCATATAACTGTGCTGCAGCGAGTGAATTCAGTGTTGGTGAAAAACTGGTGCAAGGGATGGAAGAAGGAGGAATCCGCTCTTAAGAACATGCCCAAGACCAAATGTGCCATGAGAGCAGGGACCAGTCATTGGCCTGATCTTGAGAAGCATATATCAGAATGGGTCCTCAAAAATTGTCAGAATAATTGCAGCACCAGAAATGCAATATGCACTTAAGTGGGCCAAATCAAACCCTGAGTCCGGCAAAGATTTCAGAACAACAGCTAATTGATGTAGCCACTTTATGGAAGGAAAATGCCAAGTGTTGCGGCAGAAGACCAGGGTTGCTCAGAGACTACCAAAACACCTCCGTGCCAAAATTACCAGTTTCCTGCGATTCTTCATCAGACAGCGGCAAAAAATGAGTACCAATTATATCACATTGGTAACTTGGATGCAACACCCATGAATTTCAAAATGCCCAGCAACTGAACTGTAGAGTGGAAAGGTTCGAAAACAGTTCTAGTAAAAACCATAAGACATAAGAAGACAAGATTCACGGTACTAGCATATGTGGCTGATGGAACGTAATTAAACCTAAGGTAATTTTCAAACATAAAACCATGCCGAACATCAAGTTCCCTGCAGGAGATTTTGTGCATGCCCATGACAATAGTTGGAGGGATGAGGATGGAGTAATGTTATGGATTTAAAATGTTTGGAATAGGTGTCCCTATGTAAAGAATGCAGATTATTAATGTGGGACATGTTCGGATCCCAAATAATCAATGAGATCAAGTGGTGCCTGTGACGAAATAACACCTGCATTGCAGTTATACCAGGGGGAGTCTAATGTCCATAGTTCAACCTTTGGATGTGTACCCCAACAAGCCATTCAAAGATCATGTTTGTGCTAAATGGAATAGGTGGATGGTTGATGGAGAAAAAAACCTTTGCAAAGATTCAAAATATGCATGCTGCCCCGCTTCATGTTTTGTGTGGTTTCGTCATCAAATCGTGGGATGCTATTAGTGCACAAACTGTCATCAGATTGTTCAACAGATGCCGAATATTCAATTCAATAGATGGAGAGGAAGATGATTTGTTGTGGACGAGTGATTGTGAAACTGAAAGCACCACATCTAGTCCAGAGTGGGATCCTTGCGATGATGCCATAGCCAAAGTGACTCAGAATTAATTTGATGAACTCTTGGCGCCGGATGCCGAAGACAATGAATTTGACGGGCTTTAAGATGCTCTAATTGTGGTTAAAAGTGTCTTTGTGGAATTACATTATTCAATAAACCAGGTCACATTGATTTAATATGAATTACTGGTATTTTTTTTACATTTCAAAATGGGGACCACCCACTCTGCCAGATCACATTTTATACTTCATATATGTCGATACCCGTTTTTGGAACGATATCTGGAGGCTTTAAGGGGTGAATTACATGCCATGATCTACAGTAAAAAAAGAAAGAAATTGATGTTTGATGTTTTTGTGCAACAGTTGATTTACTTCTGCAAAAATGACCCCTATTCACAAAATCATTTCTGTGCATTTGATTTGATTAGGTGACATTGAGTGAAGGTCCTCACCATATGGCTATGTTTAAGGACAGCTCACGAGAATTTGACCTCACCAAAGATGAAGATGTAAGTTCTGATAGGCTTTGTTTATTTTACCTGATCAAGATCAGTTAGGATCTAAATGGTGTGTAATTACCATTAACTTCAGTGCTCGTGTTGCTGAACAAGGTAAAAAGAGTCAAAAGGCAAAATAATGCAGATACTGGGAATAGTCAGCAGGCGAGAGAAACAGAATTAAAGTTTCGGGTCTGTGACCTTTCATCAGAAAAGTTCCAAGGTACTTGAATGTAATGTCAATACCTAGTTATGTGCTTATCTCTCCTGTAATTCACTGAATCCCTTCAACTGGTTCTGCCCCTCCTACAGCGCAGTAACCAGTCACAAATAATACTCTTTATACTGTGGCTAAGGTTCATTATGATTCTTTGTCTTCCTCAACCCCTCTGTAGTCTTTGATGCAGTTGACCACATTATCATCACCCAATGTCTCTCTGTTGGCTCGTTCCATGGGATTGTGCTAAATAAACCCTTAACTATTCGGTCATTGCTGTCCCATCTCTAACAATTACTGCTCTTCCCACCCTTGCTCTTTCATTTCAGGAGTTCCTCAAGGATCCATTCTTGGCCCAATCATCATCTTCCTTCGACAATGCAGCATTCCCTCAGTATTGCACAGGAGTGTGAGCACAAAACTGTACACTGGCATTCCAGTGCAGTACTGAGGGAATGCTGCGCTGTTGGAGGTACTGTCTTTCAAATGAGACTTTAAACTGAGGCCCCGTCACCCTGTCAGGTGGATGTAAAAGATCCCATGATACTATTTCAAAGAAGAGAAAGGAGTTATCCCTGGTGTCTTGGCCGATATTTATCCCTCAGTCACCATCATCAAAAAACAGATTGTCTGGTCATCACATTGCTGTTTGTTGGAGCTTGATGTGTGCAAATTGGATGCCACATTTCCTTCATTACATCAGTAACTACACTTCAAAAGTAATTAGTTGCCTGTAAAGCACTTTGGGACATTCTGAGATTGTTTCTGATTTCATATCACCTCTGTTTCAAAGCCTGTCCACTTCCACCTCCATAACAACACCCAGATCCACCTCTCTTTGCTTTCGACTTTGACACCTCCTGACTTTATTCCTCTAATGTTCTCCTTACTGGCCACCCATTCTCCACCTTCCATAAACTTCAGGTTATCCAAAGTTCAGCTGTTCAAGTACTGTCTTGTGTCAACCCTATCCTTATTCACCTAGATTGCCTCTGGTTCTTGAACATTTAAAACTTGTATTTATTTTTGTCACTGGCCTCACCCCTCCCTACCTCTGGCACCTACTCCCAGCCCATACAATGCCCTTCCCTGAACTCCCCATTTCTCTCATTTTGATCTCTTTTGTATCTTCCTCCTTTCACCCTACCATTGTCAACTGTGCCAGCTTTCTAGGTTGCATTCCCTGAAATTCTCTTCTTAAACCACTTTGTCTCTTCACCTCCCTCCTCTCTTCAAAACTGTTCAATCAAGCTTTGACCACCCCTTCTAATATCTCATTTAGCTTCTGTATCAATTATCTCATACCTCCCTAGTGCAGTTGGATATTTTTCTACATTAAAGGAACTATATAAATGTAAGTTGTCGTCGTCAATGTTCCTACTACCATGACCTTATAAAGTAGAATATGGTTCATAGAAATCTCAGGTCCTGAAATCTGTGAAACAAGAGCTGCTATTTCAGGTTCTGATCTATTGCATATCAGTGCCAGGGTTTACTTCCCACCAGTTTCA
Organism: Heterodontus francisci; assembly: GCF_036365525.1. Lineage (NCBI taxonomy): Eukaryota > Metazoa > Chordata > Chondrichthyes > Heterodontiformes > Heterodontidae > Heterodontus > Heterodontus francisci. The sequence continues at coordinate 74,984,615 of NC_090381.1, forward strand.
ACTGAGAGGTGAATTCCCGTAATAGATCCTGACCCCTAAATTCTACTTTGCTTACGCAATTGCCTGTGGGGGCACTTGATAATTTAAGTGACCTAGTACTGTTGAGTAGTTTTGGTTTAACTTGTATCTCTGAGTTATAGTTTGGATGCTGAAGTATGTTGTTTCTGTTCATGCAGCTAGCAGCATTACGAAATGAAATTGAAATAAGAATGAGGAATAGTGTAAAGGAAGGGCAAACTGTCAGTCCTGAGGTAAGGAATAATTGCATGTAATTATTTGCAGTTATCAAGTGTTCCATTCAGTACTCGTTTAAAATGAAATTTGTATTGTTTGCATTTTGAATGAAATGACAGCAATAAAGAAAGCTTGCCTGCAACTTGCAGCTTCTGCTATAGAGTAATTACTGTGGATTTGTATGGTATGTCTTATTAAAAATGTCACGCTTTGTTGCTGATTTAAGGTTATTGTTTGTATTAATTTTATTTGTATGATTCGTAGACCATCTCATTAAGTGTAAAGGGTCCAGGTCTGCAGCGAATGGTACTGGTTGATCTTCCTGGTGTTATTAGTGTAAGTATCAGAAAACGCTTTTTGTTCTATGAAGGAGAACTGATGCATCCATCACTTTCACATTTTAAAATCAAATAAGATTAACAGAACTTCTTTATTGTGAGCTAATTAGATTCTGTCTGTGTTAGGAAAATGATCATTATTGCATAAGATTCTACCTACATTGAAAGCCAAATAAAACATGAAGCATTTGGATAAAACTTTGACAAGAATTTACTCTTTATCTTTCCCATGTGGTAACTTGTCAATTTGATTGCATTACTGGCCAACTGGAAACAAGGAGGCTACTAAAAAGGGAGCAACGTAAATCGGGGAAATTGCCAAATCAAAAGTATATCTCCCATGTGATTCCAAGTGTACATTTTGTGAGAGGAAGTGCTACCGTTTAAAATTGGTGTCTATAATCATTGCAAGAATTTGGAAAAATTTTGGATCTTGTTTTATGTTGACAATAGGAGCTGGATTTTTTTTTACGAGCCCACCCCATGACGTTAGGGGTCGTGGCGGGGGGAGCCCGGAAAGTACCTCCGGGAGAGGCCCACCATGGGCCTCGACACAGGGAAGGACCAGCCCCATATTACCGGCGACAGAGAGGCCTCATGACTGCTCCCCTCGCTACTCGGTGACGGACCTTAATATAAATATTTAAATAAATGTTAATGAGTGCATAATCACTTACCTTGTCCCGACGGCCATCCCACGCCGATATTCCGGCTGGTTAGTGGAACTCCCTTTCGGAGATCCGAGGTGGAACACTGGTAGGGACGGGGCAGGAGAGGGGAAAGCTCTTACTATTGGTTGTGAGGATGGTGGGAAGGGGTTGAGGGTCAAAGTTAATGAAGATTGGGGGAGGGGGAGTTTGGAATCAGAATAGAAGTTTTTTTTGGGCGAGAGGTCAATTTATAGATTGAATCCCCTCTCTCACCGCCCCCCACAATGAGTAATTAAAGTGCTATTAAAATTTTAATTGTATTTTTGCCAGACTGGGACCTTTAAAAATTTAAATAGCCCCTGAAAGGCTTGAAGCCCTTTAAAAATGGCGCCAGTGCCTACGCAGTGGTGAAGGAAGCCATTGCCGGGGACGGAGCCCCCGCCCCCTCTGTCATCGGGGGCATTCTGCCCCCTCTGTCTAAATGAATCGGCGCACTAAATATCGCAGTGGCTCAGCAGCGCACATATCGCACGTGCGCCATACCATTTTTGAACCTCGCTGTGGGGATCGGCGTCGAGCTGTAAAAATGCAGCCCTAGTTCTCCATGCATTTGACTAATATGCTTCATGTTCATATAAAGACTATTGATTGTAACATAAATACTGTAAAGCTATCATTTGAATTTACACTTGAAGACATAATGTATATTGAGCTCCACTCAAAGCCTCCAATAAAAATATATGATTCCGATTGTGGTGGGACTAACGCACCATTAATTCAATCCTGTCACTCCACAGATCGGCTTACATATCATTAAAAACTTTCCAAATTAAAGAGAGGCCCAGCCAAATTGTATCATCTATTAACTTCTGAATGAGGCTAACCAAACCAAGTGTCTTTAAATCAACAAATTAACTCTTTAATTTGAAGAACTAAATTCTTAAACACTATGAAGATATAAACAACATTTAAAATAGAAAAATTCGAGTCCTTGCAAATTTACAGTCCAATGTTGCCTGAAGTCCTCACAGAATGTTGCCTGAAGTCCCCACAGAATGTTGCTTGAAGTCCTCACAATGTTTCTTTCCTTCTCCAGCGAGTTTCAACAATTAACATCTTGCAAATACTTTCAATTTGACTTTAGAGTTTTTGAGGGATAAAAGATTATCACAGTCTAACTTCCCTCCCTTCAGTTTAAATTACCAGCGATCTCTGTTATGGCTTGATGTTTTAGAATTTTGAGAAATAATAATTAAAGAAAATAAAATCCTCTTCCTTCAGTTTAATGGTTGAGTTCTTTTTCCAGGTGCGGTCCCCACAGCTGTATGTGTTCTGTCTGTCTGAACAAACTGTCTTCAGCTATGGCGGCGCAGTGGTTAGCACCGCAGCTTCACAGCTCCAGCGACCCGAGTTCAATTCTGGGTACTGCCTGTGTGGAGTTTGCAAGTTCTCCCTGTGTCTGCGTGGGTTTTCTCCGGGTGCTCCGGTTTCCTCCCACAGCCAAAAGACTTGCAGGTTGATCGGTAAATTGGCCATTGTAAATTACCCTTAGTGCAGGTAGGTGGTCGGAGAATAGTGGGGAATATGGGGTTAATGTAGGATTAGTATAAATGGGTGGTTGTTGGTCGGCACAGACTCGGTGGACCGAAGGGCCTGTTTCAGTGCATGTATCTCTTAAATAAAATAAATAAAAGCCAGTTCAAGACTGAATTGTAACAAATGTATCACACGAGACTGACTCCCAGTGGCTGTTTCTATGCTGACGAGAATGCACCCTTTGAATCGCAGTCTCCAAATGGCTGTTCCTAAGGCAGTGAAAATGCACCTTCCTATAGCTCCTAGGGCTTGCCGGCTCTTAAAGCAATACTGATCCTCTGCAAACCTTAAAGGCAAACCGCATATTCTGAAAAAAACTACAGTACCATGACAATATTGAAATGTGTTATGTAGAGCTTGAACTTTTTACAAGATGGTGGTAGTAATGTGTTCTGTTACATTATTGAACTTTTTGACATTTTTTTCCTATGCTGAAGACTGTGACATCAGGAATGGCTTCTGACACCAAGGATATAATTTTTAGCATAAGCAAGGCTTACATGCAGAACCCTAATGCCATTATCCTTTGTATCCAAGGTAAGGATTCAAAATTTATTTACTAAGAAAATTGGCTGGTGTACAACAATTACGCTGATGTATAAATACTGAGTACACTTAATTGTTTTTAATATAGATAATCATTTTCTATCTTGATATTTTGCTTTAATGTAACATATTAAAGCAAAGAAGGACTGGCCTAATTTTCTATTTTAATTTGTTGTATCTATGTAATTTATGCATTTGAGGATTATGCATGCTGTGTGATTATGGTTAAGATAAATAATACAAGTTTGCATAGGTGTATACCTTATCCTGTGACGGTAGTATAGAAAAATGCAGTAAGCGTTCTCTGCCAGCAAAATTTAATGCTAGTTTGTTTGTGGTCTGATAGTGATCGAGGAAAATGTATTGCTGTTCTTTAAATAGTGCTGTGTGATCCACAGGATCTGTTTGCTGTTTCATCCAAAGGCTGCGTCTCTGCCGCTACAGCACTTCCTCATTACTGCATTAAAATATGAGTCTTTGTGTTGGTCTTAAACTCACAGCATGGGTGAGAGTTTGACCAATAGAACCAAATTGGCAAGTACAAATCGTTGCAATCTGAAGTTTACAACTTTTTCATCTTTTTTGTCTTGCAAAACTAACTTAGCCCAACTCTAGCAATTAACCCTTTTGGGGTAAGTTGCTTATTGGAATTTAGTTAGGATTTCCACTATATTTCCAGTCCTTTGGATGACATAAAATATCACATGCTAAGCCAAATGTATTAACAAATTTTAAAAATAGATCATGAAAATGATCAGCATGGTTGAACAAGTTTGATATTGCAAAAGAATAAGCAAATTAGGAAGTTTTTAATGAGGTGGACTGAATTCGATATTTGCTATACGACTGCTCAGGAAGAATAGATTTTCAAATGGTCAAGTATAAAATATTTGAATGAATAGTACATTGCTTTTTAAGAATTACGTATTTACCCAAGTTGTTATGGATTTTGTTCCATTTTTCAGATGGTTCAGTAGATGCTGAACGCAGCATTGTAACTGACCTGGTTAGCCAGATGGACCCACAAGGCAGAAGGACCATATTTGTGTTGACTAAAGTGGATCTAGCAGAGAAAAACCTGGCTAGTCCCAGTAGGGTAAGGGCCTTACAAATTTGGATACTTTTAAAATATGTTTGAGACAAGCTTCTGTGGTATTTTGTAAAACACATTAACATTTCTGTACTGTCTGAATGTTAGCAGATGAATTCATAATTATCCTGAATATCATTAATTCATCGTTTTAAGAATCATGAAATGGCCATTGGTTGCCTTTGTAGCCTACTTTTTGGTTGTTTGCTTATTGCAATAATCTAGTTATGAATGCAATTCAGTGAAATGAACAAAGCTAGTTTACTGGAAAGTCTTCAGCTTCTCATTGTTATAAGCTCCTGTGTGCATTCCCCACTGGACTACCAACTAAATAAACTAGACATGGTGTACACCTTTATAATATGGCCCTAACTACCTATTAAACTCACCGAGACTAGAAATAATTTGATTGCGGACTGCATAATTAATATGTTCCATATATTGCCATTCTTGCTATGGGTAGATAAAGATTCATTTGCAGGTAAGATGAGGTGAGGCAAGAGTAATTGTCCTTGACATCAAGGCAGCATTTGACTGAATGCGGCATTAAGGACCTCTAGTCAATAGCAACCTGTGGAAAGCTCTCACTGGTTGGGGGTCATGCCTAGCACAAAGGATGATGGTTGTGGTTGTTCGAGGCCAAACACCTCAGCCCCAGGATATCACTGCAGCAGTTCCTCCGAGGTAGTGTCCTAGGCCGTGGGCATCATAAGGTCTGAAGTGAGGATGTTCACAGATGATTGTACGGTTTTCAGTTCCATTTCCAACTCCTCAAATAACAAAGCAGTCTGTGCCCAGATGCAACAAGACCTGGACAATATTCAAGCTTGTCCTACTTAGTAGTGAGTGACATACATGCCAGACAAGTGCCGGGCAATAACCATCTCCAACAAGAGACACTAAAATAAAAGCAAAATACAGATGCTGCCAGACCAGCTGAGTATTTCCAGCATTTCTTGTTTTTATTCCAACAAGAGACAGCCTCACTTTGACATTCACAACATTACCATTGCTGAATCCCTGCACTATCAACATCCTGAGGGTCACCATTGACTTACTCTAGCTACAAGAGCAGGTCAGAGCTGGGCATTCTGTGATGAGTGACTCGCTGCCTGATTCCCCAAAGCCTTTCCACCATCTACAAGGCGGAAGTTAGGAGTGTGATGGATTACACTTGTCTGGATAAATGCAGCTCTCACAGTCAACAAGCTTGACACCATCCAGGACAAAGCAGCCCACTTCATTGGCACCCCATCTGCCACATTAAACATTCAATCCCTGTACCACTGGCGGACCGTGATTACAGTGTATACCATCTACACGATGCAGTGCAGCAACTCACCAAAAACAGAACAAAGAACAGTACAACACACAGGAACAGGCCATTCGGCCCTCCAAGCCTGCGCCGATCTTGATGCCTGCCGATACTAACACCTTCTTCACCAAGGTTTCTTTGACAGCACCATCCTAACCTGCAACCTCTACCGTCTAGATGGGCAACGGCAGTAGATGTATGGAAACATCACCAGCTGCAAGGTCCCCTCCAAGTCACACATCAGTCTGACTTGGAAATATATTGCCGTTCCTTTTCCGAATCCTATAACTCCCTACCTCTGACCACGATTAAAGTACCTTCACCACATGGACTGCAGCAGTTCAAGGTGGCAGCTCACCACCACCTTTATTAAGGGCAGTTAGGGATGGGCAATAAATGCCCAAATCAAGACTGAATTTAAGAAAAAGTGAATATAATTAAGGGCAACTTAGAATATCCTTGGGTAATGAAGTAAGACTGAGAATTTTTTTTTAAAATTAGATACTCTTGAACGAGGCAAGTGGGTTATGTATGCCCATCGTTCTGAACCCAACTATTAAGTGTTCTGCTCAGTGAAAAACTAGCATTCTTGTCTGTCCATCTGAAAGTGATTTTCTTACAGCAAGCCACACTCAAGACTTGACATGTAACTCACAAATTTAAAACCTATCCCAGAAATTTGAAATGTGCATTTACTATCTTGGCATTAGCCAACTTAGTGACTTTTTTCTCAGTAGCATGTTCCTTCAATTGATTCCTTCTATTTTTTACTTTCTATGATGATGCTTTATGTAGTACATTAACTATAATACAGTGTATAAAAACTGATTCTTTTAAGATTCTCAGCTTGATATTCAGGTTACCTCTGGAATTTGTATATTGCACAACTACAGATTCAACAGATTGTGGAGGGCAAGTTGTTCCCAATGAAGGCTTTGGGTTACTTTGCAGTTGTTACTGGCCGAGGTAAGTAAGTCACAGTAAGATTCCATTGCATCTTTGTAAAAGGTCGCAAATGTTAATCCTAAATCAATTATGCCACTAAATGAATTTCTGTCAGAAAAGTATACTGCTTAAATGAATATGAGCAGACATTTTTTTTTGCAAGAAGACGTAACAAATATTCAAGTCACAGTAACTGTAATGTACTAAAGTATAAATTTATACTTCAAATGCTTGTATATGTTTTTGTGTTTTTAAAAAACAGGCAACACCAATGAAGGTATTGATTCCATAAAGGACTATGAAGGAGATTTCTTTCAGAATTCAAAATTGTTGAAGTAAGCTTTTCAACTTTTAGAATCTTCTTTTGACGGTTTGGATGCCTTTGGTAAAATTTGTTCTCGGGTAAAAGTGAGAACTTGATGTTGCATTTTTGAAGGAATAACGCTGCTACTTGGAGGAAAAGTCCTCTTTAGTTTCAGGCATTAAAACAGTGTACCTAAGGAATGACATTCAGTCTTTTAAGGAAGACAGTTCTGTAACAAATGCAATCAGGTTTGGGTTTATTTAGGTAACTCAAGGGTAGTCTGGAGCACAGGATAGAACATAAGAACTAGGAGCAGGAGTAGGCAATTTAGCCCCTCGAGCCTGCTTCGCCATTCAGTCCGATCATGGCTGTTCTCATCTTGGCCTCAATTCCACTTTCCTGCCCATTCTCCATAACCCTTCAACCCTTTACTAATTAAAGTGAATAGATGAGTAGGGAAGGGAGCTTGGAAATGGAGCTCTCAGAAAATAGCTGGGAATCAGAAAGTAGATGCTATTGTTAAACAGCTGAGGAGCAATAACTGAATGGCTTTTTGCTCCATTGCAGGCTATTCTCAAGTAGAAATTTAACCCTTCAGGGGCCCTTGTCCTCCAGCACTGAAAGAGTAGAAACCGATGATGAGAATTAAAAAGAAGTTGGGCTGCAGGCTGTCAGATGGGCAGCATTGACAGGGCGACTGGGCAGTGTTGGGTAGTCAGGAATATGCACATTGAGTCGGCTTATTGGAAGTTCCCCAGGTCAGGTTGATGGCAATTTGCACTGAGGTCAGTTTGCAGTTGGGTTGTGCAGCTTTTCTTTGGATCCCATGAGCTTTTAATTTTCTGACCGTCTGCTATGTTGGGACCTTGTTCGACAGCCACTCAGTGACGACCTTGACCATGGTATCAGGGAGGCAACATACCATCCTGGAGTCATGCCAGCGGTTGCAGAAACCCCTATCTGTTTCCTTAACTATTGAACCCCGATCACTAGCTTTTCTGACTTTTGTCCTTCCCGCTCCCCTTCACATCTGAGCCACCCATGGTACTGTGGACTCGGGTCTGGCTGTAGTCCCCAGAGAAGCCATTGTCCTCACTAGCATTCAGAACAGAATACCGCTCTGAGAGTGAGAAGCACTTGGGTACCCTGCACTACCTGCCTGATCCTGCTTGACTGTCTGGTGGCCACCCATTGCCTTTCTGCCCTCACACCCTTAAGCTGCGGCTTGACCACCTCTAGAAAAGTGCTATTCACATAGCTCTCAGCCTTGCCATTATACTGCAGTGATGCCAGCTACTGCTCAAACTCCAAAACCCTGAGATTGAGCTCCTCCAGCTGATGCTACCTTCTGCATATGTGGTTGTCCAAGACACAAGAAGTATTCTGGAACCCCCACATGGAATAGGATGTGCATTCCATGGGACTGAGGTGCACTACCATGCCTCAATCTATTAGACTAACTTAACAGAAATAAATTAAAGTCTTATGAAAAACTTATTTTAAAAAATCACTAGTCACTAGTTTTTTTTTTCCTTGATGCTTTCATTCCCTCCTGGATTCGGCTGCTCTGCTGTTCCATCCTCGAACTCCTTCAAGTCCCTGTTCCTAGTCTCCGGACTCTCCGATCTGATGTGATTATATGTTGTGCAGGCCTCGAAGGGATCGTGCTGCTCCCCTGCCTCTCACTTCTAAAATGTATGGCATCATGCATTTTTAAATATCTAAATTAGTGTTTCTCATTATTTTTCTATTCTAATACTGGTCAATAGGTACCCATTGTCTCTCGAAGGCCTTGTATAAATGGTAATGAGTGCAGCTCCAACAACATTCACTTGACACCACCCAAGACAAAGCAGTCAGCTTGATCAGCAGCCCATCCATCACCTTAAACATTTACACCGCACAGTGACAGCACTGCAGCAACTTGCCAAGGCTCCTTCAACAGCACCTTCCAAACCCATGAGTTCTATCACCTAGAAGGTCAAGGGCTGCAGATGCATGAGAACACCACCACCTGCAAGTTCCCCTCCAAGTCATACACCATCCTGACGAAGAACTATATTGCTATTCCTTCACTGTCACTGGGCCAAAATCCTGGAACTCCTTTCCCAACAGCTGGCAGTACCTACAGCCCATAGACTGCAGTGGTTCAAAAAGGCAGCTCAGCACCACCTACTCAACAGCAATTAGGGATGGGCAATAAATACTGTCTTTGCCAGCAATGCTCACATCCTAGTAACAAATAAAAGAAAAACCAAAGAAGTATAATAAAAGTAATCTGGAAAGCTATGCAATAATTGAAATGTGATCATTTTAATGCAGTAGTTAAAAAAAATTCACGAGTTATTGTTGTCATTTGAAGCTTAAACTATATTGTTTAAAAAAAACTTTACTGAATTCTCAAGATACTTCTGTAGCATTAATCATGAGATTGAAAATCCTAACATGACCTTATAGTTTCAGTCAGTTACTTGGAGAATTTTCTTCTTTACAGTATTGATCAGGGCATTGGAATTGCATTTTTCTCTTTCTAATTACTGCAGTGGAACTAATGTCATAGAGATAGACAGATGAGATCTTGATTTAGTTTCTCCTGCAAGGGATGTCAGTGTTATAGAGTCATTATTGCACAGAAGGAGGCCATTCAGTCCATCCAATCCATGCTGGCTCTCTGTAGAACAATCCAGTCAGTTCAATTCTCTGTTCTATCCCTGTAAGTTTATTTCCTTTTGAAATCACTGATCCTCTCCTCTTTTACCACTTTTGTAGGCAGCAAGTTCCAGTTCATTACCTGTCGCTACCTAAAGAAATTCTTCCTCGCCTTCCTCCTGTATCTCCTGCCCAAAAACTTAAACCTGTGGCCCCTCATTCTTGTATGGATCAGATAATGGGAGCAGCATTTCTTTGTCTACCTTACCTTAACCTGTCATAATCTTGTACACCTCGATCAGATTCCCTTCAAACTCCTTTGCTTCAAGGAAAACAAACCCAGCCTTTCCAATCTAAACTTGTAACTAAAATCCTCCATCCCTGGAACTATTCTGGTAAATCTCCTCTGAACCCTCTCAAGGACCCTCACATCCTTCCTGAAGTGTGGTGCCCAGAACTGGACGCAGTACTCCAGTCGAGGTACAACCAGAACTTTACAAAGGGGACAGCATAACTTCCCTGCTTTTGCACTTATGAAGCCCAAGATCTTTGCTAACCACTCTCCAATATGTCCTGCCACCTTCAAAGATCTATACACATACACCCCAAGGTACCTCTCTCCCTGCACACTCTTTAGAAATGTGCCATTAAATATATATTGCCTCTTCCTATCCCTTCTGCCAAAATGCATCAAGTGGGAGGTTTCAAAAAGAGACAAGCGTCAGCACTTGCGGCCATTTTTCAGTCAAAGCTTGGACGTTCAGATGATCATCCACAGTACATCTGTGGATGGTAGCAAATTCATTTCTAAGTGGGCAGGCAGTCTGGAGGATATGAGGAGGGGTGGTGATCATTGATCTGATAACAGAATCCAATAAAATATTGTCACGTGACCCTTTAACACTGCACTATGGGTTTTAAAGACAGAGCTTGAATTTCTGCAATCCTCTAAGCCTGTTCAGAGCTCTGTTAACTTAGTGGGAGGATTTCAGTTAAACTAATTAAAATAGAAATTCAACTTATTCTGCACTTATAGAAGTTTCAGCCAAAAGTGCTCAGATGTAAAGTTTATACTTTGATACATGAGGTCTTCACTGTGTCTCTCATATTATAATCTCTTATAGGCTGGTTGCTTATGACTTCTTTCTGAATAGAGAAATTATATCACAAACCTTGTCTTTTGCTATCCTATTCTTTTAATAGTTTCTCAAAGCTGCACCATGTAGCAAGTACTATGTTTTAAAACTATTTTAAACAGAAGGGGGAGCTATAACCTAATTTAGTGACAACACCTTGATTGATTTCAGAGATTTAAACATTCTAGCGGATGTCAAAGGTTATATTTTATTTTCAAACTTCTCGGGGAGCAGAGTGCTCTTTGACTGAAGTAGAGAAGCATATCCAGATTACAGCCAATCACCTTTGATAGATTGGCAGGAACCCTGGAGAAGTCGTCTTTTTTTTAAGAAGGGCATTTATGCCATTTCTCCAGGGCTTTTTCCAAAGGATCAAGTGTGCCTTATGGAAATTTAGGCCCTGTGTCTCAGTTTTACTTCTTGCATTTTTGAAGATCAAATGAAGCAGTAAGAATTATTCTATATAAAGACAGAGTGGTAGAGTATGACTCAAACTCTTCTAATTTTTCTTAATATGGTTATGGTTTTATAATTAACATGGGGCAAAAGCTGATTAATGTTCTAAAGTACACAGCTAATTACTTCCATGAGTTCAAGGTCCTTATTGCAGTATGACACAGGCTGCAATGCCTGTTTTTACCACTGTTAAATAAAAGTTGTTTTGGAGATATTATCATAGATTGGTATCTGTTCTCAGCCAGTATAATTGGTGTTGCTCGTATTCATTCCGTATCATTTGTTTTACTCCTAGAAGGTTTATTTTAGCGCTGGATGCTACTGAATCAGTGTCTGGTTTTTAAACCCAGTTTTCATTGTCAGCAGTAATGTGCTCCTTTATTTTGTTAGGTCTCATCAAATTTGCAGAATGACGTTTTTGTACTTTTTTGGTCACCTTGGTGACTATGTGCACAGAAAGCCATTGTATGTTTAAGTCTCCCAATTAAGTTACTAAGTAATCTCGATGAGTGGAGTTTCTGTTTCCACTGTGGAGTGCAGCCTCTTTCTTCAAAGGTACACACTCCACTTATTTAAGTTCAGAGAATTTAGGCACAGTTTGGCATACAGCTGCAAATATGTGTATGGATATTAATAAAGTATAACCAACTGAAACTTTTTTGTGTACCATCACAGAGCACTGGTGAGCTTCTAGCTACTTGGCCATCCAGGACCAGCATGCCCGTTGGACTATTGGCTTGCCAGATTTCTGGAGCAGAGTGGGAAGGATTTGTATTTCCCAGTGATAGGTTGCATTAGTTAGCCAGACTGGTCAATTATCAACAGTGCCCTAGAGTACTGTGGATCTGCCTCACTCCTGTATTCAATTAACAAGTTTGCTACAGGCTCTGAACTTTGGCTACTGGATGTACCATCTTTGAGCCACTTTGATTCCAAAGATGCCCTATTTTTCTCCCCTCAAGGAGGATAGTTTACTCTCTCACATTAAAGGTTTTTCTGCTATATATCTGCAAATATGAATAGGAAAAATAACAATATAAAAGACATATTTGTTGTATAAAATGATATGCATCAGTGGGTTTATGGCTCCCATTCAGTGTCAGCTGTTGAATTCTCTGCCCCAGAGGGCTGTGGAGGCTCAGTCATTGAGTATGTTCAAGACTGATTCGATAGATTTCTACACATTTAAAAACATCAAGCGATATGGGGATAGTGCAGGAAAATGCTGTTGAAGTAGATGATCAGCCATGATCTCATTGAATGGCAGAGCGGGCTGAATGGCCTACTCCTGCGATTAGTTCTTATGTAACTTGCTTGGTTTGTGTTTTAATGGTTAAAACACTAATGGCTTATGATGTCCTTGGAAACCTTGGTTACAGTATTGTGTGGTACTTCAGGCATATGAAGGTAGTGCTGTAAAACTCTTAATATTTTATGTAAATATGCAACAGGTGATTCTCTGCCTAGCTCAGTTTACATATACAGTTACTTTTCCTTTTCTTCCCACTTTAGGTTGTTCATTGTAATTTGTAGCCATTTTCCTCACCCGTTGAGGAGGGGGAGTGGGTTGACTTGGCTATGCGCTTCTCATGACTGCTATCAATACTGTTTTGTGGTTGGGTAATGGGAGAGCAGGACTAACCTTGTTGGTTTTTCGTTCCTGAATCATACTGTTGCTTTATGACTTTATTCTGTCCTACCCATTGACATGGTTGGCAACTATCAGAACTCAACCAGTAAGAACAGGGAGGTTGGAACAGGAGAGAAGATTAGGACTTAAACTGACCTCTGATTCATAGTGAACACTGAACAGTGGCAACTACCTGATGAGCAATAAAAATGTATTCAGTATATAATTTAGAGCTTTTTATTATCCCTTCTGCATATGTGGTATATGAGACCAATTTTGAGTTTCTTTACATTAAAGGACAGGGATGTTGAAAGCACATCAAGTGACAACCAAGAACCTGAGCCTAGCAGTGTCGGACTGTTTCTGGAAAATGGTGCGTGAGTCTGTGGAACAGCAGGCTGATGCATTTAAAGGTAAAAGTAAATTCATGGCACATTCTGGTTTTTAACCAAATTCATGTAATAACTAGATTGCAATTTGAATTGTTTATTTTGAATATTGGAAACACAAAATACCCTTGTTTTGCTTCATTACATGAGAGGTTGATGTATCGTTTTAAGGTGCAATATGAAAGGAAAACTACAAAGTTCTTTTGTGGTTTAAACTATTTCTTGGAAGGCATAGGATTAATTCTAGTGAAAGAGGTCAAATAACTAGAAATTGATGAGTTGCATTAATTTTTTGCATTGATATTTTAGGAGCTAGAAATGGAACTCTGAAAATTAAAATGATTTTTGCTTTATGAGAAACAATTATTTCCCGTTGTATTCTGTAAAAAAAAAAGTGAGGGTTCATATTTATTCATGGAGACCTTTCTTCATTACAATAAATATTATTGTGACTTAAGCATAATCCCAGTAGTAAAAAACTGGAGGAGAAGTTGTTGGTGTTTTCCTTTATTTTGAATGTTGTATTATGTAAAATATATTTTCTTATTTACCTGTGTGGGCTCATAGTCTTCAGCCAGCAAAGTTGATCATAGAAAAATAAATCTAATTACTATGTGGAAATAAAGTACATGAGAGCTTAGTAAATGTTCATTCAGCAATAACTGTCTCAGTGATACAACACATTACTGTGTTAAAATAAGCATGTATATCAGTTCTGTAATGTGTAAGTTCCTTTATTCTGGTTGAATTTTGCTTAGTCATAGTGGGAGTGGCATCTAACTAGAGAGGATAACTGCTTTTTGTTTAAAAAGGAGGAATTGACATTTTTTTTAAAAACAGAAGTGCCTTTATGCTGTCTGCAGAAGACCACTTTGGAATCAAGACGACATTGATTTGGGCAAGACTGTGGTTGATGCTATTGCGCCCTCTGTTGTATTGTGAGAGAAACATTAAGCTCATTGTTTAATAGAAATCAAATAGAGGTAAAAGTTGAATAAAGGAATTAAAATCAACAATGGTTAGCAGGTGACTGAAATGGAACATACTGTGCCACTACACTGCCCTCTGAAAATAAATATTGGTATTTGAAATAAGAAACATTCTCATATGTAACATCTGCATGCATTTCCTATCAATCTTTTTCATTATGAATTGCTATGTCCACATTTATAACAGAAACTATCTAGGTAAACATTTACTGCTTTATATTATACATCTCCTCCTGGTGGGAGGGTATAATTACATTTGTGCGCCCAGGTCTAATTATTTCCTGACTTCTAACTGAAGCTGACATTTGTCTTGATTGTCCATATGCAATGGAAATTGACTAGTCTTTCATAATATGTTTTAAAGTTAAAACCATCTATAACAATAAGCAACTTCAATTATATTGCTTTAGTCTTTTCATTTGGCAGGAATTTATTCAATTACAGTTTTATCAACTATTGCCTCTTGGTTAATTTTTGGTGTCTTATAATTACTTGCCCAACTGCCTGTCCAATTCATTCATCTCCCTCGTTCCTTCCCTCAGCTACTCACAAAAAAACTGCCAAAATGCCAGGTGTTAGTTTGACTCCGTTTTTCTGCTCTTGCCTCAAATAAGAAGGTTACAGGTTCAGTACAAAACCAAGGCTCTAGCACATAGTTTAGGTTGACACTCCAGTGCAGGATTGCTGCATTGTTGAAAATGTTGGCCTCCTGTAAAACATAAGCCCCAATCCAGTGTTTAAGCTATCTTGAGGCATTGCGTTCCAGTGAAGGGAATAGAATGCTGGAATAGTCCTGTTGTGCTTCCTGCTTTATTGCAAGTACAAAAGTGAATGCAATGACGTGAAAGACAGATGAGTGGTTAAAGCTGGCATCTGATGGAGTGGTAGGTAATGAAAATTAACGTACAGGTGGAGCTAGTAGTCCGGTTTGGAGATGTACTGAGGATTCTGGGGATTCCAAGTAGGAAAAGTGGAACTCTGCAATGTGTGCGGTGCATAATGAAAGGTCGGGGAAGAGAATTGAATTGTCAGGGCCATGTTTTTTTCCATAATTGTAAGGAACTAGCTGAAGAGGTTTTTTTATACGTCTAAGTAAAATATTTCCCTCATATGATGGAGATCGATTGATATCCATCAAAGATTTGCTTTCCTCCTGTGTTCTTTGAAAAAGAATGAAAGAGAATGAATGTACATGCTTGTTGCAACAAGTTTAGAATATGGTGGAGAAATAGTATGCACACAATGGAAACTATGTATTTTAAAGAGATGGCTGGGATGTGTGTATTGATATAACAAATGTGCATGTACCATAATGTGGAGATGATGACTGAAAGATGTGAAGACTAACTTGTCGTTTGGACCAATTAGGATCGACCATTAATTTTAGCTGCTTAAAGGTTTAATAAATATGGTGGTGGTTATGGAAAGTAACTGAGGCTGGGACTGATGAAAATTAGAGTTGCCAGAAAGTGAAGTTAGGTCAAAGAAATTTACAGTCATATAGAATGATGCAGCATACTATGTAATGTGGAGCAAGTTAATGAAAAATGGACTAGAAAGAGTATGTGTATCTTTTAACTGTAGATACGTATATTTGTCTCAATCTGCGCATGGCATTTTAGTTTCACTATCAAGCTTTGGTCAGAATTCAGCAGGGTATGTAAGTACAGCAGCAATTACCCACTGTCTGTGCCAAATGAAAAATGAAACCTCCTTCAAATTCAATAACTTTTGATCTAACAGATCCCAGGGAGAGTTACTTTTCACTGGTCAATAGTTTTAGTATTGTTTAGCTTAGGGTTGTTTCGCAGTGTCTGTTCCTGTAATATTGTTCCAGCAAAAGCATACAATCTAACAAGCTCAATTGAGTGTTGAACTGGCTGCCAAGATAAGATCATGTTTCTTCTATTGGGTTTTAGTAAATAATCCAGTTTGTGCAAAAGAGAAGTTAGAATGTTCAGTTAAGTGCTTAATAAAGAGCTTATGATTGAACGCATTGAAAAAAGATTCTAAAAAAGGCACTTTTAAAATTCATAAGTTGTATAACCATTTTTCCTAGGATTGGTAAATGTGGAATGGACTAAAGATGACAGAGCGCTCATGCGCCTATTGCAGTTTTCCCACCACAAGTTTGTGATCCAGCAGAGTTTAGGATTGCATGATTAGTTACACCTGTTGTCTGCAGCACAGGGTGGCAAACAGCGTCAAGCCATTGAGACGAGCTTTAATTTGAGGGACCTCTGTACTTTGCATGAAAATGATTTCTGTAACTGTTTCGTACAAAAACAATTGTGTATTTCATGCCTTATGTCTTTAAATGCTTCATGTATCATGAAGGGCTTTCAAATAAAGTGACTGTTGTAGCCAAATATGATAGCCACTTTATGCACAGCAAGATTCCACAAACTGAGATGAATATCATATTAATCTTTTTGGTATTTATTGAAGGAGAGATATTGGCTAAGACAAAGGAAGAACAACCTACTGTTCTTTGAATAGCACTATGGGATCTTTAATATTTACCAGAGTCACTGATTTAACTGCGCCCTCAACTTTGCAGTTGCACCTTAGAAACATAGAAAATAGGAGCAGGAGTAGGCCATTCGGCCTTTCGAGCCTGCTCCACCATTCATTATGATCATGGCTGATCATCCAAATCAGCAGCCTGTTCCCGCTTTTGCCCCATACCCTTTGATCCCTTCAGACCCCAGAGCTATATCTCATTCCTTCTGGAAAACATACAATGTTTTGGCCTCAACTGTTCTCTGTGGTAGTGAATTCCACAGGCTCACCACTCTCTGGGTGAAGAAATTTCTCCTCATTTCAGTACTGAAAGGATTACCCCGTATCCTTACACTATGACCCCTGGTTCGGGACTCCCCCACCATTGGAAACATCCTTCCTGCATCTACCCTGTCAAGTCCTGTTAGAATTTTGTAGGTTTCAATGAGATCCCTCCCTCACTCTTCTGCACTCCAGCAAATATAATCCTAACCGACTCGATCTCTCCTCATACGTCAGTCCCACCATCCCAGGAATCAGTCTGGTAAACCTTCGCAGCACTCCCTCTATAGCAAAAACATCCTTCCTCAGATAAGGAGACCAAAACTGCACACAATATTCCAGGTGTGGTCTCACCAAGGCCCTGTATAATTGCAGCAAGACATCCCTGCTCCTGTACTCGAATCCTCTCGCTATGAAGGCCAACATACCTTTTTTACCACCTGTTGCACCTGCATGCTTACCTTCAGCGACTGGTGTACGAGAACACCCAGATCTCGCTGCATATTTCCGTCTCTCAGTTTATAGCCGTTCAGATCATCTGCCTTCCTGTTTTTGCTACCAAAGTGGATAACCTCACATTTATCCACATTATACTGATTCTGCCATGCATTAGCCCACTCACTCAACTTGTCCAAATCATCCTGAAGCCTCTCTGCATCCTCCTCACAACTCACCCTCTCACCCAATTTTGTCATCTGCAAATTTGGAGATATTACATTTAGTTCCCCCATCTAAATCATTAATGTATATTGTGAATAGCTGTGGTCCTAGCACCGATCCCTGCGCTACCCCACTAGTCACTGCCTGCCATTCGGAAAAACACACATTTATCCCTACTCTTTGTTTCCTGTCTGCCAACCATTTTTCTATCCATCGCAATATGCTACCCCAATCCCATGCGCTTTAATTTTGCATGCTAATCTCTTATTTGGGACTTTGTCGAAAGCCTTCTGAAAGTCCAAATAAACCACATCCACTGGCTCCCCCTCATCAACTCTACTAGTTACATCCTCGAAGAGCTCTAGTAATTTGTCAAGCATGATTTCCCTTTCGTAAATCCATGCTGACTCTGTCCGCTTCTACCACTGTTCTCCAAGTGCTCTGCTATAAAATCTTTTGATAATGGACTCTAGAATTTTCCCCACTACTGACGTCAGGCTGACTGGTCTATAATTCCCTGCTTTCTCTCTACCTCCCTTTTTAAATAATGGCGTTACATTAGCTACCCTCCAATCTGTAGAAACTGTTCCAGAGTCTATCGAATCTTGGAAGATGACCACCAATGCATCCACTATTTCTAGGGACACTTCCTTAAGTACTCTGGGATGCATACCATCAGGCCCTGGGGATTTATCGGCCTTCAATCCCATCAATTTCCCCAACACCATTTCTCTACTAATACTGATTTCTTTCAGTTCCTCTCTCTCACTAAACCCTGTGTTCCCCAACATTTCTGGTATGATATTTGTGTCCTCCTTTGTGAAGACAGAACCAAAGTATGCATTTAGTTGGTCAGCCATTTCTTTAGTCCCCATAATAAATTCCCCTGTTTCTGACTGTAAGGGACCTACGTTTGTCTTCACCAATCTTTTTCTTTTCACATACCTATAGAAACTTTTACAGTCAATTTTTATGTTGCCCGCAAGCTTGCTCTCGTACTCTATTTTCCCCTTCTTAATCAATCCCTTAGTCCTCCTTTGCTGAATTCTAAACTGCTCCCAATCCTCAGGTCTGTTGTTTTTCCTGGCAAATTTATATGCCTCTTCCTTGGATCTAATGCTATCTCTAATTTCTCTTGTAAGCCATGGTTTGGCTACTTTTCCCGTTTTACTTTTGCGCCAGACAGACATAAACAATTGTTGTAGTTCATCCATGAGCTCTTTAAATGTTTGCCATTGCCTATCCACCGTCATCCCTTTAAGTAACATTTCCCAATCTGTCATGACCTTCAGTCCTGTCATGGAGCATCAGCCTAGTTTATGTGCTCAAGTCTTGGAGCGAGCTCAAACCTATGATCCTGACTCAGAGACCAGGAATGCTGCCAGCTGAGCCCAACTGAAATATCTGTAATGACCCACTATATGTAATAATCCAGATTGTTTCATTAGTTTGCTGAAGGGCCCCATTCACCAAAAAAAAGAGTTGTTGATGATCTTTTGATCAGAAAGTTGATGCCATGCTGTTGAAAGAAGCACAGTAAAACTGTAACTATTGGACTTTTGTTTTTCCAAGAGCTATTAATATACTATTCTAAAAAGAACCATAGTGACAGCAGTAGCAATTATGAACCATCTCAGGAGAACAACAAAAATAATGTGTATAAGTAGGAACTCAGCCATTCTTTCCACTAACTCTTTGGATTGCAGTAAATAGCTTTTGTTTCTAGATTTAGAAAGCTATTGGGTGAAAGTCAAAAATGTAATATTTTACAAATCATTGTTATGGCACCCATGTGTCATTTAGAAAAATTCCCAGTACCAGTGCTTCAAATTCTAAGAATCATGCAATTCAACAAGTTTGAGGATCCAAGAGGCTATCTGCCATTTCAAGATTTTACACGGCAGTTGCCAGAATGGAAAATACCCTTCCCTCTTGCATCAGTCAGTTGTGGTTCCTGCTTTAATTAAGACATGTATGTTGAAGTAAATACATGCTAGCAAATGTTAAGTTAGTTTACAGAGGGGTACTTTGCAGTTCAGATAGTTTCATCGCATTTTACTGAAGATTTGAATACGTATTACAACTAAAGTCTTAAATTTTTCTTTTAGCTACTCGATTCAACCTTGAAACTGAATGGAAGAACAACTATCCTCGGCTGAGGGAACTAGACAGGGTAACATTCAATTTTTAGTGAATCACTGGTATTTGTAATTTAGTAATTCTTTCTAACTTGATACCTTTTTTTATATTAGAATGAACTATATGAAAAGGCTAAGAACGAGATTCTGGACGAAGTGATAAGCTTAAGCCAAGTTACTCCAAAACACTGGTAATGCTATTTTATATCAGAAAAATAAAATGTATGCCTTTTTAAAGCAATGCAATCCAATTGGAATGTTAATACTTAAATTAAATAATTTTAGCTTACAACTATCATTGTCAGACTGGTATCTGTAGAAAGTAGTTCTCAGAGTTGTATTGCAGTTGCAGTAAAGTCAGCAACAAAGCTTCACTCTGCAGGGGCTAATTTTTTATGTTAGAGCATGAGCTGGAACATCTTTCCTTGAATATTAAAACATTAAAAACAAACTTTATAATGTTCCTAGGGGCTCCAAAAGTCCTGGTAGGGGTCTCAACACCACCCTTTTTTAATGCATTCAAGAGTCAGATTGGGACTTGATTTCTGAGTTATACCGTTGCTTCGACACCATTGCACACCTGGAACCACTTTGCATCATTGCAAAACTTGCAGTGTTGCTGCATTATTAGTATGACAAAGCACAGCAGACGAAACTGCTTTCTTTAAGGCTTTTAATTTTAGAAGAAAAACACACAACCTGCAATGCTATGGTGTATTCAGAATTATATTTTAAAATCAGTATTAAAGAATTTAATATATTTAAATCAAAATTTTATATGCAAATTATTTGTTGCAGACTTAAATTCTTTTAATTTCAAAATTTGAGGTGAGGCATGTGAGAATTGGTGAATGAGGTAATGTTTTCCTCTTATCGTCCAATAGCTTCAAGTACCCCCACACCTTGCAAAATGCTGCTTACATGCAAGTAGAAAGATTCCCTACACTCTAATGTGTGTTAACCCTAACTTTTGAAGACCATCCATACTGCAAAAGTGATATTTCCATTCTTCATTTTCAGCAGACCTACAATTGAAACAATTTTTTGTACTTTTAATCTAGCAGCACATCTATAACACTAATCCTTCACGTCCTCAACAAGCTGTTCAAATACAGAAAAAAGATACAACATTATTCTCCCATAAGTTAAAGAATAATTTACTTGAGCATGCACTTTTTGTGAATTATCTTGCCATTTCACACATTGAAAGAAAAATCACAATGTCACTCCTGTTTCCATTTAAATCTAAATTATAATACTTGCATTTATATGCTACTGTTAGGACCAGGTGAGAAAGGTGTCTTGGGGTCCCTTTTCAGCCTTCACCTGGTCTTACTGTAACAGTGTTTAATTTTAAACACACTGTGTTTTTAGCTCCCCCTTGGTAAATTCAGGGCCCAGTATTCTTTTTAAGCCTTAGTCGCTGCAGGAGACTTTTCTCTCTTGGGGTTCATGTGTCTTCAGTGGATTCAGAGACTTGTGAGAAAGAGATGGGAGCAGACAGGAGCGATCTTCTCTCCGGGAGCAAACAGACAAACTCAGTTCAAACTATTTGTACAATTCAGAAAACCCCAGGTTGCCAAGCAGGTTAATCGTGTGACTAACTGGCCTGACCACATCTTGGATTGTATCACCTTAGCAGTCTCTAGAATGCTCCTCTTGCAATACTTGGTGATCAAGGTCCATTGTGGGTTGAATGTGTCAGAGAATGGTCCTTTGTCCTTCCAATCACCGTCAGTTAATATGCAAATGTCTTTTCCAGCCATGGCTGATCTGTTTAACAAGTCCTTTCTTCACTCCAGTAACAGTTTAAAATCAATGTTCATGACAAAATTAATGCGCCTCATTCATGGCAGGTGGGGGCCTAGCATGACAGGTACCTTTTTTTTTTAATGAAATGGCTCAAAGCACGTCATCCACTGATTATTTTTAGCATTCCTTTTACTGTATCAATGATCAGTAAATTTACTTGTTGGGTGTTATTGTTTGAGGGAGGAATGGTGGCCAGTATCTGGGAGAACTTCTTGTTCTTCAAATAATACAGTCTATTCTAAACGTCCACCTGAACAGGATGATTTAGCGTCACACTAGAAGATCAGTATTTCTGATAATGCAGTTTTCCCTCAGTGGTGCAACCTAGTTAGCTCAGGTGCTGGAATGGTGCCTGTAATATGAGTGAGGCTGACTAATTAGTCCAAAATTATTGCCAGTTTTGTGGTTGTGCATTAATGTCCACTAGGAACTGCATTAGCATTTCTGAACTCATTTGAATTGCAACAATAAACTGAATCCAGGACTCAAGGTGAATTTTTTTCCAACCAAAGCCAGTCACGCAAGCATGAATGTAAATCCAGCAAATGAACTAATACAACAAGTTTGACAGCTCAATTCAATGTAGTTTACATAATTACAGGCTACTGATGAAAACTCAATTTTTTGTACTTAAATTAATTGCCCAGTGATTAGTATTAAGCAGCATAAATAATGCAGCAAAGTGGGAATTTACTACTGAAAAAGGTTAAATTATTTTGATTTAAGCAATTTTGAATTAAGAGTAAACAGTATTTGGATGTAATTGTACTTTAACATAAGCAAACATTTTAACCTATACTAGTTACTGTGCAAAAAATATTTTTGATTATTTGTGCAGTTGAATACCTCAAGATGATATCAGGAGACATACTCCATATTTAACAGTGATGGTTCCCTTACTTTATGACGTATGGCCCCATTTTACTGTTTCATTGGCAGTCTTGCCTATATGTATTCCCTTTTGTAATTTTGGGATATTCTAATTGAAAAGCTATTAATCCAGCATGGTTTTTTATATACTGTTAAAACCAGCATAGTTTCCCAAAAAATTGCTTTAAAGTAGTTAATATTTACTTCTGTAAATCTAATCTACAAAATAAAGAAAAAAAATCACGAGTTGAAGGATTAATGCAGCTTAATTTCTAATAGTTCTATTGATTAGTAGTATAGAGTGAAATATTTTGGGTAGCTTGTAAAAAAAGGATTTAAATCTGTCCCTTAAGAAAGTCCTTGGTTGTTTTGGGAATCTATGATAGATTAATAACTTTCAGGGAATGAGAAGGAAATAGATCAATGTTACTAAATCAATTTGATGATGAATTGTGCAGTGCTTGCTATTGTGTTTGGCATCTTGTTAGTATATTCACTAACTGGCCATAGTTTCTGAACTGGTTTATGTTGGTATGAATTGAGTGCAATAGTATTTTACCCTTGGGTCTAAAAATGTTTTAGAAAAAAATCAATTTTGTACCTGTCAACGCAGCTGGAATGTCGCAGGTGGCAGACATCAGCTTTTAGCATGTGTAGATAGTTCAGACAAGTGTAGAATCAACTGATACCTATCAGTATGCAGCGGTCAAAGGGAAAGACTGGAAAGTGAGCTCTAAAGATGTTTTAATGTGGAACATTATTTTATATAAGTGTGGAATAATATAAAACTTCAAAGCTACATTATTTTAATAAACTAATGACTGTCTAACTGAGTCTTTAAATGGAAAAAAAAATTATTTTGTTCAGCATATGCTCAGATAATTCTTGCTTGTTAAGACAAAATGTTGGCAATGAACCCAGTTTTGTCTGCTATTGTCATAGCGTCAAAGAGTCATTTATGGTACAGAAGGAGGCCATTCAACCCATCGAGTCCATGCCAGCTTTCCACGGATCTATTCAGTCAGTCCCACTCTACCGCTCGATCCCTGTAGCCCTGCAAGTGGCTATCCAATTTCCTTTTGAAGTCATTGATTGTCTCCGCGTCCGCCACCCTTGTGGGCAGCGAGTTCCAGGTCATTACCACCCACTGTGTAAAAAAGTTCTTCCTCTTGCCCAAAACCTTCAATCTGTGTCCCCTAGTCCTTGACTATTATTTAATGAGGACAATTTTTCCTTGTCTAATGTATCTAAGCCTGTCACAATCTTGTACATTTCTATTAAATCTCTGCTGAATCTCCTTTATTCTAAGGAGAACAACCCCAATATTTCCAACGTAACCATGTAACTAAAATCCTCCATCCCTGGAATCATTCTGGTAAATCTTTTCTGCACTCCCTCATCCTTTCTAAAGTGTGGTGACCAGAACTGGACACAATACTCCAGTTGAAGCCTAACCAGAGCTTTTCAAAGGTTCAGCATAACTTCTCAGATTTTGTACTCAATGCCTCTGTTTATGAAGCCCAAGATCCCATATGCTTTACTAACCACTCTGTCAATATGTCCTGCCGTATTCAAAGATCGATGCACATACACCTCAAGGTCCCACTGTTCCTGCACACTCTTTAGAACCGTGCCATTAAATATATATTGCCTCTCCCTATTCCTTCTGCCAAAATGCATCACCTCACACTTGTCAGTATTAAATTCCATCTGCCACTTGTCTGCCTATTCTGCTAGTCTATTTCCTTTTGCAGGTGGTTCATATCATCATCACTGTTAGCCACATCTCCAGGTTTGGTGTCATTGGCAAATTTTGAGTTCTGCTCTGTATTCCAAGATCCAAGTCAATCTGACCCTTGGGGAATACCACTGTCTACCATCCTCTAGTCTGAAAAACAACCATTTACTATGACTCGCTATTTTCTGTCCATAAGCCAATTTTTTTTATCCAATTGGACACTGACCCTCCTATTGCGTGAGCTTCAATTTTCTTAACCAATCTTTTATATGGTACCTTTATCAAATGCTTTCTTAAAATCCACATAAACAATATCCACCACATTCCCTTCATCAACCTTCTCTATTACTTCATCAAAAAATTCAATTAGATTATTCAGGTACGATCTGCTTTTTACAAATCCATGCTGGCTATCCGTAATTAACTTGAACCTCTCCAAGTGTGTGTTGAATTTTTCCCTGATTATTGCTTCTAAAACCTTACCCACCGCTGATATTAAACTAACTGACTGGTAGTTGCTTGGACAGTTCTTTCACCCTTTCTTGAATAAGGGTTTCACATTTGCCACTCTCCAATCCTCTGGCACTACCCCGTGTCCAGAGAAGATTGGAAGTTTATATAAGCCCTTCAGCTATCTCCACCCCACTTTCTTTAGCAACCCGGGATGCAAGCCATCTGGACCAGGTGACTTATCTACCCTAAGCATAGCCAGCTTTTTTAATGCCTCCCCCTCTCAATTTTTACCCTATCCATTGCCTCTACTCTCTCTGCTGCTACCGATATTTTGTCAGATTCCACTTCCTTGGTGAACACTGATACAAAGTACTCATTGAGTATATTACCCTCTTTGCCCCTAATAGGCCCCACCCTACCTCTTACTACCTGCTTACTATTTACATGCTGGTAGAAAATTTTTGGGTTCCCTTTTATATTGACTGCCATTCTATTCTCATATTTTCTCTTTGGGAGACAGTCTAATTTTCCTCTTTACCTCCCCTTTCAACGTCTTGTATATGGTCTGGTTCTCACTTGAAGAATTCACCTGACATGCATCATGCAGCCTCTTTTTTTGTTTCATCCTCATCTCTAGCTCCCTCGTCATCCAAGGAGCCCTGTTCTTGGTTCCCTTACCTTTCACCCTTCTTGGAATTTTCCTCGCCTGTACCTGTTCCTTAAAGATAACCCATTGTTCCGATACAGCTCTTCCTGTTGGTCTTTGGTTCCATTCTATCCTGGCTGGGTCCCTTCTCATTGCATTGAAATTAGCCCTCTTCCAATCTAGACGTTCTACCATATTTGGTTCCTTGCTTTTCTGCATTACAAATCTAAACCTTATGGAACAATGATAATTTTTACCCAAGTGCTCCCCCACAGACACTTGGTTGACTTGGCCCACCTCATTTCCCAGCACCAGATCCAGCAATGCCTCCTTTCTAGTTAGGCTGAGAATATTCTGATTAAGGAAGTTCTCCTGAACACATTTCAGGAATTCCTTCCCCTCTTTACCCTTTACTCTAGAATTATCCCAATCGATATTTGGGTAATTAAAGTCCCCCAGTATCACCATTCTATAGTTCTTGCACATCTCTGTGATTTCCCTGAAGATTTGTTCCTCTATCTGTCTCACTATTTGGAGCCCTATAGAATACCCCTAGTAACATAATCATACCCGTTTTGCTTATGAACTCTAACCAAATGGATTCTGTCCTTTTCCCCCTTCAAGGACATCCTCCCTTTCCAACACTGCAATATCTTCCCTAATCAGTACTGCCACCCCACATCCCTTTTTTCCTTCTCTATCTTTTCTGAACACTTTATATCCTTGTATATTAAACACCCAGTCCTTTTTTCGCATTGATCATGGTTGTTCTCAGTCCACTCCCATCGAATAGAACTATTCCCTTCTCTAGTGCTGTCTCGTACTCTCTCCTTATGCACCTTATTCCTCTTTTCTACTTCTGTATGCTGGTGCCCATCCCCCTGCCAATTTTGTTTAAACCCTCCTCAGCCATGCTAGTGAACCTCCCCGTGAGGACATTGGTTCCAGTCCCGTTGAGGTGTAACCCATCCCTCCTGTACTCAACACAAAAGCAGTTATTAGGAAAGGCTGGCTAACAGAAGATGGATTACAATCTGATGATCTGAAAAGGCACTTTAATATGTTAGGAATGGTGAAGGAAGTTTGCAGCAGATGTCAAAAATATGAACACTTTGCAATTGGAGGCATTGATTTAAACGTGCAAGACTTTGCAATTTCAAAATGATTAAAAAGGGGTTTAGCTTTTATGTGTTTTATTATGTGTGGTTCTATTAACTGCATGTACTGTAGAATTGTAATACAATGTACATGTCATATTTATAGGATAACACTTGATAAAAGAAATGCAATAAAACTATAAAAAAGCATGGTCTCATAATGTACTCAGTTTACTAGTGAATTTAAACCTCAAAATGTAACTGATAGAATCACTGCAGCAGTAGGAAGAATAAGGAGGTCACATAGTGCTTTAATAATGAGTCTGAATGAGATAGAGGAGTAAAGGGATCTATGGGTACTGATACGCTCATAACTAAAAGTAGCGATGCAGGTTAATAAGGCCATTAAAAAAGCAACTAAGCACTGGGGTTCATTCTTACAAGGATAGAATTGAAGAAAAACAAAGTTATGTTACACTTTTATAAAATTTTGATCAGATCACACTTGGAGTAATTGCACACTTATGGTCTCCATATTATAAAAAGGATATAGCAGCACTAGTGAAGGTGCAAAAAAGATCCACAAGGATGCTACTAGAACTGAGAGGTTATACTCATCAGGAAACGCTGGGGCTCTCTTTAGAAAAGAGAAGACTGAGGGGAAACCCTGTAGCAGTCTACAAGATTAGGGATTTGATAGAATAGATGTAGAGAAAATGTTGCTAGGGAAGGAAAATCAATCAGATGTTGCTCACTGTTGAGCGACCCCTGTTAGCAAGTGCAGGCATTAGTTGAAAACATTTGGCTGTGATTGACCCTTTGTCGATTAGCCTGCCAACACTTGTTGTCTGTGCTCATACATGAAGAATAGCTGCTTGGGCAGTCCAACAGAGAAAGCTTTGTGATTGTAAATCCATACCCAAGCAAGAGTCATGCAAGAGCTGAATCAGACTGTTGATAACCTTGATGTCATATTTCACCTTGAGATGATCTTCTGACCGTATATCCATGCCAAATATTAATATATAATATAACCTTAATAATATGACTGCCTATTTTCACCTTCCTCGGCTCATTTGCTGCTGAAACACTCATCCATGCCTTTGTTACCTCTAGATTTGACTATTCCAACGCATTGCTGGCAGGCATCCCACATTCTGTCCTCTAAACTTGAAGTCATCCAAAACTCTGCCGCCCGTGTCCTTATTTCCTTCAAGTCCTGTTCACCCGTCAGGTCTGTGCTTGCTGACCTACATTGGCTCCCAGTTAAGTAACACCTGGATTTTATAATTCTTGTCCTTGTTTTCAAATCCCTCCATGGTCTTGCCCTTCGCTATCTCTGTAATCTCCACCAGCCCCACAACTCGCTAAGATAACAGCACTCCTCCAATTTTGGCCTCTTGAGCATCCCCGATTTTAATTGCTCCACGATTGGTCACCATGCCTTCAGTTGCCTAGGCCCAAAGCTCTGGAATTCCCTCCCTAAACCTCTCCGACTCTCTACCTCTCTTTCCTCCTTTAGGATGCTCCTTAAAACCTACTTCTTTGACCAAGCTTTTGGCCGTATCTAATCTAATATTGCCTT
Source organism: Heterodontus francisci (assembly GCF_036365525.1). Taxonomy (NCBI): domain Eukaryota; kingdom Metazoa; phylum Chordata; class Chondrichthyes; order Heterodontiformes; family Heterodontidae; genus Heterodontus; species Heterodontus francisci. The sequence goes on from NC_090381.1 coordinate 75,012,665, forward strand.
AAATGTAAAATTTTGCTTTATAATGTTCCAGTGAAGCATGTTGGGGCATTTTAATATGTTAAAGGCACTATTGTTTTTGAGTCAGCAGCTTCAGGAGGGAAGTAACACTATATTGCTTAAAAGACTGACCCCCATGTGAATTCTGTGTTTTATTTTAAAAATGACATTTTTCCACTCAGAAAGCAGCACCTTCAGCTGCTAATTCTGTAGCTGCCCCTGAAAAAACCTCAAGGTTAGTTGAAAAAGGGCAGTGAATTGGAGGAAACAATCTTCAAAGAGAATGCAATGCCCTGGATTTTAGGGCAGAGATGACCTGGGATCACTGATCCTTCATAAAGCTGCATTGCCCAGTCATAACACAGGATTCATCGTAGCACAGATTATCTAAACTCTGGTCCTGAACCTCTCCTACCCGCTTCTATTTGTTGAACTCTATTGCTTAACCTCAAGTTAGCCACAGTCTCCAAGTAGGCATAGAGATATCTGTTTAATTTCATTAAAATGGTCTATGGTCTACCAGTGCAAATGCTGGATGGGGAATCTTTCCATTTTAGGAAAAAGGTCATCAATTATTGGATATGCATTTTGCTAGAAGAATTCAGAGGAATGTTCTTTCCACAAAATGGTGAAAATAATGGCAATTTCTGAAAATGTCCCGCTAATAACTTTATAGGGACAGTGATGTTTAAAGTTTTTGTACTGATTTCTGAAATTTGCAGATGGTAATTTTGAGAATGAAGATTACACCTATGAGTAAATTAATCCTCCATAATCTTACAGTAATCCCTTGCACAAAAATTAACTTACACGCCACTCTCATTAGGTAACCTGCTAAACTTTAATCCACAGCTAAAACAAGGAAATCCTAGTCAGTTATAAGTAATTTCAATTTTTTAATTATTTTCTTTTGAGTTTTTTTAAAATGAGTACACCATTCGGTTTTGATCTTATGTGAAATTGATACGAATTAATAGTAAATTGGCCATGGCCTTGCCCATAGCCAGTTGAATATTCATTTTTAAATTCCAGATAGTGACAGAAGACTTCAGAAATTCGCTCCACAGTGTCACCCAGTAGTCAATGCCTACAACTATATTTTAACAGTTAACATAGTAGAACTGAATGGGAAATGTTGATATTTATAATTGCATATGTTAACAAAAGTGTGATCAAATTTTGAGACACCAGGAAGTAAGGGTTATGTACAGGAAATGCAAGATTTTTAATATATAGATTTATCTATAGATTCACCCATGTTTTACCCTTTTAAGAACAAATCTGTTATACTGTGAAATAAAAAAAAACTGACTTGGCTAACTTGAATTCTTAATTCTTTTTCTAGGGAAGAGATTCTACAACGGAAGCTGTGGGAAAGAGTCTCTACACATGTGATAGAGAACATTTACCTTCCTGCTGCTCAATCAGTGAATTCAGGCACATTCAATACCACAGTAGACATCAAGCTCAAACAGTGGACTGACAAACAACTGCCTCACAAAGCAGTAGAGGTTTGAATCAGCTTGCAAGTGTGCGCTCATTCTTGTGTGGCTTACCTACATTTTAAGTTGAGCTAGTGATTGTTTTGGGGGATGAAACTCTATCTTAACAATTAATATATCTTAAGAAAGCTGAAAGAAATACATTTACAAAGAACTCCTTTCTCTTTTGCACAATCTGTTTCTGAAAGAGAGACTTTCATTTATATAACACTTTTATCATCTCTATCAAACATCTCAAAGCACGTCATGTACAGTCTTCCTTGCTCTTCTATCACTTCTGTATTGATGACAACCTTGAGAAAGCAACCAGCTTTCATGTGAGTCTGTACAGTGTGTATTGTCCTTCTCAGCTAAACACAGTCCTGTCCTCTTCCAGTGCCCAGTCATGTACTTATAACAGGAGTTGACAAAAAGATGCAAGTCTTTGCTGGAACTAAGACAGGTTATGTCTCATTAGTTAAGACTGTTCACTTGGAACAGAGCACAGATTAAATCTTTCTGATTTGTATGACTCCGTATCACCATGTAGTACGTCTAGCAATGGAGCAATCGGTACCCTAGGCATCCTATGTTTGGAAAGGTTAAAGGTAACCAATATCAATCAATTGAGAAATCTTTTCCCGTTCCCACCAAAACAGCTGTTTGCTTCCCCACATCATTGACTGAGACCAGTGATGGGCAGCCTGAGGGAAGTGCATGAAAACTGGGAGTTGTAAAGTTAATAATTGCATTCACTGAAGCTCAAAAGATTGGGGCTTAATTTCGATCATTCAGTAGACAGTTCTACAAAATTCACGGTGTTTTATTTAAGTTTATTAACACCAGTTTTACTGCTTACCACAATATTTGTCATACACTTCTCATTTTGAGGGGTTTATTTAAAAATGTATACAAAGCATAAATGTTTGCTCTACTCAGGGATCTAACATCTAGTATAATATGTGCAGTTGATGTTAATGGCAGTAAGCTAAGTGTAATATGTATAAATGCAAGTTATTAAGTAACTACTTCAAGATCATGATTTCACTAAGATTTTAGTCTTGATTTCAGGTTGCTTGGGAAACCTTGGAGGATGAGTTTGCTCGCTTTATGTCAGAGCACAAAGGGAAGGACCATGATGATATCTTTGATAAACTAAAACAGGCTGTCAAAGATGAAAGTATAAAACGTCACAAATGGAATGAGCAGGCTGAAGACAGTCTGGTACGACATCACCTGATTTTGTAATAATTATTAAGACTTCAAAAAAATTCAATTAAATTGGTGTAGTTAAGGAATTTCTAATTACTATGATATTGGACATTTAATTTAGCAGTTGTATACTTTTTTTTAAACTTTTAATCCATAATTACCTGCACCAGAAGTACTGTAACCTGCAAGGCTACGGACTAGGTGCAGGAGGTGGGATTAGAATGGGCGGCTAGTTTTTTTTCAACCGGCTGTTACGACCAGGTGAGAAAGAGGTCGAGGGGTCCATTTCAGCCTTCACCTGCTCTTACTGTAACAGTGTTTAATTTTAAACGCACTGTGTTTTTAGCTCCCCCTTGGTGAATCCTTGTTCACCGCTTTCCAATTATAAGGCAAAGAAACCAGCACAAACAGGCTATCTCAGTTTTAAAGGAGGAAAGTTGAAATTTATTAAACTTAAACTCTAATTCAGTTAATGCCTATTAATGCATGATGCGCCCATGCTAGCATGCATACGCAATACACATGTGAATAGGGACAGAGAGAGCAGAAGAAAAATCAAGTGGAAAAGTTTGAGGCAATCTCTGAAGAGGTTTTTTTGTTACTGTGCTTCGAGCTCTCTGTAGAGTCCTTAATTGTAGGTATATCTTGCTTTTCGTTGGGGCCCAGTATCCTTCTTAAACCTTGTCACTGTAGAAGACTTTTCTCTCCTGGGGTTCATGTGTTCTCAGTGGGTTTTGGAGTTCTATGAGAAAGAGATGGGAGCAGACAGACAGGCAATCTTCTTCAGTCCAGGAGCATTCTGCTTTCTGTAGGCTCTCAGTTCAAACTCTGCAACAGCCAGTTAGTCATGTGACTAACTGGTCTGACCATTGTCTTGGCTCTGTGTATTGTATGTCCAGGAATGGTCCTTTGTCCTTTCCAAGTACTGTCTGTTAATATGCAAATGTATTTTTTCCAGCCAAGGTCGGCAGTCCTTGTAACAGGCCTTCTCTTCCCCCAGCAACAATTTGAAATTTAATGTCCATGTAGCAAAATTAATAATGTCTCATCCTTGGCAGGTGGGGGCCTGCATGACACCTCCACACCCATGGGAATTAAATGAGATTTGAGCAAAGCGCATTTCATTAAAGGGGTTGCGAGAAAATGTAAGATACAGAAAACCATGCATTTCTCTCATTCATTCCCATTCATTCATGAATCCTGAAACTTACTAAAGCTGTCTTTTTTTGGTGCCTGTGCTGCTTTAATTTTCCTCTTTCTGTGGTTCTTTGGGGAAGTTTTTCTTCAGTTTGCCCATTGCCATGACTACCTTGGGTCTTTGTTCCTGTTGAAGTCTGCCAAAGGGTGGGAGGGGCGTGGGGGGGGGTGGAAAGTTAGATTTAATTAGCCCTAATTGGAATTTTTTCCTGGAGAGTCAGTAGTGGGTGGGTCTATCCCAAACACTCTTTCAGTGCTTTGCTCAGGCATGCAAAGGCTTTTGACTTTAGGAGATGGATGGTTCACTTTTTCTCTGACTGTGGAGAAGGATTCTTTGTTAATCTCCCCTTTGTTCTCTGGGACACTCCTGCCTGCAGGTATGTGTGCAGATGCTACTGCACTTCCCTGTGGCACTTCGACTAGGTGAGGAACCACCCTCACGGTTTCTCTGCCCCCTAGAGGTCTTTCTTTGTCTCTACAGATTCCTGTAAATGCTGTTAGCAACTCTGGTGGGGTGCTTCTTGTATCTGCATTTGCGTAAGAGGATGTGGGGTCTATCTTTTCACGTTTATGGGGGTTGGCTGACCGGACAGTAGAGGTTTTCATCCGGGATTCCCCCCCCCCCGGACTTCCTTTAACCTGTCCCTTAGTCACTTTTTTCCGTTCCCTCTCTAAACTTTTGCCAGCCTTGTGCCTGGCTGTCCCCTTTTGTTCTCAGCGGGGGTCCCTTACAGTTCACCAGCCCTCTGTTGGAGGGTCCTCCTAATACCAGTATAGAACTTAGGGGTGCAGGTTTCACTGTAGGTTGGGGTTTCCCCTCAACGTGGCACATGTGTCAACTCTTGCAGTACTCCACCACATCTTTGTGTAGTTTTGGCCAGTCAAACTGCTGTCTTATGCAGGCTTTGGTCTTTGGTATACTGGCATGTACAGCCACTGCAGTCTCGTGGGCCCTTCTTACTATTTCTCTCCACTACTTCTGTGGCATCACTAACTGAGAGAGGGGAATATGCAATGAGACCTGAGTGTTCTTGTACACCAGTCGCTGAAGGTAAGCATGCAGGTGTAACAGGCGGTAAAAAGGGCAAATGGTATGTTGGCCTTCATAGCGAGAGGATTCTTCTTAAACCGTGTCACTGGAGGAGACTTTTCTTTCTTGGGGTTCATGTGTCCTCAGTGGGTTTTGGCGTTCCATGAGAAAGAGATGGGAGCAGACAGGCAGGAGGTCTCCAAGTCCAGGAGCATTCTGCTTTCTGTAGGCTTTCAGTTCAAGCTCTAACTGGTCTGACCATGTCTTGGCTCTGTGTATTGTATGTCAGGGAATGGTCCTTTGTCCTTTCCAAGTACTGTCTGTTAATATGCAAATATATTCTTACCAGCCAAGGTCTGGCAGTTCTTGTAACAGGCCTTCTCTTCCCCCAGCAACAATTTGAAATTTAATGTCTATGTAGCAAAATTAATGATGCCTCATCCTTGGCAGGTGGGGGCCTGCAATACATGGCGCAGACACAATGGGCTGAATGGTCTCTTTTTATGCCATAACTTTTCTATGATTCTCTGCATGAATAATCGTATTATATTTTTAGAATAATAAAGAACTAAAAATCCACATATTCTTCATGTTATTTTGTGTCAGTCAGGATGTCGATATCCCAAAATATGTTTTTAGTTGAGAATATACTTGGCAGATCAGTATCTCAAGTAGGAAAGTTGCATTGCTACACTATGGGATCAGTTTTCAGTCACAGATTTGGATAACATTTAAGTGTTTATAATTGGTGAGTTTTGTTGATGCTTAGCTGAGCTGTTGGAAGTTGAACCTCACAGTATTAGAGCATTGTAACTTGGGAATAAGCAGGAATCGGATCCCTCCCAGGAAAACATGCTCTTGTCAGCCTTTGGAGAGCAGTATCACAAACAGGAAATCTTAAGGATTACAGTATGACCTCCTTGCTAGAGGAAAGTCAAAAAGAGAAAAAAGGCTGTTTGCCAAACTCTCTCTTTTCAGCTGCAAACAGGTTCAAGTTGCCATAAATGTAAAAATCTGAAAGCAATGCTTTTTTCATGTATTTGACACAATATTTAAAAATTCTCGGTACAATGTGTTCTAGATTTAATTTGGAGAGAAACATCAGATTTTTGCATCCGCAGAATGAAACAGAACATCTGATTTTTGTAATCATGTTTTTTAGGTAAACTTTATAAATTGTAGGTCTTCGGTACTCTTGAAAGAAGTGGCATTGAACTCAGTGAGATATTTGCCATATCTTGAAAGCATAAACATATTGAAAATGCGTAAGATTTTATTTGCTCTTTATCCCTTATTTATTTCCTTTGTGTTTCTGCAGCGAGTCATCCAGCACAATGCTTTAGAAGATCGTTCTATATCTGACAAACAGCAATGGGATGCGGCTATCCAGTTCCTGGAAGAAACACTGCAAGCCCGTCTTCGAGACAGTATGTTTCCAATACTCCATGTGGTTTTACTTTCTTACTTTAGTGATTATATCATCGCCTTAAAAGCCAGGATAGATTTCTTCTTGACTTTATGATCTAAAATCCATCAAAATATTGGGCATGGCTTTTTCAAGAAGTTATTTTTTATTGTAGTACAATTGGCTCTCTGATCCTATTTGAATACTAACGTCATTAAAGTGCATATGGTAGCATTTCTGTTTAACCATACATCCAACTTTACAGCACAGTTTTCTGCAAACATATAGAACCATTAATTTACCACTGATTTGGGCAAGAACAAAAATGTAAAAAAAAAAGGTTTCACAATGTTCAATTCTTGTCTCCATATGTTTGGCTACTGTGTAAAATCTCCATCTCTACCTCATCTCCACTATTTGACCTGTAATGCACATCAGGAATTTTACTGTTTGCTTCCTATTACTTAACTCTACCCATAAGGATTCTGTCTTAGCAAAATATCCCTGAGACGTACTTGCCTTCTAGTGCTGTGATAAAATGCTTTGTTAACATTCCTTCCCCCGACCCCCACAACTTTTTGTCACTCCCTATTGTTACGGGCAGCTGAGAAATGATGAGGATGATTCCCCCTTTTTCACCTCTCGACTGACCGAAGATAGCTTTTTTGTAGTGTTTTTTAACCCGAGTGCATTAATGGTCAGGAACAGACAAATGACAGCTCTTCTTGTAAGTTTAAAAGAAATATAATAAAAATGTATCTAACACCCGAAATATACGCAACAACACTCATACAGGTACACACACTCAAGAAAAGATAGAGATTACAAAGTTAACATGCGTTAAGTCTGATGATTTAAAAGAGTTCTCTGTTAAACTTGCTTTGCCCCGGGGTGAAGACCTGAAATGGTGCGGCCTGTAATATTTTCCCTTGCTTACTGAAGAAGCACGTGGGAGGTTCAGGAAGATTGATACACTGCTGCATAGTGCTTTTGTTATATTCTAGCCAAAGGTCACCGGCGAAGCCATGGTATGATTTCTCAGTTAGAGAGTTCAAGGCCAAATTCCAGTAATCTTAGACAGGGTCTTGTCTCTTCGATGGCATAGATGGATCTCCTTTATCTGCCCAGAATATATCTTTATTAAAGCTCCTTATCAGACACCTGGTTCCTGTCATGTTTCTCTTCCCATTGTCCTCATAAATGGTTTCTGATGGTGAGGCCATTGTAAGACAATGGAGTCTGGGTGTCATTCATCCATGTCTCACTTTGATGAAGTAGAGCTTTTCACACCCATTCCTTGGATTTTGAGTTTGGAGTGAAAAAGTCATTGACAGTATTGTAATCGCAACCAGTTGGAGAGAAGCAGCCCTTTCCATGGAAAAGGTCGTTTCCATTTTTAATGATTTCTCAGGGATGTGTCCAGAAATGTCATTCATAGTTCATGACTTCTCCAAGACTTGACAATTAGCTCAGGGTTCTTGTTGTTCTATGTATATTCGCAGGCAAGGATGGGTCATCATTTGTTGAGTTTGTTTCTACTGTATCTAACCACTGGTTTTTTTCATGTTTGTGCTTGGGGCCGGGCTGTTCATTTTTCTGTCAATTAACCCCCTCTCTGCACTAATGCTTTGTCTTTCACCACACCATTAACATACCATTTGCCTTTGCTCCATGACCTTCTGGTCAGTTATTCTCTGTGACCTTGCCCTATCAACACGTTCCCTTTTGTTATCTCTTGCCCCATCCCTGCTTTATATGCTTAAAACCTGTTACATTTCTGATAATTACCAGTTCTGAAGAAGGGTCACTGACTTGAAACATTAACTCTGCTTCTCTCTCCACAGATGCTGCCAGACCTGTTGAGTATTTCCAGCATTTCTTGTTTTTATTTCAGATTTCCAACATCTGCAGTATTTTGCTTTTATTTATGACCTCTTACTCCATTTTGTTTGCAAGAAAAATGTCTATTTCGGGTTTAATTCATAAGTTCATTTTGTAGTTCATAAGTTCAGCTTGTGTGGGCATGATACCTCCCTGCAAAAGGGGAAAAATTAAATTCCTTGATATTTCATTTTTTATAGCAAGAAAGGTAAAAGATACAATAGTAAACATTCACACATTCATTCACATGCATTCCTCAGTCACTGTCACTAGGCCTTTCACAGCTTGTTGGTGGCACATGGTCTATTTAAAATTCTGCTCAGAGTGTCCACAATGACATTTTTTTTGCCAGCAATGATCACGATTTTCAAGTTAAACAGCTATAGGAGTGAACTCCATCTGAACAGCCTGGAATTGTTGACTTTGAATTTCTCTCAGAAAGTTAGTGGATTGTGGTCAGTGAGTATTTATATTTCCCTGTGTCCATTATTGACGTAAACCTCAAAATGTTGAAGGGCTAACAGAAGTCCCAAAGCCTCCTTTTCTATGGTGGATTTTTTCTGCCGATGTTTATTTAACTTTTTGGAAAAATATCCAATTGGTGTCTCGATGTTGAAGTCATTTTCCTGGAGTAAGATGGCTCCTGCTCCCACATCTCGCGTCAATAGCCACCTTAAATGGTCTATTGAAATTTGGGGCTCTTAACACAGGTTATTTTGTTAGAATAGCCTTCAGTTTTCTTGGAAGCCATCTGGCACAGTTCTGACCACATTATCTTAACATTTTTCTTCAATAAATTGGTCAATGGTGCAGCTAGGGTATTGAAATTAGGGACAAATTTTCTATAGAATACGCACATCCCCAGGAATCGCATTATCTCTCTCTTGGTCTTGGGAATGGATCAGGACTTGTACTTTTGCTGCCCTTGGCAGCACCCAGCCTTGACCTACAACATGTCCCAAGTGTTGTGTGATTGCGTTTAGGAGTAATGTACCTTTAGAATTTTAGTATGCTAATGAGGCAAGTACCAGGATGTAGTCACGTGACTACATGCCAGTCCCACTCTGTTCTGTAACACCAAGAGGCAAGACCTGCAAATAGATAGCACTGTACACTATATAGTTGTTAGCTGTTTAATAAACCTGTTGAGATCTTTAACAACCTGAACTCCAAGCATCTGATTTATGTTGCATCAGACAACAGAAAGAAGCTTCTCATTGCATAGTAGCAGTGGTGGAATGAAAAAAAATTCAAGTTTGAAGACCACAGGAAAACAAGTTTTAAAAACTACCTACAGCTAGAAGAGGAAAAGTGAAAGAAAAATACTGGCCCAAACAAGGAAAGAAGAAAAATTCACCTACAGCTTCAGAGACAGAGCTCTGAACGACAGGCTGCAAATCAATTACTGTGATCGGGTGAGTCAGTCTGCCGTCAGTAGAGGAACCCCCGTTTTTTTTAAAAAAAAAAGAGAAGCCTTGAGGTCCTCCAAAGATTGATTTCTTTTGTCTCTCAAAGGCTCCCTGAGAGAGTAAAATATACCGGGAATACTCAATCCCTTTCTTAGGCTGATAAAGTGGGCGCCATTACAGGAGGCGCCCAACAGTAGAAAGCGCTGGAATCCTCCATTCACGCAGCATGCGGCTGCAGCTATAAATAGAAACTGTTGAATCACTTGGATGCTGAAGAGACTTAATTTGCTCAATCAGAATTTTTTTTTAAAACTACCCAACCATGCAGACTTGTATATTGAATGGCTATAGAAACAAGCTAGCAGGAAAAAAAGCACTTATCTGTTGCACAGCTGTGTAAACAGAACAGGGTTAGTGTTGGAAACTAGACAATCTGCTGCTGTCATTCAAATCAGCCAAGAGTGTTTCTTAAAGGCAATATAGTACAGAGTCACAGAAGCAAGTTCAATGGAACAGCAGAAAAATGGATACCAAATTATTTGCCAGCATGAACTGGAAATCCTTGGACATCCTATCCGAGTTCAAACTGTTCCAACAGGGAATGCAGTTATGCTATACAGACTAAATAATTACAGAACCAGAAAAGCAAGCTGTAAAAATAATGATTGCAATTGGAGATGAGCGATTGCACAGAATAAACACCTCTGGCTTATCTGAACAGGGCCAGAAAGATCCTACAAAGATATGGAAAGTCCTGGAAGATCAGCTCTGTTTGATAGTGAATTTTCAGATTCACTGCCTAGAATTGATGTCCTACAGGCGACAGCCACAAGAATCAATAGACCAGTTCATCAGCAGATGCTAAAGTAAGGATAACAAATGCGATTTTTCAGAAGCTGAGTTGAGCTGTCAGACCGAATAATGCAGTAGTGATTGTATCAACACCCATTGAAGGCTTCCAGAAAGATCTGTTGGAGAAATGGAAAGGTCGCAGCATTGATGCACTGCTGGAAGATGGCAGGAAGTATGAAGCTACTGTAGCTGGACAACAGCACCTACAAGCACTAGATGCAGCCAACAGTATCAGCACCATAACCAGGTCGAAAAGAGCAAGCAAGCTGTACAGTAACTGCGGTCTGTTCCACTCAAAGTGAAATTGCCCTGCATTTCGAGACCTGTGAAAGGTGTACATTGTGAAAGGGCACTGGGCCCGCCTACACAGGAATTCTGGCTCTAAAAATGAAGTCAGAAGTCACAGTCGGATGCAAACGTACAGACAACATGGCAACAATAGCAAGGAAAGCACCAGAGATATGTATAAATGCAAGCCGATACACGAGGTCCACAGCAAAACAGTCCTGATACAGAACTCCAGTAGAAGCAAGTCTCAGTCAGAAGACAAGCAAGCATTCCACATTGTGAATCTGACATACCATGTTGATGAAGTCCAACAAATGGAAGCTTTCACCACCATTAACATCACGTGCCCAAAGAAAGCTGGCAAACATACACTCGGGGTCAAGATTGACACCGGCGCTAGTGCAAATGCCCTACCAGTCCAAATCCTCAAAGATACGTACTGGAGTTGTTGGAGATCCATGATAAAATTGACAATTTCTAAGTTATCCGCATATAATAGGTCACCCATCCCTTAGAACCATAGAAAAATTACGGCACAGAAGGAGGCCATTCAGCCCACCGTGTCTGCACCTGCTGAAAAATATAGCCTCCCAGTCTAATCTCACCTTTCAGCACCTGGTCTGTGGCCTTGTCGTTTGCAGCACTTCAGGTGCATGTCCAGGTACCTTTTAAATGGGTTGATGGTTTCTGCCTCCACCACCGTTCCTGATGGTGAATTCCAGACACCCACCGCCCTCATGTCCCCGCTAATCCTTTTATATGTCACTTTAATCTGTGCCCCCTGGTAATTGACCTCTCCGCTACAGGAAACAGGTCCTTCCTGTCTATTCTATCTAGGCCCCTCATAATTTGCATACTTCAATTAAGTCACCCTAAGAGTCAGCCTCCTGTTCTAAGGAAAACAACCCTAGCCTATCCAATCTTTCCTCATAGCTGCAACTTTCAAGCCCTGGCAACATTCTTGTAAATCTCCTCTGTAAGCTTTCCAGAGCAATTATGTTCTTCCTGTAATGTGGTGACCAGAATTATACGCAATACTCCAGCTGTGGCCGATCCAGCGTTTTATATAGTTCCAGCATTACATCCCTGCTTTTGTATTCAGTACCTCGGCCAATAGAGGAAAGCATTCCATATACCTTCTTCACTCTATCTACCTGTCCTGCCACGTTCAGGGACCTGTGGATCTGCACTTCAAGGTCTCTCTCTTCTACCACTCTCAATATCCTCCCTTTTATTGTGTATTCCCCCTTGCTTTGTTTGCCCTCCCCAAATGCATCACCTCACAGTTCTCTGGATTGAACTCCATTTGCCACTTTTCCGCCCACTCAACCAAACCATTGATATCATTCTGGAGTCTAAAGCTGTCCTCGTCACTATCAATCACATGGACATTTTTTGTGTCATCAGCAAATTTCCCAATCATGCCTCCCACATTTAAGTCCAAATCATTAATATATACCACAAACAGCAAGGGTCCCAACACACAGCCACTGGAAACTGCATTCCATTCACAAAAGCTTCCGTTGACTACTACCGTTTACTTCCTGTTGCTCAGCCAATTTTGGATCCAACCTGCCACGTTCTCCTGTATCCCATGGGCTTTCATTTTTCTGACAAGTCTGCCATGCGGGACCTTGTCAAATGCCTTACTAAAATCCATGTAGACCATATCCACTGCACAATCCTCCTGGTTACTTCCTCAAAAAACTCAATCAAGTTATTAAGACATGACCTTCCCTTAACAAATCCCTGTTGACTATCCCTGATCAATCCGTGCCTTTCTAAGTGGCAGTTTATCCTGTCTCAGAATTGATTCTAACAAGTTACCCACCGCCGAGGTCAGATTGACCAGCCTATAATTATTTGGCCTATCACTCGCACCCTTTTTAAACAATGGTACAACGTTCGCAGACCTCCAGTCCTCTGTTAAATCGCCCGTATCCAGTAAGGATTTGAAGATGATCTTCAGCGCGTCCGCCATTTCCTCCCTAGCTTCCTTTAACAACCTGGGATGCAATCTGTCCGTCCCTGGCGATTTATCCACTTTCAAGGATGTCAGATCCTCTAGTATTTCCTCTCTCATGATGCTTATATCTAATATTTCACACTCCTCCTCTTTTACTACAGTGTCCTCATCATCCCTCTCCTTTGTGAAGACAAAGACAAAACATTCATTAAGAACCCTGCCCACATCTTCTGCATCCACGTGTGAGTTCCCTTGTATATCTCTTGATAGGCCCTGCCCTTTCCTTAGTTATCCTCTTGCTCCTAATGTACTGATAAAACATCTTTGGGTTTTCCTCGATTTTACCTGCCAATAATTTTTCATGTCCCCTCTTTGCTTTTCTAATTTCCTTGTTTACTTCACCCCTACACTTTTTATACTCCTCTAGGCTTGCTAAAGTATTAAGTTTTTTTTGTGATCATCATAAGCTTTCTTTTTCTGCTTTAAACTTACCTTGTAAGCTTCTAGATAACCAGGAGGCTATAGATTTGTCCGTACCACCCTTTACCTTTGTGGGGACATGCCTACACTGTGCCTCTAGAATCTCGCTTTTGAATTCCTCCTACTGGTTTGCCACTGCAGTGGGACATTAACAGTGTAATGCAGATATGGAAAGTCGGTTTGGAAACCACAGACTTTCTACCTAGTAGACACGAGCGGACCAGCAGTGGTAAAAGATTACCAGTGTGTAAGGATCTCATCATAACTATTCACGAGATCATTGCTAAGGGAAAATCTCCAAGAACAGGAACCTGCTCACAGACCCTGACCAGCTGCAGTCTGGAAACCCAGCAACAGCACAACAATGCTGTGCCTTCACTTCTGCTATCCAGAGAACCACCAACGCCAGAACAGGCGGGTATCTCCATGAGACCATGTACTGTTCCCCCAACAAGTCCTCAACCTGGAGCCCCAAGCCTTCAGAAGTGGAGGATAAGGAGAGGCGAAGGACACACAATGTCCTGAAGAGGCAGAGGAGGAATGAGTTGAAGCAATGTCTATTGGCTCTTTGAGTTGAGGTGCCCGAACTTTCCAAGAATGACAAGACCCCAGAAGTGGTCATCTTGAGAAAAGCAACAGAGTATGTTAGCAGGCTGAAGGGAGAGCAACAGAAAATGAATGCAGAGAGAGAGAAACTTCAGAAAGAACAGCAACAGGTGAGATGCAAAGTCCCTGAGCAAGAGTTGTCAAACCACCAAGGTGACCTATGGACTTTTGAGCCTCTATTCTTGTAAAGTTCATAATCTCTAGAAATGTGTAAATAATTTCTTAACTAATTTAACGTGTTTTTACTTTTAGCATACAAGGATTATCGTTGGAAAGAAGGGGGGATGTTGTGTGATTACCTTTAGGAGTAATGTACCTTTAAGTTCTTAGTATGCTAATATATAGCTCTGTACTGTATATAGTTGTTAGTTGTTTAATAAACCTGTTTTGAAATCTTCAACAGCCTGAACTCCATACATCTCATTTATGTTGCATCAGACAACATAAAGAAGCTTCTTATTTCACCAAGTAGGTCTCTTTAGCCTTAGTGAACTCACTTTTGGCTATATTTGCCACTTGGTTATCCCTTTGTAGACCTTCGAATAACACCTTTAAATGCTAGAAGTTACAATAGACCAGCAGGTCAGCAAGGTATATGGCACGATTGCTTAAGCCAACCATCATTTGATTCACCAGTTTTTGAAAGGTTGCTGTGGCGTACTTTAAACTGAATGGCATGACTTTGCATTGGAATAGGTCATCTGGTGTTACAAAAGTTGAGATTTCTTTAGCTTAGGTGGTCATGACAACTTGCCAGTACCCTTTTAATAAATCAGCTTTGCGTATTGCTGAAAATAGAGACATGCTCTCGAAGCTTTTAGCTGTTCATTGCTGAAGTTATGCATAACCTCTTGGAATACCTAGTACATAAAATTTGATCCTTGATCCGATTGGATCTCTTTAAGCAGTCCGTAGGGAGTGAAAAACTGGGTCAGCCCCTCGACCACAGCTTTTGCTGTGATTTTTCTCAAGGGTGTGGCCTCTGAGAATCAGGTGGCCATGTCCATGGCAGTTAAAATATATTGAAAACCTGTCCTGCTTCTAGGTAAGGGTCCTACGCAATCTACCAAAACTCTGCTGAAGAGTTTGTCAAAAACAGGTATAGGTATTAGTGGGGCAGGCTTGATTGCAGGTTGTGGTTTCCCAACAACCTGACAGTATGTCAGGTCCTACAGAATTTAACTACATCTTGGTGGAGGTGAGGCCAATAATAGTGCTGGCTTATCCAGGCCTGGATCTTTGGGATACCCACATGCCCAGCCATTCAGATTTCATGGGCAATTCTTAAAACTTCCCTACGATAGTTGGGAGAAACTAAAATTTGGTGGACCAGTGTCCACTCCTCCTCTGTAGATTGCTGTCTTCCACTTTCTCAGCACTACCCCATTTTTAAAATAATGGCATTCAGGAACCCCTTCTGCCACTGCCTCAGAACAGGCGGTCTGTACTATTCTTTTCGGGGTCTGCCTGCTGAACCTTAATCAAGGAGGATCTGCTGAACACCACCACCTCCTCTCTTAAATCACCAAAAAAAAGTTTTGGTGAGCAAGTCTTTTGGGTCATCTGTCCGAATTACTGGCTTAGCTCTCTCTAGCTGAGCTTGTTTAGCCATGGACCTGTTCACTACGCAGTCAGGGAATATTCCAGGGACTTCCTCCTGTAACTGCTCCATCTCCCTGGCCTCATTTGGCTTTCCAAAGTCCTTTTCAAAGTTAAGCCATGTTTCTGTTATAGCTACAATATAGTACCCTTCATAATGCTTCTAACTTGGCAGTTTTGTTTTGAATGTTTAACGCTTTCACCTTTCACTCCATCCTGACTCCGCTTTATTGGAATGTTGACCATTATCTTTTTTCCTGATTTTCTTGTTTCATTTTCTAATATCCACTATGTCATAACCTGTTTTTTCATTTTCCCTCTAGTTCAGTAAAGTTTGTTGCTTTTATTCCAATAGTTTTCGTTAATTCTACTTTGTGTATTGAAACCTAAACCCTCCACCCTGGCATATTGATTTAAATCTTCTTTCACTGCATTTTTTACCCTATTGGCAAGAACTTTGGTCTCTTTCTGCTCAGGTGTTGGCCATTCCTATAGTATTGCTTTTCCTGTTCCAAAAATTGCTCCAGTGCCCCAAGAATGTGAATGTTTTCCTCCTTCACCAACCCTGACTTTCTGTTTTCAAGTGAGCTGGGAGTACAGTCTAGCCAGCAAACAGAAAACAACATAATTGCTGTCATTCCGTGTTGGTGAAAGGCCAATGCAAAACCCACTATACCATTTAGTCCCTACCTGATGTTTCTTTTAATACTAGAAAGCTATTGAGATTACAGTAACTTCAATATTGAAAATTAAGGAAAATTGATTTATCCTAAGGTTCATAAAATCTGCCTGATAAAGTTGCTGTTAGATCTTTTACTGAGAAGGGAAAGGAGGAGATATATGTTATTGAAGTAAAAATCTTCCTGGGTCATGCATCAGCTATATTTGAAAAGGAAGAAAACCAATTTGGACCTATATTTCTGCTAGTACAGGTAAGAGTTAAGCAAGAGCAGATGAGAATGACTCTCCATGTTCTTTTGCTATATGAAATACCACAATTTAGATCATACACAAGTGCAAGTCTAAATGCAATGAGAATAACTAACCATAAGAGATATCATTCTCATCATATATTTCTCATTATTTTAATAGCTGAGTCTGTAATTCGTGACATGGTGGGGCCAGATTGGCAAGAAAGATGGTTTTACTGGAAATCACGTTCTCCAGAACAGGTAAGATAAAGACATCTAATATCTGCAGCATATGCTAATTCCCCATTCTTCCTAAAACTGAAATTATTTGCACAAGAACAAATTGAGGAGAAGGTGAGAGCAGGTAATTATCTTGTCACTGTATTTCCAGAGGTAAAAAGGAGTTGGAAGTAGATGAATGTTTTCTTCTCAATATTCTCATAGCACAATTACATACTTTGTAGAAGTTAGTAAGCTTGAAAGGTAAGGACAAGCTTTTTTCTTTGCTGAAGCCCAACAGTCCATTATTGGATTGCTTATTTCCTCAGTATATTTTTGGGAAGAGAGAAAGGTGAAATTAATTTAACGGACAGAGTTTTGGCAAATTCAAAATTTGGTGCTAAAAGGACACTACACTTGCGTCCATAAAAAGGGCACGCAGGGTTTAGTGACATTTTTTCTATAATTAGTACATGCATATAACATAGTAATTGATGTGTGCAAGTATGCTGTCTGTGCAAGAAAGTGCACTAAACCTATGTGTGGAGAGATAGTAGAGGGAATTTCCTCTAAATTAGGGTAAGCCATGGTATTAATGTATATTGCTGGTTGCAGTTTAAACTTTTATACAGTGTACTGTGTTTTTATTTTTATATTTGTTATAACTTAAGTTTAAAAGGATTGCAATGGCAAGACAGTGGCAAACCATTTTGTGCAAATCTCACTGAATGTGAGAGTTCTTTGATGGCTTGATCACTAAACTGATTTCCAATTTAAGATATATTTTAAATACTTTTTTCAGACTTTTACTGTCTTAAGTTTATGGTCACCTAATAAAGGGTGGGACCATTGTGTGAAAAAAATTTTAGTCTGCACTGAGTGCTACTTGAGTGCACAGAATGAAGTTAGGAGTTTGGTGAAGAGGGGAACTATAAATTAAGAAAAATAAATTTAACACAGAAAAGATGGCAGGACAGGTGATCTGCTGCAGCTGCAATCAGTGAAAACTACATCTGTAGTGTCTGCGGCTTTAGGAGCTTCAGCACAGAGTTAATGAGCTGGAGGCCAAGCTGCAGACATCGCGATCCATCAGGGAGGGGGAAAGTTACCTGGATACTTTGTTCCAGAAGGCAGTCATACCCCTTGGGATAGGGTCGTCTGATTTGGTCAGTGGTTAGGAACAGGAGGGTGTGACTGTGAGTTAGGCAGGTTAGGAGATCGAGAAGGTGGGAGTGGCGGAGCCTCAACCCTTGCAATTGAACAATAAGTTCGGGGTTCTTGCAGCTTGTATGGACAAGAGCGAGGCTGTAGTGTGGATGAACAGACTGACCATGGTACAGGAAGCCATTCAAGTGGGGGTACAGGAAGCTATTCAAGTGGGGGGAGTTAACAGGAATGTAGTGGTAGTAGGGAACAGTATAGTCAGAAGGATAGACACTGTTCTCTGCAGCCGAAAGCAAGAATCCAGAAGGCTGTGTGGCCTGCCCAGTGCCAGGATTCAGGACATATGCTCAGGGCTGGGGAGGAACTTGCAATGGGAGGGGCAAGATCCAGTTGTCAAGGTCCATGTAGGTACCAATGACATAGATAGCACTAGGAAAGAGGTTCTGTTTAGGGAGTATGAGGAGCTAGGTACTAAATTAAAAAGCAGAATCTCAAAGGTAAAAATCTCTGGATTATTAACTGAGCCATGTGCAAATTGGCACAGGGTAATAATTAGACTAGAGAGGTGACTGCGTGGCTCAAAGACTGGTGTGGAAGAAGTGGGTTCCGGTTTGTGGGGCACTGGCACCAGCACTGGAGAAAATGGGGGCTGTACCGTTAGGATGGACATCACCTGAACCATGCTGGGACCAGTGTTCTAGCGAGTCATATAACTAAGGAAGTAGAGAGGGCTTTAAACTAAATAGAGGGGGGGAGAAGAAATCATGTAGGGGAAGATTGAGTAAAATAAAGGGAAATCACAAGGCGATATATCAAGGTAGCAATAAAGGTAATGATAATCAGTATGGCAGGAAGAGAGAGTGATTACTACTTGAGTGTGCCAGCAGGTAGGGCCAGAGTTTACAAAAATAATAAAAATATCTGAATTGAGGGCTCTGTATCTTAATGCCCGCGGCATTCACAATAAAACAGATGAATTGTCAGGTCATATGTATGCCTTGATAGCCATAGCAGAGACGTGGCTACAAGGAAACCGAAACTGGGACCTGAATATTTTTTTTTATTCGTTCATGGGATGTGAGCCTAATTGCCTTTGAACTGAGCGGCTTGCTAGGCCATTTAAGAGGGCATTTAAGAGTCAACCACATTGCTGTGGGTCTGGAATCGCATGTAGGCCAGACCAGGTAAGGACGACAGATTTCCTTCCCGAAAGGACATCAGTGAACTAGATGGGTTTTTACAACAATCGACAATGGTTTCATGGTCATCATTAGACTATCTTATTTTTTAGTTCCAGATTTATTAATTGAATTCAAATGTAACCATCTGCCGTGGTGGTATTCGAACCCATGTCCCCAAAGCATTAACATAGGCCTCTGGATTACTACGGCACAGCCTCCACTTATCCAAGGGCATTCAGGAAGGACAGGAAGCTGGGAAAAAGTGGTGGGGTAGCTCCGTTAGTTAAAGAGAGCATTAGTACTATAGTGAGAGATGACCTTAGTTCTAAAGGTCAAGACAAGAATCAGTTTGGGTGGAACTAAGAAACAGCAAGGGATAGAAAACATTAGTGGGAGTTGTTTGTAGGGCTGCAAACAGCTGTGGTAATGTAAATCACAGTATAAATCAGGAAATTAGTGTAACAAGGGTAATACTGTAATCCTGGGGGATTTCAACCTAATTAGTACTAAAGTCGCGGCATTTCTCCTGTATCTGACGAAGGGAGAACAGCATGTCAACGGTCGATCTCTCTGCACGAAAGCCACACTGCCTCAGGGTAGACACGCTCGGCCAGCTTCTGGAGCCTGTTTAGAGCGACTCGAGCAAAGACTTTCCCCACTATGCTGAGCAGGGAGATTCCACGGTAGTTGTTGCAGTCACCACGGTCACCTTTGTTTTTATAGAGGGTGATGATATTGGCATCGCGCATGTCCTGAGGTACTGCTCCCTCGTCCCAGCACAGGCATAGCAGTTCATGTAGTGCTGAGAGTATAGCAGGCTTGGCACTCTTGATTATTTCAGGGGTAATGCTGTCCTTCCCAGGGGCTTTTCCGCTGGCTAGAGAATCAATGGCATCACTGAGTTCCGATTTTGTTGGCTGTATGTCCAGCTCATCCATGACTGGTAGAGACTGGACAGATACAGGAGAAATGACGCGAACAACAGATGCCCCTCGACATTGCTTTCATTGATCTCACCAAAGCCTTTGACTTCGTCAGCAGACGTGGTCTCTTCAGACTACTAGAAAAGATTGGATGTCCACCAAAGCTGCTAAGTATCATCACCTCATTCCATGACAATATGAAAGGCACAATTCAGCATGGCGGCTCCTCATCGGACCCCTTTCCTATCCTGAGTGGCGTGAACCAGGGCTGTGTTCTCGCACCCACACGTTTTGGGATTTTCTTCTCCCCGCTGCTTTCACATGCGTTCAAGTCTTCTGAAGAAGGAATTTTCCTCCACACAAGATCGGGGCATGTTGTTCAACCTTGCCAGTCTAAGAGCGAAGTCCAAAGTACGGAAAGTCCTCATCAGGGAACTCCTGTTTGCTGACGATGCTGCTTTAACATCTCACACTAAAGAGTGCCTGCAGAGTCTCATCGACAGGTTTGCGGCTGCCTGCAATGAATTTGGCCTAACCATCAGCCTCAAGAAAACGAACATCATGGGGCAGGACGTCAGAAATACTCCATCCATCAATATTGGCGACCACGCTCTGGAAGTGGTTCAAGAGTTCACCTACCTAGGCTCAACTATCACCAGTAACCTGTCTCTCGATGCAGAAATCAACAAGCGCATGGGAAAGGCTTCCACTGCTATGTCCAGACTGGCCAAGAGAGTGGGAAAATGGCGCACTGACACGGAACACAAAAGTCCGCGTGTATCAAGCCTGTGTCCTCAGTACCTTGCTCTATGGCAGCGAGGCCTGGACAACGTATGTCAGCCAAGAGCGACGTCTCAATTCATTCCATCTTCACTGCCTCCGGAGAATACATGGCATCAGGTGGCAGGACCGTATCTCCAACACAGAAGTCCTCGAGGCGGTCAACATCCCCAGCTTATACACACTACTGAGTCAGCGGCGCTTGAGATGGCTTGGCCATGTGAGCCGCATGGAAGATGGCAGGATCCCCAAAGACACATTGTACAGGATTGGGAAGCCAAGTTAAAAGGTAGACTGGCAATGCTAACATTTAAAGAACTAATACATAGTTTACAACAAAAATATATTCCTTTAATGTATAAAAACCTAGGAAGGAAAGTGTTCCAACTGTGGCTAACGAAAGAAATCAAAGATTGTATTCGATCAAAGGAAGAGGCGTATAAAGTTGCCAAAAAAATGGTAAGCCTGAGGATTGAGAGCATTTCAGAATTCTGCAAAGGAGGACCAAGAATAAAATTATGAAAGGGAAAATAGAATGAGACTAAACTAGCGAGAAATATAAAAACAGACTGTAAAAGCTTCTATACGTATGTAAAAAGGAAAAGATGAGCAAAAACAAATGTGGGTCCATTACAAGTGGAGTCAGGAGAATTTATAATGGGGAATAAGGAAATGGCAGAGAAACTAAACAAATACTTTGTGTCTGTCTTCACGGAGGAAAATAATAAACACCTCCCAGAAATAATGAGGAATCAAGGGACTAGTGTAAACAGGAACTGCAAGATATTAATACTAGTAAAAAAAATAGCACTAGAGAAATTAATGGGACTGAAGGTAGATAAATCCCCTGGACCTGATTATCTACATTCCAGTGTTGAATGAGGTGGCTGTAGAGATAGTAGATGCATTGGTGGTCATCTTTCAAAATTTTAGAGACTCTGGAATGGTTCCTGCAGATTGCAAGTTGGCAATTGTAACCCCACTATTTAAGAAAGGAGGGAGAGAAAACAAGGCACTACAAGCCTGTTAGTTTAACATCGCTCATGGGGAAATTGCTAGAATCTATATTAAAAGATGTAATAACAGGACACTGAGAAAATAATGGTCGGATTGGCAGAGTCAACATGGATTTATGAAAGGGAAATCATGTTTAGCAAGCCTGTTGGAGTTTTATGAGGATGTAAGTAGCAGACTTGATAAGGGGGAACTGGTGGATGTGGTATATTTAGATTTTTAGAAAGCTTTTGATAAGGTCTCTCACAAGAGGTTAGTAAACAAAATTGGAGCACATGGGATTAGGGGGGGAATATACTGGCATGGATTGGGAACTGGTTAACGGACAGAAAACAGATTAGGATTAAATGGGTCATTTTAAGGTTGGCAAGCTGTGAAGAGTGGGGTACCACAAGGATCAGTACTTGGGCCCCAGCTATTCACAATTTATATCAATGATTTGGATGTGGGGATTAAAAGTAATATTTCCAAGTTGGCTGTTGACACCAAACTTGGTGGAAGTGTGAGTTGTGAGGAGGATGCAAAGGCACTTCTCGGGGATTTGGAGAGGCTAAGTGAATGGGCAAAAAAATTGGCTGATGGAATACAATATGGAGAAAGGTGAGGTTATCCACTTTGGTAGGAAAAACAGAAATACCAAGTTTTACTTAAATGGGAGAGGCTGGGAAGTGTTAAATTTCAAAGGGACTTGGGTGTCCTTGTTCATGAGTCATTGAAAGCTAACATACAGGTACAGCAAGCAATTAAGAAGGCAAATGGTATGTTAGCCTTTATTACAAGAGGATTTGAGTATAGGTGTAAAGATCCCAAGGGTGGTGAATCTTTGGAATTCTCTGCCCCAGAGGGCTGTGGAGGCTCAGTCATTGAGTATATTCAAGACTGAGATCGATATATTTCTACATATTATAAACATCAAGGGATATGGGTGTAGTGCAGGAAAATGGTGTTGAAGTAGATCAAGTGCAGGCTCGAAGGGCTGAATGACCTACTCCTGCTCCTATTTCTTCTTATATTTTTTAGAACATTAGAACATTACAGTGCAGTACAGGCCCTTCGGCCCTCGATGTTGCGCCGACCTGTGAAACCATCTGACCTACACTATTCCATTTTCATCCATCAAAGCAAACACACTTGCACTTGTTCAAGCTTAAAGTTTACTGCTCTTGTGGAATGGCAGGAGATGTTCGACCACATATGAGGTTGAAAGGGTTTTTGGAACAGGCATTCCAAGAGGTGGTCACCACACAAGCAAACAATGTGAAAGAGAGTGAGAAGCAGATAATATATCAAGGTGGAAAAAGGAGTAGGAAGGAAGGCAGGGGTTCACTGAGGACATTGCCTAGGTGAATACTTAAATGGGAATCAGGAGTCATACCTAGCACAAAGGAAGACGGTTGTGGTTGCTGGAGGTCAATAATCTCATCTCCAGGACATCACTGCAGGAGTTCCTCAGGGTAGTGTCCAAGGCCCAACCATCTTCAGCTACTTCATCAATGACCTTCCTCCAATCATAAGGTCAGAAGTGGGAATGTTCGCTGATGATTGCACAATGTTCAGTACCATTTGTGACTCCTCAGATACTGAAGCAGTCAGTGTAGAAATGCAGCAAGACCTGGACAATATCCAGGCTTGGGCTGATAAGTGGCATGTCACATTTGCCCCACATAAGTGCCAGGCAATGACCATCTCAAACAAGAGAGAATCTAACCATCTCCCCTTGACATTCATTGGTATTACCATCGCTGAATCCCCCACTATCAACATCCTAGGGGTTACCATTGACCAGAAACTGAACTGGAGTAGCTATATAAATACCATGGCTACAAGAACAGGTCAGAGGCTAGAAATCATGTGACGTGTAACTCACTTCCTGACCCCAAAGCCTGTCCATCATCTACAATGCACAAGTCAGGAGTGTGATGAAATACTCTCCACTTGCCTGGATGGGTGCAGCTCCAACACTCAAGAAGCTCGACACCATCCAGGACAAAGCACCTTGATTGGCACCTCATCTACAAACATTCACTCCCTTCACCACTGACGCACAGTGGCAACAGTGTGTACCATCTACAAGTTGCACTGCAGCAACATACCAAGGCTCCTTGGACAGCACCTTCTAAACCCGCGACCTCTACCAACTAGAAGGACAAGGGCAGCAAATGCATGGGAACACCACCACCTGCAAGTTCCCCTCCAAGTCACACACCATCCTGACTTGGAACTATATCGCCATTCCTTCACTGTTGCTGGGTCAAAATCCTGGAACTCCCTTCTTAACAGCACTGTGGGTGTACCTACCCCAAATGGACTGCAGCGGTTCAAGAAGGCAGCTCACACCACCTTCTCGAGGGCAATTAGGGATGGGCAATAATTGGCCTGGCCAGCGACGCCCAAATCCCATGAATGATTTTTTAAAAATGGTGCGGGAAGGCATCGGGGGAGTGACCGACATCTTCCTGCTGCCATGCAATAGGGGTTACCATTGACCAGAAACTGAACTGGAGTAGCTATATAAATACCATGGCTACAAGAGCAAGTCAGAGGCTAGGAATCCTGAGGCGAGTAACTCACCTCCTGAGTCCCCAAAGCCTGTCCACCATCTGCAAGGCACAAGTCAGGAGTGTGATGGAATACTCCCCACTTGCCTGGATGGGTGCAGCTCCAACAACACTCAAGAAGCTCGACACCATCCAGGACAAAGCAGCCCGCTTGATTGGCACCCCATCTACAAACATTCACTCCCTCCACCGCGGACGCACAGTGGCAGCAGTGTGTACCATCTACAAGATTCACTGCAGCAATGCACCAAAGCTCCTTAGACAGCACCTTCCAAACCCGCGACCTCTACCAACTAGAAGGACAAGGGCAGCAGATGCATGGGAACACCACCACCTGCAAGTTCCCTCCAAGTCTCACACCATCCTAACTTGGAACTATATTGCCGTTCCTTCATTGTCGCTGGGTCAAAATCCTGGAACTCCCTTCCTAACCACTGTGGGTATACCTACCCCACATGGACTGCAGTGGTTCAAGGAGGCGGTTCACCACCACCTTCTCCTGGACAACTGGGGATGGGTAATAAATGCTGTCCTAGCCAGCGATGCCCGCATCCCATGGACAAATGGAATAAGATTTTTTTTCAAGAGCAGAAACTTCGTTGGGGATGGGAGTTGCAACTACCAACTGCATAGCATCTTTTTTTTAAAAAAAGTTGTTCCCCAAAAGCAGATATGAATGCTGGAGTGAGAGTTGTAGGCAATAGTTTCTGTTACTAAAAGTAAGTTCCAAATAGTATGTTGCCTCATAGGTGCCAGTGCAGATATTTTGGCGGAGGAGAGGCATCAGCCAGAAGCCATGATTCGTGCCTGAACAAATGACTTAGAACAAATGAATGAGATTCAGATCCTGCAGAAAGAGTTCCAGAAATTGAGGTGAATTAAGGAAGCAGGATGTCAAAGATAGTACATCTCGGGGTTCTACCAATGCCATCTGCTGGACAATACAGGAACAGCCAGGTTAGGCAAGTAAAGGCATTACCAGAGATATGACCTGAATTTTGCATTCAGCAGTAAATTACTTACCGTTACTTACACTTACACTTGTCCACAGAATTTCTGTAGGCTTTTGCTCTGCGATTTGCTGCAGTCAAACAGTTAAAGCAGTACAGCACCCTCTACAGGGGATCTGGGGCCTGTGTGAACAGGACAAGCAATGGTGTGTCTAGTCAACCAATAAGATTGAAGAATCTTTACTGAGATTCGTAGAGTCTAAATCAGGAGTTGTATGTTGGAATATTTAATTCAATGTAAAATCATGTGCAGAAAGCAAAATAGAGAGGTAAAGAAAGATGGGATAAAGAGTTTAATGAAAGTGATTTTTTAAAATATTTTTCAAATCGTTGAACAAATAATTGAAAGTTGTAAAAGTAAATTTTCGGTGCTAGCAAGGTTATTTGGCAGTAATTAAGGCTCATCACGCCACTAAAAATTCACTTACACTTCAATGGACAGCCCTAACTTTTTCTGGCTTGCTTAGTGGATATCGTATGGAAGTACTGTAAATTCACACCCTTCAACTCTCTGAATGCCGCATCTCTTGGTGAGAAACCAATGTTTTTTTCAAACTCAGTCACAGGATGTGGGTGTCGCTGGCAAGGCCACCATTTAGTGCCCATCCCTAATTACCCTAAAGAAGAGACCTTCTTGAACCACTGCAGTCTGTGTGGCGAAGGTACTCCCACAGTGCTGTTAGATAGAGCATTCCAGGATTTTGGAGGATGAAGGTATGGTGATATATTTCCAGGTCAGGATGGTGTGTGACTTGGAGGCAAACCTGCAGCTGGTGGTGTTCCCATGCGCCTGCTGCCCTTGTTCTTCTCGATGGTAGAGGACATGGATTTATGAGGTACTGTTGAAGAAGTCTTGGATGGTTCCTGCACTGCATCTTGCAGACGGTACACTTGGCAGCCACTGTGCTCTGGTGATGCAGGCAGTGAATGTAAGGTGGTGGATAGGATGCAAATTAAGTGGAATGTTTTCGCCTGAATTGTGTTGGAGTTGCATTCATCCAGGCAAGTGGAGAGTATTCCATCTGACTCCATAGACTCATGGAGTTATACAGCACAGAAACAGGCCCTTCGGCCCATCATGTCTGTGCAGGCCATCAAGCATCTATCTATTCGAGTCCCATTTTCCAGCATTAAGGCCCATAGCCTTGTATGCTATGGCATTTCTAGTGCTCATCTAAGTATTTCTTAACTGTTGTGGGAGTTCCTGCCTCTACCAGCCCTTCAAGCAGTGTGTTCCAGATTCCAACCACCCTCTGGGTGAAAATATTTATCCTCAAATCCTCTCTCAACCTCCTGTCCCTTACCTTAAAAATATGCCCCCTGGTTATTGACCCCTCCGCTAAGGGAAAAAGTTTCTTCCTATCTACCCATCTATGCCCCTTATAATATTGTATACCTCAATCAGGTCCCCCCTTAGCCTTCTCTGCTCCAAGGAAAACAACCCTAGCCTAGGGTTGTGGAAGGATGTGGAAGCTTTAGAGAGGGTGCAGAGGAGATTTACAAGGATGCTGCCTGGACTGGAGGGCATGTCTTATGAAGAAAGGTTGAGGGAGCTAGGGCTTTTCTCATTGGAGCGAAGAAGGATGAGAGGTGACTTGATAGAGGTGTACAAGATGATGAGAGGAATAGATAGAATGGATAGCCAGAGACTTTTTCCCAGGGCGGAAAGGGCTATCACCAGGGGCCATAATTTTAAGGTGATTGGAGGAAGGTTTAGGGGAGATGTCAGAGGTAGGTTCTTTACACAGAGCGTGATGGGTGCGTGGAATGCACTGCCAGCGGTGGTAGTAGAAGCAGCTACATTAGGGACATTTAAGCGACTCTTGGATAGGTACATGGATGATAGTAGAATGAAGGGTATGTAGGTAGTTTGATCTTAGAGTAGGTTAAAGGGTCGGCACAACATCGTGGGCCGAAGGGCCTGTACTGTGCTGTACTGTTCTATGTTTTATGTTCTATCCAGTCTCTCTCCATAGCTGAAATGCTCCAGCCCAGGCAAATCCTGGTGAATCTCCTCTGCACCTTCTCCAGTGTTATCACATCTTCCTATAGTGTGGCGACCAGAACTGTACACAGTACTCCAGCTGTGACCTAACTAGTGTTTTATACAGCTCCATCATAACCTCCCTGCTCTTATATTCTATACCTCAGCTAATAAAGGCAAGTATGCCCTCCTAACCACCTTATCTACCTGTGCTGCTGCCTTCAGTGATGTATGGACAAGTGCACCAAGGTCCTTCTGACCTTCTGTACTTCCTAGGGTCTTACCATCCATTGTATATTCCCTTGCCTTGTTAGTCCTCCCAAAATGAATCACCTCACACTTCTCAGGATTAAATTCCATTTGTCACTGCTCCGCCCATTTTACCAGCCCATCTGTATCATCCTGTAATCTAAGGATTTCTTCCTCATTATTTACAACACCACCAATTTTTGTGTCATCTGCGAACTTACTGATCATACCTCCTATATTCACGTCAAAATCATTAATGTATACTACAAACAGCAAGGGTCCCAGCACCGATCCCTGCGGTACACCACTGGTCACAGGCTTTCAATCGCAAACACTGCCTCCTGCTGCTAAGCGAATTTTGGATCCAATTTGTCAAATTGCCCTGGATCCCATGGGCTCTTACCTTCTTGACCAATCTTCCGTGCGGGATCTTATCAAAAGACTTACTGAAGTCCATGTAGACTGCCTTACTTGTAAGACTCCTTGCGTTAAAATAGATGCAATCCAGCCTTGCATTATTTGCTTGTGCCTTAACAGGTCTGTATTTACTCTGCCTTCCAGACGGACTTAGTTTCTCTTCTATATTTGGCTGTGCCTCACCCCCTACTGTACCTCCACTCTGTATCCCGTCGCCCTGACAAATTAGTTTAAACCCCCCACCCCAACAACAGCACTAGCAAACCTCCCTGCAAGGATGTTGGTCCCGTTCAGGTTCAAGTGCAACCTGTCCAACTTGTACAGGTCCCACCTTTGCCAGAAAATGACCCAGTGACCCAGGAAACTAAAGCCCTCCCTCCTGCACCGTCTCTTCAGCCATGCATTCTTCTGCTGTAACCCCCTATTCCTATACTCACTGGCACGTGGTACCGGGAGTAATCCAGAGATTACAACCTTTTGAGGTCCTGCTTTTTAATTTGCGACCTAGCTCGCTAAATTCTTGTTGCAGGACCTCATCCCTCTTTCTACTTATGTCGTTGGTACCAATGTGAACCACGACCTCTGACTGTTCACCCTCCTGCTTCAGAATATCCTGCAGCCGCGCCATGACATCCTTGACCCGAGCACCAGGGAGGCAACATACCATCCTGGAGTCACGTTTGTGGCCACAGAAACGCCTATCTGTACCCCTTACGAAAGAATCCCCTATCACTATAGCTCTCCCATTTTTCCTCCCCTCCTGTGCAGCTGAGCTACCCGTGGTGCCACAGACTTGGCTCTTGCTGCATTCCCCTCAGAAGCTATCTCCCCTAACAGTATTCAAAGCGGAAAATCTGTTAGCGAGGGAGATGGACCCAGGGGATTCCTGTGCTCCTGCCTAGTTCTTCTACTCTGCCTGGCGGTCACCCATTCCTTTTCTGCCTGAGCAGTCTTTACCTGCGGTCTGACCACTTCCCTGTATGTGCTATCCATGATGATCTCAGCCTCGCGGATGCTGCACAGTGTCCCCAGCTGCTTCTCCAGATCTGAAACGTGGATTTCCAGTAGCTGCAGCTGGAGACACGTGTTCACCCTGGACACTGGAAGTGTCGCTAACTTCCCACATTGCACAGGAGGAGCATTCCACACTGCCGAGCTGCCCTGCCATGACCTAACCTTAATTTACTCCCTTATATTACTCTAAGATTAGAGATTATTTACACTTGATTCCCTAAAACAAAACTACTTACTATATTAAAAAAAACTGTAGGCCTTACTTTTCTCTTTACTTTAGTTCCTAACCCACTTTACTTACTTTAGTCACTTGCCAGATACTCACCAAACAGGCAGCTTCTTTCCAAACCTGCTTGCCTGTGATGTTTGATGCTATGTTTAATTTAAATTAAATTAAAAGCTTACCTGTATACTCACCCTGATGGCTCACTGTTTCCCTGCTCACACTGTTGATTGTGACGTCATTCTGATGTTAGTTTTCACTCCTTCCCGCCACCGCTGCTCTTTTAAACTGTGCTGGTCTCGCTCGGTGTCGCTCCTTCCCGCCGCCACTGCTCTTTTAAATTGTGCTGGTCTCACTCCTTCCCGCCGCCCCTGCTCTTTTAAACTGCTGGTCTCGCTCAGACTTGTACTTTGTAAATGATGGAAAGGCTTTGAGTGTCAGGAGATGTGTTACTCGCTACATAATTCCCAGCCTCTGACCTGCTCTTGTAGCCACAGTATTTATGCCCCTGCCCTCACTAACAACCCCTACCGGCCATCACCGGGGCCTGCCTAAATGGCCCAGGCAAGCCCAACCCCACTTAGCTTAATTCTGGGGCCTCCTCCATGGCTGCTGCTCCCGGTCTCCAGCAGTACCACCACTCCCAGTGACGCTGCACAGACTGCTGAGCTGCCGACCCTCTGATTGGCTGGCAGCTCTTGGGGCAGGATCTTATCCCTTAAAGAGGACGGCATCCCGATGGTGAACAGTTAATTGTTTGCTTGCCATTGAATTCGACTGGGGGTCCGACAAATGGCTGATGCGGGTTTGCCTCCCACTTTTCCACCAATCGCCGGAGCCCTGCTGCTGAAATACAACTCAGCCTGTTGTCAGGGCCCATAGCCTTTGTTGTATCCAGTGCACTCAGCCATTCTTGATATCACGTGGAGTGAATCGAATTGCCTTCTGTGATGGTGGGGCCCTCAGGAGGAGGTCGAGTTGTATTATCCACTCCGCACTTCTGGCTGAAGATGGTTGCGAATGCTTCAACCTTGTCTTTTGTACTCATATGCTGAGCACCACCACCTTTGAGGATGTGGATGTTCATAGAGCCCCCCTCCCCCCATTACAGCTGGCTGTGGCAGGACTGCAGAACTTTGATCTGATCTTTTGGTGTGGAATTGCTTGGTTCTACTGACAGCATACCGCTTCCACTGTTTAGCTTGCATGTAGTCCTGTGTTGTAGCTTCACCAGGTTGGCACTTCATTTTTAGGTGTGGCTGGTGTTGCTCCTGGCATGCTCTCCTGCACTCCTCATTGAACCAGGGTTGGACCCCTGGCTTAATGGTAATGGTAGAATGAGGGACATGCCAGGCAAAGCACTTACAAATTATGATTGAATACAATTCTTTCATCTGGAGGCATTGCAGATGAAAGCAAAGAGGTCATTTTAAACTTGTACAACATCTTAGACAACAGTTGAAGTATTTTGTACAGTTTTGGGGACCCCATTATAAGAATGAAATAAAAGCATGGAAATGGTGCAGTGCAGGTTCAGTAGGATATCACCATAAATATGAAGGGGTTTAGTTATGAAGAGAGTCTTGAGAAGTTGGGGCTTTTACCATTTGAGCAGAGAAAGATATAGATGACTTTATAGAGAGGACTTTAAGATTATTAAGAGTTTTGATGTTGTTACGACCTGTCAAAGCCCTCAATCAAAATATACAATTCCGATTGTGCAGGGACCAACGCACTGTGAATTCAATCCCGTCGCTCCACAGATCGGCTAACATATCATTCGAAAACTTTCCAAATTAAGGAAAGACCCAGCCAAATTGTACCATCTATTAATCCCTGAATGAAGCTAGCCAAACCAGGTGTTTTTAAATCAACAAATTGACTCTTTAATTAGAAGAACCAAATTCTTAAACACTATGAAGATATAAACAACATTTAAAATAGAGAAAATTAGAGTTCTTGCAAATTTACAGTCCAATGTTGCTTGAAGTCCCCACAGAATGTTGCTTGAAGTCCTCTCGGTCGTCCGATGCAGAAAAAAGGTTCTTCCACAGTAGAACAGTCCGTAATCTAACTTCTCCAAATTTCAACAATTAACAACTTGCAAACACTTTCAACCGAATCAATCTGACTTTAGAGTTTTTGAGGGATAAAAGATTGTCACAGTCTAACTTCCCTTTCTTCAGTTTAAATTACCAGAGATCTCTGTTTTGGCTTGATGTTTTAGAATTTTGAGAGATGATAATTAAACAGACTAAATCCTCTTCCTTCAGTTTAAATGGTTGAGAGCTCTTTTTCCAGGTGCTGTCATCATAGCTGTGTCCTCGGTGTCTGTGTGTTCTGTTAGAACAGACTGTCTTCAACTAAAAGTCAGTTCAAAATTGAATTCTAACAAATGTATCGCATGAAACTCGCTCCCAGTGGATGTTTCCATGGTATCAAGAATGCACCCTTTGAATCGCAGTCTCCAAATGGCTGTTTCTAAGGCAACGAAAATGCACCTTCCTATAACTCCTGAGGCTTGCTGGTTCTTAAAGCAATACTGATCCTTTGCAAGCCTTCAAGGCAAACTGCATATTCCAAAAAAAAACTACAGGACCATGACAATGTGATAAATGCTAGATTGTTTCCCACTGGTCGGTAAGATGATAACGAGAGATTACAAATTTAAGAGCTGACAGATGAGAGCCTCTTCCCTGGTCAGGGAAAGTTTGTCTTTATGATGAGTAAAGGGTGCACCAAAATGGAATAGCGACTTGTGTTCTTTATTTTTGTAATAATAAGTGAACAGGACTTATACTGATCGTATCAAGCATTTCTCGTCATACTTAGCATTCTGTATGTTTTTATCTATGGTGGAAGGAAACAGTTTACAAATCGAACAGAAAGTTGTCTTGCCTAATGTTAACTTGGTCCATCTTTGGAGAGATTGAAGGTGTACGGATGTAAGACATGGGGATCCATTCCAGAATAAGAAAGTTTCATGGTTACATTCCTCAGTCCCACTGAAATGGTAGTAGATAGAGGGCAATGAAAGTCAACTTCCATTAGAAGCAGGCAACCAGCACACTTAAGCAAATGACTGACACCACTGAACCCAACAGCCACAAACCAAATTTCATAATGAGAAATTTGTAGATAGAGGGTGGTTAGAATGTGGAATTTTCTGTTAAAGCAGAGAGTATGGAATCTTTAAGAAATAAGATAGTTGCTTGAAAAAGGGGGAATGGATATGGCGGGAAGGCAAGAAGGTGAATTAAACTAAGTGGCTTGTGAAGAAAACAGCCGTGCAGATTTGATGGGCCAAATGACTTGGTTCTGCTTAGTCTTGAGTTTCATTGTTAAGGAGATAAAATACAAATCAAAATGACTTGCATTGCATTATAAAACGTCGGTGGTCACATCTGAAGTACTTTATACAGTTTTGGTCACTTAATAAGACAGATGCTACTTTCATTGATTTGAATACGGAAGTGAGCAAACAAGATGATTGCAGGTATCAAGATGAGTTGTTAATCATAGCAAAAGATTAGGGAATGAATTATTAGTCACAGGAATCTGCTAAAAGGTTACCGATTGGCTCCCAAGTGGATGGCTTGCTTGGTAGCACAGTCAATGTCCCCAGATTGGATGAATTTCTTCACAACCAGGACATAGTAACAGTAGTAGCTCTTAACATTTTTAGAACTTTCAGCAGTGTGTGCCATTTGACCTTCATTGAGTTACTGTCCTCTTGTGGCATATACAATGAGCTGTTAAACTGGATTTGTAACTCTCAAAAGATAAAAAGATTGGGTCATAATATGAATCATTTTATTACAGTACCAATGCAATTATCTACAGGGAATGCGTTAATTCATTCTCTTTCTTAACATACACTCAATAATTTATGAAGAACAGAAGTGATCAACTTCACCACACTCCCTATTTGAAAGAGAAAATCAAATCACTGGGTGTAATACAGTTGGATAGACTTGCATAGTATTATCCCAGGACCGGCAGGGCCAAATTTGTGAGACATTTCACTTAGTTACAGTTGTCTTAAGAGTTGTTGAGTTTAGCTACAGAATGTAATTGTTAAAGGTTTGATTATACGGTGAAAATAAACTGATTGCATTCTATACTACACTGTAACTTGAATTATCTACAAAGCCATATATATCAATGAAGAACTTGAATCTATTTCTATACTTTTGTGACAATAAACAGAATGCCTCTTTTCCTCTAGCACATTCGAAATGAAACCAGAAGTGAATTGGAACGGCTGTTAAAAATCACTGAGGAGCACACGGCTTATCTTGCTAACGATGAAGTTACAACAGTTCGTAAAAACCTGGAGGCAAAAAATGTAGATGTGGACACCATTCTGGTAAGTGAGAATCTGCAAATATTTCACTTAGTTTCCAACTCAAGCAAAATATGCATGAACAGATCTGCTTTGTTATTTGTTTCATTAAATAGCACTTTATAATTATTAGTTGCTTTGAGGTTCTATCTTTTTTTTGAACCAGTAGTGACAACTTGAAAGAGCATGTACTCTCTTCTAGCCTTGTTTGAAAGATACTGAATAAATGCAAGTTATTTCTAATGTGAAATATAACTCTGTGGACATCTTTCTTTAGTGAGCCAGATGTTGTAGGATGATTCCGATTAATACAATTTTTGCAATGTTCTTAACCTTATTACAGTTGCTCAAGAACCAATTTTTATCTTGTTACAAAATGTTATTGACTTTAATCAATACCTTGACTTAAGTTTTCTTTTTCTCTAGATTAAAGATACTTGGCACCAAGTTTACAGAAAGCACTTCTTGAGGAAATCACTGAACCATTGTAATCTTTGCAGAAGAGGTTTCCACTATTACCAAAGGCATTTTGTAGATTCTGAGGTACGAAAACAGACAATACAAAGGAAGTACTTACTGTTTTTGAAACGGCTGTTTTTGTTTAAAGTCTCACTATCCCCCGCCCCCTCCCTCTCCCCAGTTGTATGTTGCCTCTCTGATGCTGTTTGTCAAAATAGCTGTGACGACAGTGGATCCATCTCGAGCATCAAATGTGACAGCAGTAGTAGAAGTTACTAAAGCAAGCATGAAAACTTGGCAATGCTAACCTACATGATTTTAAAATATATATATATATAAAACAATAGCTGTATTGTATTGGGTATTACAAGGCTTTGTCTTTTACTACAACTAGTAGCACTTCCTTTGTCTTTTGTTATGTGAATTTCTCCTGTCCTCTGCCCTATCACACACTTTTGTTCCCTTTTATTCTCCACCTCCCCCCCCCCCCACTTCTACTTGTTCAAAGTCTATAACATTTTTAACTTTTGCCAGTTCTGATGAAAGGTCACAGACCTGAAACATTAACTCTATTTCTCTCTCCACGGATGCTGCCAGACCTGCTGAGTATTTCCAACACTTTCTGCTTTTATTTCGGATTTCCAGCACCCGCAGTATTTTGCTTTTATTTTAATGTTTAATTCACTGCCACTTCTCTTCCAGAATGCCAACATTGAAGTTCTGCTCGTCTCTCTGACGGGATTTTTTGTCTCTTTTACCTTGTTCACCTTCATTGCTTTCCATTTGACTCCTGGTGTTTGACCAAAACACGTTTTCACAGCCACATCTCCTCCCTCAGCAATTGTCTCCGCCTCTGAGATATTCTTTATGGATTCCAACTGAAGTTCCATCCTTCATGTTTTGAATCCACCCAGGATTACAGGTATCTCCAAGACATACAATGTTCCTCAGACTGCTCTTCTCGCCGCATCCTGAGATCCGCACTCAGTGCCATGTTGCTGGCACGTATACATGCTTGTTCTGCCATTAACACTCTCTCTGGACTAATATAAAAGCAAAATACTGCTGATACTGGAAATCTGATGTTCTGATGAAAGGTCACAGACCTGAAACGTTAACTCTGCTTTTCTCTCCACAGATGCTGTCTTGACCTGCTGAGTATTTCCAGCACTTTCTGTTTTTATCTCTCTGGACTAATGCTTTGTCTTTTACTACAACTAGCAGCACTCCCTTTGTCTTTTGTTCTGTGAATCTCTCCTGCCCTATGCCCTATCACACACTTTTGTTCCCCTTTGTTCTTCCTTCTCCCGCCCCCCCAGACTTTCACTTGCTCAAAGCCTATTATATTTCTAACTTTTGCCAGTCCTGCTGAAAGGTTACAGACCTGAAATGTTCACTCTGCTTCTCTCTTCACAGATGCTACCAGACATGCTGATTATTTCCAACATTTTCTGTTTTTACTTACAATTAGAGATTTTCTGAAGACCCCACATGGATAATACCTCTCAGGACAAATTGTTATAATTACAACAGCAGCATAGCCCAGATTGCCAAAGGAAGGCAAACCAAACCAAATGCATATAAGATGCATTTAAGGCTTTGAAATAAAGTGAGGCAGAAATATAACATCTATGCTTCAAAAAGTAATGAAATGTTCCAGTATCCAGCTACGTAATGAGTTCAAGAAAAACACACAAATTGGAGCTTAAATTTCCATTGAACCTGTCTGCTTTTTAGAACAAATCTTAATTCATGCATAAAATTCGTTGAAAAGTAGTGTGTTTAGCAGAACTCCGTTTACTCTTCCTGTGTCTCTGCAGGTGTCTCCATTTTTTCTATATTTTGTTAATAAATATTTACATATGGAGCCTGCATTTGAATTTGCCTTGGACTAATGAGATTACTCTTGCTGGTTGAGATACTTAAGGCTCAAATGTGTAGTTTTAATCTACTTACCATTAGGTTCAACCCAGTATAAGCTGCACACAAATCGGCACTGAGGAAGCAACCTTCATTTAAGGAGCTTATGCGGGAAATGGAAAATTTGATGCTGGTGCAAAAGGGATTTCTGTTATGAAGTTGGGGTAGAGTAATGAGACCTTTACTTTGCATTGCCGATATTGTACCAAACCAACTCGATATTCGACTGATTGCCAGCAGCACTGTTTCGTGCCCCAGCACTAAGATCCCTAACTGTAATCACAAAAATTCAAATATAAACATATGTGAATAAACGATTGTCAAAATATTGTGTCTCTTCTCTTTCCCTCCCCTACCCTCATAGCTGGAATGCAATAATGTTATCCTGTTCTGGCGCATTCAACGCATGCTAGCTATTACAGCAAACACACTCAGACAACAGCTAACGAATACTGAAGGTAAGTTGACTGCTATTTCTGATGAAATCTGCATTAGTAACAACAACAACCTGTATTTTATATGGCACATTTAATATAATAAAATGTCCCAAGGTGCTTCACAGGAGCGTTATAAAACAAAATTTGATGCCAAGTCATATGAGGAGATATTAGGGCAGATGAACAAAAGCTTGGTCAAAGAAGTAAGTTTTATGGAGCGTCTTAAAGGAGAAAAGAGAGGTTTAGGGAGGAAATTCCAAAGCTTAGGGTCTAGGCAGCTGAAGGCACATCTACCGATGATGGTGCAATTAAAATCGGGGATGCTAAAGAGGTCAGAATTAGAGAAGCACAGATATCTGAGGGTTATGGGGCTGGAGGAGATAACGGATAGGGAGAGTCAAAGCCATGGAGGTATTTGAAATCAGGGATGAGAAATTTAGAATTGAAGTGTAGCTTAACCGAAAGCCAATATAGGCCAGCAAGCACAGGCATGCTGGGTGAATATTACTTGGAAGGACATGGAAAGCAGAGTTTTGGATGACCTCAAGTTTACACAGGGTAGAAGGTGGGAGGCCAGTCGGGAGTGTATTTGAATAGTTGAGTCTAGAGGTAACAAAGGCACGGATGAGGGTTTCAACAGCAGATGAGTTGAGATGAGACAGAGTCTGGCAATGTTACAGTGCTAGAGATTGGCAGGCTTAGTGATGCCATGGATATGTGATCAGAAGCTCATCTTGGGGTCAAATGTGACACCAAGATTGCAAACAGCCTAGTTCAACTTCAGACATTTGCCAGGGAGAGAGATGGAGTTGGTGGCTAGGGAATGGAATTTGTATTGGAGACTGAAGACAATTGCTTTGGTCTTCCCAATATTTAATTGGAGGCAATATTTATATATATTTGACTAGGCCTGTATTCACTAGAGTTTAGAAGAATGAGAGGGGATCTCATAGAAACCTATAAAATTCTAGCAGGACTAGACAGGCTAGATGCAGGGAGGATGTTCCTGATGGCTGTGGAGTCCAGAACCAGGGGTTACAGTCTCAGGATACGGGGTATGCCATTTAGAACCGAGATGAGGAGAAATTTCTTCACCAAGAGGGTAGTGAACCTCTGGAATTCTCTACAGCAGAAGGCAGTGGAGGCCAAGTCATTAAATATATTCAAGAAGGAGATAGATATATTAATGCCAAAGGGATCAAGGGATAGGGGGGAAAAAGTGGGAACAGGGTACTGAATTAGATGATCAGCCATGATCTTTTTTGAATGGCGGAGCAGGCCCGAAGGGCCGAATGGCCTACTCCTGTTCCTATTTTCTATGTTTCTATGTTTGAAATTTCTGCTCATCTAGTACTGAATATTGGACAAGCAGTCTGATAATTTAGAGACAGTGGAGGAGTTGAGAGTGGTGGTGGTGAGGTCGAGCTGGGCATTGCCAATGTACATGTGGAACTTGTAGCTGTGTTTTCGGATGATGTCGCTGAGGAGTTGCATGTTGATGACAAATAGGAAAGGGCCAAGGGATTAACTCTTGGGGGATACCAGAGGTAACTTTGTGGGAGGGGGAAGACAAGCCATTGCAGGTGATTCTCTGGCCAATATTACATAGATAAGAATGGACCCAGGTGAGTGCAGTTTCGCCCAGCTGGATGATGGTGGAGAGACATTGAAGGAGAATGGTCCGGACAACCGTGTCAAAGACTGCAAGCAGGTTGAGAAGGGCGAGGAGACATAGTTTACCTTTGTCACAGTCACGTGGAATGTAATTTGTGACTTTGATAAAGAGCCGTTTCAGTACTGTGGCAAAAATCTGGTTGGAGGGATTCAAACGTAGATTTCCGGAAAGGAAGGATTTGGGAGGTGACAACACATTCACGGGTTTTTGGAGATGAAAGGAGGTTGGAGATGGGGTGGTGGTTTGCCAGGGTGGTGTTTTGAGGAAAGAGTTGATGGCAAATTTGAAGGAAAGAGGAACAGTACTTGAGAGAACCGTTAACAATATTAGCTAATATGGAGGCCAGGAAAGAGCAAACACAACTGTGCTCCATATCTATGAGCAACACCACTCATTTTGCATTGAACTTCAAATAAAGATTGTTCTTCATTCCCCACATGATCCTAAATAAAAAGGCAAATTAGTCAGCTGCTGCTACTTATCAATTAGCAGAGATTGTTAGTAAAATAATGCAGCGCATGTCCTAGGACTGAATTTTACAGACCCCCAACATCGGGGGGCGGCTGGAAAATGCCTCCGGGAGAGGGCCGCCACGTACCCCGACACCGTGAGGGCCCCACCCAATATTGCCAGCAGCAGCGAGACCTCATGGCAACCACTCCCCCCCGCCCCCCGGCCACTTGGTGACGGGACCGCCATTAACATATGTAAATAAATTTAAATCAATGAATTAATTACCCTTACGCTCCCGCCATCTGTCCCGGTGCGATATTTGTGCTGCTGGCCGGTACTCCCATGCATTCGGATCCCCGTCCGGGGAACTGAGGCGGAAGACTGGTGGGGTGGGGTGGAGGTAAGTTTCTCAGTGCGGTGGGGCAGGAGGGAAATGAAGTCAAAGTCATTGGTGTAGGGGATGGTGGAAAGGGGTAAAGTTTAAAGTTTATGCACTTTGGTGGGGGGAATGTCAGGGGGACAAGATAAGTGTTTTGGGGGTGATAGGGCAAGTATTAAATTTAATTGTTATTGGGAGGGTGGGAGAGGGACAGAATAAATGTATTTAATTCTTTTTATTAAATGTTCCTTTAAATATTTAAATTGAATGGTCGGGCTCAAAGCTCTTTAAAAATGGCGTCAACGCCTGCACACAGGCAGCTGATGCCATTGCTGGGGGGTGGGGTGAGTGGTCCATCCCAGCTATTTAAATGAGCTGCTGCGCTTAATATGGCGGCTCCGCAATGTGCAGCTCGTGCAGGCGGGTCGCCGTTGTTCTTGCCCGCCGCCGAAATCGGCAATGGGAGTATAAATTTCAGCCCCTATTTTATTTGAAAATTTAATTGAAAAATGTTTAATTTTCCAATTAGATACCTATTGTTCTTCATCTGAATAACATCAGTTTACTATCACGTTTAAACTCCATTTAAATTGCATATAACCTTGTGTGAAAATTTCTACATGTTTTCCTTCCTCTGTAGAGTAGTAGAAGTCAGCTGGTGTTGCGTTCTATGGCACCTTAGAAATGTGATCCAACAAGTGGATAGATATGTTAAGTGTTGATATATGTTAATTTTTTTGGACTTTGCCTAAAGGAAATCTGTACTACATGTGATCAAATGGTTATTACATGAATTTTATTTTTGCATTTTGTTGGTATGAGTGTGTGGACAGGAATGTGAGAAAAAGTCAGTATTGGTGTCACTGCAGTTGTTCTGCATTAACTACATTTTTTTTGTTTGTTTGTGGGATGTGGGCGTTGCTGGCTAAGCCAGCATTTAATGCCCACATGTAGGCCAGACCAGGTAAGGACGGCAGATTTCCTTCCCAAATGACATAAGTGAACCAAATGGGTTTTTACAACAGTCGGCAATGGTTTCATGATCGCGTTGATGCAATTTTCAGCTAAAATGAATGTCTTTCTCTAATTCTAATTAAATGGTCTCGTCAAAACAGATGATGAAAATCAAGGGGCTGAATTTTACTGGCCCCTCGACACCACGGGTCGCGGCCCGGGAGCCAGTAAAATTCTTCGGGAGAGGCCCGCCTTGACTCGCAACATCGAGAAGGGCCCACTGCAAATTACCTGCGGCGGTGGGACCTCGGTGCAGCTCCCCCACCACTTGGCTGTGGCACCCCAAATACCATATGTAAAATGTTACTTAACTCTGCAGATTATGCAGTCCGCTGCCTCTCCTAGGACACTTCCAGATTTTTCGTTGAACGGGCGGCCATCACATGCTGTCCCGTTCTGTGCGTCATCAGAGGCAGAAGGTGGAAAGGAAGTTCAGTTTTCAGGGGTCTGTCTCTGCGTACTGGAAGGGAGGAGGGAGGGGGGTTATGCAGGGGTCTCAAAAATAAATAAAAAGCTTGTAGATACAATGTTAGCAAGAGTTGGCAAATTTCCAGAATCATCTGCATCAATTAGCTACTTCTATTCCCAGCAGGCCACAGAGACCTGAAATGCAGTTTAACACTTAAACAGCTCAGTGTTTACAGCTTACTCTAACATGTTTTGTAAGATCAAGACCTGTACCAAAACTCATGATGTAATTTATACAAGGGAATGCATCTGTTTCATTTTAGAGCGCATGAAAATATAAGAATTATACATAGAACATATAGGCCTAAACAATAAGTCCCAGCATCGTGGGTTTTTTCTTTGTATTTTTCATTCTATCATTTACACAGCTGCTCCATAGTCCCCTGTGTTTGTGTATTTCAGATGGTAAATGGGGAAATTTATGGTCTGGGGGGGACAAAGACCAAGAATATCCTGATAACATTAATTTTAAAAATGTGCATTTATAAGAGCATTCCTCACTTGTATCACCCTCGCTCCATCTGCTTTCAAGGTTTGTGGCTTGACACAGGCTCTGTGGTACCATGTAAAATGGGTTATTTTAAAAATGAACTGTTCAACAAAAGCTTTCATCTGTCTGGTATAAGTACTTTGCAGTGACTCTCTGATAGATCTCCTTCCTCTATCGCCATAGTTTTATTATAGGTTGATAATGGCATATGAAAGAGAACAAAGAAAGAGTCATCAGGAAAAGTATTATAGGCTATTGATTTCAACAATGTTTACTCTTAATTTTAATCAAGGAATTTTTTTATGCATATGGAATTTTCTGTCAAAGAAAGCTAAAGCAGGGTGTAGAGTATGAAAAAGATTTTTTTTCTGAAAAATCTCTTTATAAAGTGTGAAAAGCTATTATTGACCAAAATTTGTCATGCAATAATAAGCTAGGTAATAGTTAATTTCATTCTTCAGTAACTGACAACTATCTGTGGTAAGATAATCACCTGCAGATATATATTGTTCATCCCCTATCTGGCAGCAGTGAACAGCATGTCTAAAACTGACTCAAAACAATTCATTGCTAACATCACAACAACAGCTCTTTAATGGATATAAAGTTACACATTTACTTCTTTAAGTGAATGGGCAAAAACTACAATTTCATAAAGAGCTTAAAACTAAATAGTTATGTTTTCTATCAATACCAGTGAGACGCCTTGAAAAGAATGTGAAGGAAGTGTTGGAGGACTTTGCTGAAGACAATGGTAAAAAAGTTCAGCTGCTAACAGGAAGGAGAGTTCAACTAGCAGAGGACCTCAGTGAGTAATACTTTATACCTGTGTGCTATCTGACTACAGTGTTGCATTAATTCAAGATGATCTTAAACTGATTGAAATATTTTCACTAATTTGTCTCAGGTCTAATTAATATAATAAATGAACATTCATGCAAATGCATTGTTTTGATTTGTGTGCATACTCATTGCAAGGATGTGAATTGTCTGACTTGCAGCTGTGGGAGTTTTAGATTAAAGAGTTCCCAGTTTGCATTAGGTCAGGTGTAGATTCATTAAAGATGTGAATTTACACCCTTAATAAACAATAAGCAAGTCAGACATTTTTGCCAGAAAGGAGCTTCAAATAAGTAATAATGTGAACTCACATTTTGATTTTTCTTTTGTTTGTATCAGTTACTGCTGTTAGCCATCAGGTAAATCATTAAACAGTATTGTTTGTTTTTAAATGACTTTTAGTTGAAATAATTTACTCAAGTCTATAACTTTTTAATTATAATTGTTAGTCAAAAATATGTTTATCATCTGTGCAGCTGTCCTTGTATTCGCTCATCACTGTCTGCTTTCTCATGAGGCAATGGCCCCTAATCTGCTCTAGTAGGGCAATGAGCGATGTTCACCGTTAGTCTTGCCATGCCCATTTAATCATGACAGTATTTTGCACTGCAAGTTGCTGGAAGTGCGAGCTAATAAAGGGGGAAGTAGGACGTTTGAGACCTGACTGAACATGGCAAGCAACTGTGTATCTCCTTAATCAATCAGATTGAAGGAATGTGAAATTAGCAGTGCAAAGACTGAGAAGGAAGTATAATTTAGAGTGGGTGAATTCAATGGCAAATAGGTACAGAAAGAGAAATAAAGAGAGGAAAAAAAGATTGGATAAAGTGAGAGGAATAAGAGGTAGAAAGGAAAAGTTTAAAGAAAATGTTTCATTTCAAAGTTGTCCATTTTTAAAATCAACAATTGAAGCAAGGAGGAATGAGCCTGCACACTTGTAAAAGTTAATTTTCAGTGCCAGATAGGCTCATGGGCAGTAATGACCACTTATCTCATTGTTAAAACAATCTCTGACAACAAATCCAGGCTTAATTAAAAAAATGCAAACCTATAAGTGGCTGCAAAACAGGCTCCTCCTCTCACTTCAGACCAGTTCTAACGTTGTGACGAGTTTAGTTCATAGATATCATACAAGTACAGCAATTTCACACTGTCAAATGCATTTCATTGGTGAGCTAGACGGCGAGATGCCATTTTGCGAAGCATCTCAGACAGCATTTCTGTGCTTAACTGCTCATCTATCCTTGCCTGAAGTAGGGCAATAAAGCATAAATAGCTGCAAGTGCCATTAGACTCACCATTATTTTGACAGCGAATTATGGATCAACAGTTTTAGCTTAAATATGGAGTTTCTACTGAAAGTCGTTTGATGTTTCATGAAAATAATATTTTGTATTGTTTTGGTTTATCTATAAGCAACATTAGTGTATACGAAAGTAGCTCAGATATTAAGTGATATTTAAATCCTCACAACTAACTTTTGCAATCTCATGGATGAGGAAAGCAATCTGTAATTCTGTCTCTGATCAATAAGTGGCAGCATTTACTATATTTAAAATGATTCAGTCAGTCATCATGCAGTTGTTCTGAGCATGCACTTTTCAGGCATGAAATTAATCATGTGTTGCAAAGGAATATGCCAATTTCCTGGGTAACTTTAAGTGGTAGGTATAAAAATCCAATTACAACTTTGCTGTGTACTTTAACATGTTTGGTTACTACTACTGAAATAGATGAAATAGGCAATTAATAGAGCAATTCTTGAGGCATCTGTTAATAACTGTTTTCAACCATCACCCCTATGTTGCTGATCCATATTCGTTCCTGGTTAAGCAACACCTCAGTTTTAAAACTCTTGTCCTTGTTATCGGATTCCTCCATGGCCTCGCCCCTCCCTCGCTCTGTAATCTTTTCCAGCTCTCCAAGATATCTGCACTCCTGCAATTCTGATCTCTTGAACATCCCTGATTTTAATCTCTCCACTATTGGTGGCCAGGCCTTTAGCTGCCAAGACCCTAATCTCTGAAATTCCCTCCCTGCACCTCTCTACCTCTCTTTCCTCCTTTAAGACGCTCCTTAAAACTTACCTCTTTGACCATACTTTTGCTCATCTGGCTTAATATCTCCTTATGTTGCTCAGTGCTATATTTTGTTTGATAAAGCTCCTCCGAGACGCCTAGGGATGTTTTGCTAAGTTGCTAACAGCACTGTATAAATACAAGTTGTTGTTGTCACCTCTATTACCATGGCCGTTTTTGCTACTTGGAGCATCATTAATATTTATGTTGGCAGGGCACCTTGTTAGGCCAGGGTGGTGAACTGCTGAACTTTGCCATACTGTTTGATGCAATGCTCCACTGAGTTCCCCTCTGTAGCTAATAAATCTTAACACTAACTGTCAAATTGACTGGAATTTTATTACCATGGATCATTAAATAGAGACAATGTGATAAATCTCTTGTGTATTATCTCGCTATGCCATAGATTTAAACAGAAACTATTTTATGACTTGGGTAACACAATAGAATAAAAGTCTGATGGACTTACTGATTGCGATAAAATTGCGATAACATATTCTGTTAGCTTGACTGATTTCAGGTACTGTTGCTAATTAGTTAGCTGTAATTTTTCCTGTTGATATGTGGTTATTTAGGTTGAGTTTTTTCAGAGCATCTAAAGGAGTTCTGCTATTGATTGATTTTTTTTTACTATTCAGTGTGTTATTGCCTAGGGAAAACTAATTCTTTTTTAAAACCATTAATACACGTTCTCTCATGAATTGAGCCATACAGCCTGTCACAAACATTATGTTAATTCATGAAAATATTTCAGGAAAAATATAATTTAGAACATTTAAAGAATACTGTAATGCAAGGTCTATACTAAAAGCTTCAATTTTTTAAAATTGCTTCATATGTGAAACACGACCATATAATCATTAATGATGTTGGTTGAGGGATAATTATTGGCCAGAACAACCCCTGCTCTTTTTTTCAATAGTGCCATGAGATTTTTTTACATACACCTGAGAGGGCAGACATAGCCTTGGATTACCGTTTCATCCAAAAGACTACCTCCGACAGTGCAGCACTCCCTCAGTACTGTACTGAATTGTTAGCCTGTATAATGTGCTCAAGTCTCCAAAGTGGACCTTGAAACCACAGACTTGACTCAGGTGCGAGTGCAGGCTGGCACTTCAGTCTAAAGTTAAAGCAATATTTCACATAGTAATGGTACTTTACATATTTGATAAAGTGTAAGTAAATTTTAGCTATACATGCATTAAAGAACATGACTATTTAAGATTTGAATCGTTATTCATCAGACCTGATATTAGAATTTGAGGGGTGTTGATAATCTGGCATGTTTCACTGCATTTTGCAGCGAGGTGCCAATGTGACATTCACTAAAATATATTTATAATGGTGTTTTGTTTTTAAAAGTGTAATAGGAAGTACTCTAACCCCT
The DNA here is from genome assembly GCF_036365525.1 of Heterodontus francisci. Taxonomy (NCBI): domain Eukaryota; kingdom Metazoa; phylum Chordata; class Chondrichthyes; order Heterodontiformes; family Heterodontidae; genus Heterodontus; species Heterodontus francisci. Next base: position 75,057,663 of record NC_090381.1, read on the forward strand.
CCCCCAAACCCCTGCAATCCTTGAGCTCCATTACTAGGACCAGCGAGAATTATGATCAAACTTAATCCCCTATGCCGCTACTCACTAATGAAACTTGTAGCTTGGAAAACTTGTGCAGAGTAGGGTAGAGACCCAGAATAGCATCTCTGCATAGGACGGGAAATATGAAGATAAAATCTGCTTCAACTGCCATAACAGAATTGTCCAATCCTAGTTTTTAACAGGAGCTGAATCTCCCTGAAATCCGTTCACAACTAGCAAAGCAGTGTGGTTTATTTTTCTGTCTTCATCCATTGCACTGCATTCATTTATCTAATTACAATAGGTTACATTTCAACTTTTAACCAGTCACAGTACTTGTTAATTAAGTTGTTTCCCATATTTTTCCGGAAAGAAAGGAAACACTGAGTCTAAATAATGAGCAAGTTCTACTGCAAGACTTGAGCACGTAATCTTTCTCGCACTGTGCAGCACTGAGGAAGCAGTGCATTGTTTAAGGTGCCATTCTTGAATGAGATGTTTAAACCAAGGCACTTTCTGCTTCTTCACGTTGACATTAAAAACCCGTGGTGTTAGTTCAAAGATATTGTAGCCAAAGTTTTTCTCTTGGGCAACGCCACCTGTAGAAACTGACCATTTCATGGACGTCTGTGGAACTTTTCGAGTGAAAATTAACTATTGAATTTGGTTACCTAACAATTGTCACTCCATTTCAAAATAATTCATTATATGTGAAACACTTTGAGATGTTTCTGAGAGATACACTTCATCACTGTTTTTATTCCAGAGTAGATTGCTTAGAAAGAGATCATGTCAGTGCACTGATTCACTGTACCAAAGGGGATTAGAGCAGGAGAAGCCTGAAAATGGATTGCCTGCTCTCTCGAGGGATAGTATTTGGCACAGAGGGACCTTATGAAAGGATCAAGAGCAAGAGATGGTTTGAGAAGTGGGTGAGGGGAAAACAGAAATTTGGACTCCTGTTTCAGGATATAGCATGTTTTAAAGCACACAAGTTGTAGGATTTTTCTACTTGAAGACATTTTAACAAGTTTGCTTGCATGTCTCGGCTTGTTCCTTTGTGCATCTGTGGTTCTTGCACTGATAATGTTACTGCATCTTGGCAACTTTGCTGCAGCAAGTCTCATTCACTTAAGTTGAAAAGAAACTACAAAGAAAATAATAAATTACGAACTCCATCCTACCAACTGTGGATTTGGTAATGATTTTGAAAGGAGAAATCAAGCCACTCTTACTTTAATGTCAGCTGTGTTGTTGGTATTCTAATCCTATCAGCAAATGGGGAATAATTGTTTCTGTGACGTTGGGCTTACAATGACTGTCTTTTTTGGTTGTTGATTATGTTGGCATGTCTGGACTTGGTGATGGTTGGAGTCGCATAGCTAGGCAGTGGTTGCTACCCACATAAAGTACACAAGACATTGAACAGCACATCATAAAAGGAACAGTTAGCTTGAAGGAAGGATTATTTTTGTTTGCATGCTCAACATAACTAATTTAGCATAGCCAATTAGCACTGTTTAAGGAGGCCCCCAAAATTGCTGCCTGGAATATATTGAAATGAGAAACTTTTTATAAATTTAAACGGTTCATAATTATATTTGTTTAAACAAAATAAATTTTCACCATAGCACATCAAGTGCTGTAGAATTGAAAGGCTTCACAAAATTATACTGCAATAAATATAACCTGTGCTTATCTTGTTAAATAAAATCATATCCTGAGCTCGTGGCTTAATGTTATTTAATTCTAGATTCCTTGGTTTGCACTAAATTGAAGTATAGTTTGCTTCAATTAAACAAATGATTGTCAATAGTAGTATGATTAAATAAGGCTTTCTTACAACTTGGCTGCAACTGGTCTGCCAGTGTTGAGTTCTTGCACCAGGTGGCAACCAAGTTTTCCTTTGATATAGGATCAGAGAGGTGGAGAGCAGCACGTCGGGCCTCCTGCCTCTGTTTACTGTTTGTTGCATTGCATCACATAGGCAGCAATTGTTTTCCTGTCACTTTTATGTCCCTTACTGTGTGCTCCCTAACTTGGTAGTTTAAAGAACATGCCTAGACTTGTTCATTCTCTTTCTGTTTGGGATGCATTTCCATTAAAACTATTCAAAGTGTTTAGGTTTTAAAGACTCTTGGCAACAGCTTTTGTTGATGATTCAACTGTATGGTTATTAACGAAAGACTGCTCATGTAGGAAACCCAGAGTGTGATGTAGTGCAGTTACCTTTCAGAGTACTGAATTTTTTTTGTATTCTTTAGCACGCAAACCTCCCACAGAAAGCAGGTTACAAAGAGCTGTTCTGCCAAATATTAACACAAAGAAAATGACGCATGCAGTCCAAACGATTATTTTATTAATAAAGGACAGAATACCAGCTTTGCATTCTTTTAAAGCCTGAAGCATTAATGAACTAGCAAGGAACTGAGATAGCAAGTAAAATATTCAAAGCTCTATGATATTGACTGAAAGGCAGTAGCAAATATTCTGGAACTTGCTTTGTTTACAGAAATTGCCCTTGGTTTATTATTAGAGGTAATGGCATTGGGTTTTCTACTTCTGTGCTTGCAAGTCAGACTTTTCACCCATTCACTTTAACAAACAGAAAATTGCAGACTGGTGAGTACAGAACCTGAAAATGCTGGACAATATGAACAAGTGTACTGAAGTAAAGGAGTAATATGTGGTTTGACTTGATTATAGGATTCAGTTTAATTACAGAAGTTGAATGGAAATACCTGTTCCCTCCATAGACCATGATTGCAATAACTCACACCTCATGAAAACATTTTTGTTAAGTATATTTTAAAGACAAATTCATCCGCGCTTTGTCAAACATAAGTAATTTTCGTTTAAAACAAGGAACCTATGCAGGTTTTCCTGAAAGAATGTAATTTAAAAATGGATGCGGATTTTGTCAATTTTCTCTCCTTTGCTGGAGGTGCTGTTCCCAGGTGCGATACGATACCTCATGCAAATTGGCCACCCTTTATGCATGACCCTAGGCAGTGAGAGTTGCCAGGCGATTCAACAGTAAAGAACATAGCAGTCAAATCTGAACCTGTCCTTGCATCACCCAACGTCCATGCGCATGCACTTTCCGGCAGGATACATTGGATTAGATAGCAATTAGGAATGGGGCGATGACTATTCTTTTTCTCTCAACTAAAATTGTAATACCTCAGTTGTTGTTCAGCTGTGATCAGTTATTCCAACACACCTATAATGTAGAATCAAAAATACGTGTGACCTGTCGGTCCATTTCATTTAGTACTGCACTATGCCTATACCTACTCGGCCAATGGAGGAACATGGTATGCCTACAATTTACAAAAGGTAATGTTCCGACCTCAGTGAGACCATTCACATTAAAATACGAGATATGAATCCACAGACCAATTTAAAGAATTACACAACTAGATTTCAAGTTTTTAGACTTCTTATTAACAGCTAAACTAATAGAAATCCCCATTAACCAAATAGTACTTTGTTAGTAGCTGATACCCCAGATTGCAAAGAAAGGTATTTTCTTTACTTATTAAAATACTTGAAAACCTCACACCACACTTATACATTACACACTCCTTTTTGATGGCAAAATCCTTTGCAGTTAAAAGTCCCAAACTCCTCCCAGTAGCAATGGGTTGGATCTCCCAGATCTTGTCAAAAATCAGGATTCTCTTCACTCGCTTCTCCGAGCACTTCCAACCTGGATGTCCGTGATTAAGGCGATTCCTGGTGATCCTGCTGGTCTTCTATTTCTCCGCAAGATTCAACTTTCAAAACAGATTTGTTAGCGGGAATGAATCTAGAAGAATCACTCGACACTCAGGTCTGCTCCAATGTCAAACAGTTTATTTAGTTACGCCAGCGGGGAGCAGGTCACTGGGATGTCCAGATGCCTCTCCACCGAACAAAGGAAAATCATCAATACTTATACATTTTCAAACAGTTACTCAGCCCATCCTGGCTGGACATGGTCCAATCACAACGATTATAGATCATATACATTGAATATTAGAGCCAATAGGTTACTAGGCATGAAGGGACTGCACAACCGGCCCATAGACAGATCGGGGATTACTCATGATGTTTTCCATTCCCTCTTATCCATTATCCTTGGTTCTCATGTACGCACACCATCTTATCTTGACCTCGTTACAGGCTGGTACCTTTGTCAGCATTCCATTTAATGAGTCTTTGTTTGAATTCATGTTACTCAGCTCCTGTGTGGAATGTGGTCAAGTTGGCTAAGCCCCATGATGCCTTGCAACCTCTTCATTGTTCACTACGATTATACGTTACTGGTTACTCAAATAACATTTAAACAGTATGATATTTACTGCAGGTGCCTCTGCGCTTGGGAATACCCTACAACAGATTCAAGTCTTGCAGTCTTTTGCAGAATCGGGCTTCCAAGAGCAGGTGTTCTCCCCCCACCCCCCCTCTCTTTTTCTCTTTCTTTCTCACTATCTTTTTCTCTCTATCTCTGTCTTGAGGCTGCAACTGCTGGTTTTCTTCCTTACAGCCTGCTCTCAGGCTGCAAAAGCTGGGTTCCCTTCTTACAGCCCACCTTGAGGCCTCTTACAGCCTGTCTGCCTTAAGAAAATCTGTTAATTTATCTGGACTCAACAATCAGTAGCTTATTGTTGTGTTCCAATATGTAAAGTCCAGGAGTCTAGTTTCACAGAGTCACATGGGCCTTCCATTGTTCCCAGTTGTTAATAGCCACTTAGTACATTTGCATCTTCAGAATCACTGGTTCCTCAGGCTGAATTTTACCATCTCCTTGACGTCGCACTGTTTGGGGGGTTGGGGGGCAGTAAAATTCTGCAGGGAGAAGCCCACCTCGACCCGTGACATCGAGCAGGGCCCGCTGCATATTACTGGCTGCGGGAAACCTGGGTGCAGCCCCACCGCTGCCTGGCGGAGGGCCCTTCATCTACATATTGAAATTAACATTAAAGAGATGCAAATGTACCTACCTGCAGGTGGCGGCCATCCCACGCTGATTTTACGGCAGCCATTCATGCTCCACACGCCTTCGGAACTCGGAACTCCATATAGAGTTCCGAGACGAGAATCTGGTCGGGATGTGGAAGGAATAAAGTTTTCAGGGCGAGAGGGGTGGACGTGCGGAGAAAACAATTTAGATTGGATGTGGGGATGGTGGGAAGGGGTTGAAGGGCAAAAGATTGAAGGCTGGGGGGAAAGTTCGGGTATTTGAAAAAGCCAATTGTTGGTTATTTCGGGCCATGAAATTACCATTGGTGGGGGGCTGAGGGTGTGGTTGGGGTGTTTGGGAAGGGCATCCACATCTTCATTACTTCTTAATAAAAATTTGCACTTGGGTACCTTTAAATATTGAAATTAATTGTAAGGGCTTAAAGCCCTTTAAAAATGGCACCTACGTGGTGGTACCAGATAGTGTTGCCAGGAACACGGCAGCCACCCCCTCTGCATCATCGGGGGGTGCTGCTCTGCCCCCTCCATCTAAACGAGCCCCCGCGCATCATGTCACGGGGGCTGCTCGGCGGCAGTTCCATATCGGAAGGGCGCAGAGTTGAAAGCGTGCCACTGCGGAGCACAGCGTGCCGTTAAAATTCAGGCCCTTGCTTCACAACCTGAATGTCTAGGAGTGTGAAACCCATTGTTCTTCAGGTGTTACCCCTACAGTCTCTTTTTTTCAAAAAAGTATCTTTTATCTGTCTTGTCCTTTAGCAGAGTGGATATGAGGTCACCTGACCTTCCAGACTCCATTGTAAACTTTTAAAAAATCACAGTTTTTTAAAAACATAATGTTGCAAAGACTAGCGTTCATAACAGGTAACATTGATCAGTGCGAAACTCTATACAATAAGTTGAATTGATTGATCATATTGTAAACCAGTAATCTAACAAGATTATTCCTAAGTGGGATGGGGGTCTGTATTCCAGAAAAAAATGTATATAACATATTTGTAAAATAAATAAGAGGCAAGAATATTGTCTTTCGTCTTTTTTTTTTACCTTTGCAGTGATTTTATAAAGCCAGTTGACAAAGTGAGACTGGATAAATATCTAGTTTAGAATGTGATTGAGAGTGATCAGGATCACTATAAATTATCAAATGCTGTATGAAGCACATTAGTTCCTATGCAGCTGAGATCATAGAAATGCCATTTGTAGAGTGCAGGCTGCTATAAGTGAATGGTTTAGATTGTAAAGTTAAATTGTTTATTTTAAATTTAGATAGAATAATAGAATAAAGCAATTTTTAAAAATTGTCAATTGTAAGAGCTCGAAATTAATGATATTAGGATTCTCAGCTCATCTAATAGCCACAAGTCCATGGTAAGAACATTGATAATTTGGAACAAATCAGCATCCAGTTGTCAATCTTGCTTTCTTCACAAGAAATTGTAAAAATCCACACTCATGTTTGCAGATGCTGCTGTTCTAAGATTGAAGTTAAAAGTCATTGTTGGGATAGAGAAAATGGAACCATTCGTAGATCTTATTTATGCTATACCATACTTAAAAGTGCTAATATTGAGTATCAAAAGTGTTCCATTGATAGAGTTGGATCCTACAACCATAGAATTAATGTATCTTAATTATTGTGAACACCATTTAAGAATACTGAGAGTACTTACCATTTTGTGTATTTCCAAGGTTATCAAAAGTTCAGCAATGAACACTTCCATTTCAATAGTTAAAGCTTAAAGATGTTTTGCTGGCATATAGATGAATCAACTTCAGCTGCTAAGTAATAAGTGATGTCTGAATTACAAATTTAGAACCGTGAATTTTATATTTAGTAATGGATACTGTGGAACGAGTTACAGGGCTAAAATAATCAGGTGGATCTGTTGATGTGATGCATTGCAAGAGTGAATCTCAAGTGATTTAGGAACATCAGCAGAATCCCAACCTTTAAGTCTCATTGAACATGTACTAGTTGCTTTCCAAGTATAACAACAATGGGTGACTGCTTCTAAGCGTGGTAATTCATTGATTCTACTGGCTCAAAGCCCAATTATCTGGGCAGGTCTTTGGGGCTCAGCCCAGTATCGCCTGATCGCACACCTTTTCTTAGATCACAGAAAATTCCACCAGGAATGGGAGCAGGTGCAATATGTGTCTACTTCCTTCACAGAAGAAGGCAGGACGACATCACCTGTTGGAATGCACACATGTTCTGCCCAGTGCACCAATGCTATGTATGTGCTAGAACCTGATCCTGGGAGAAAAGCACCCCGCTAGCTTTGTAGTAGCAATTGGGAAAGCATGAAGTTCGTAATTAGATTTTTTTTTTTAAGAATTTTTGAAAAAAAGATCTTTGCCCAAATTGTACCACTTAGAGTGCTGCCAGAATGACAGTTGTTTCCTATTCCTCCCCCTGCCCCAAATGAAAGTACAGACCTTAGTTGAAAGGGTTGGATTTTGTTGAACTCCTGACGCGGGCTCCCTGGCAGCGAGTGTTGGAAGGTCGGAGCACAGTGGCCCGCCACAGAGCCCAATGCCAGGAATGCCGAGCCCGATTTTCCCAGCGGCGGCGAGGCTCCGTGGCAGCCCCCCAGCTGCTCGGCAACGGGACCCGACTTTAAATATTAAAATTTACTTTATGCTTACATTTAAACCCAATTCCCCGTGATCTTACCATCGGAATTGAATCTTCAGTGCGACGGGCGGCACTCATACACCTTCTGTTTCCCATCCAGGGAAAGCTGGCGCCACTGAGGTGGGGAAGGGCTGATCAGAGCATTTTAGTGTAGTGGAAGGGGACGGGGTCAACTCTGCATTTTTAGTGTGGCTGGGGGAAAGAGTGACCTCTACACTTTGTGCAGTTTTGGGATGGGGGAAGATGGGAGAAGAGGGGTCAAAACTGCAATTTCAGTGTAATGGGGATGGGGGAACGGGCAAAACATTTATTTTAGGTTTGGGGGGCAACTCTGCATTCTCTGAGCAGAGCTGGCAGCCCTTTAAAAATGGCACCAGCACCTGCGCAGAGACAGCTACCACCGTTCATGGCATAGCTGAGACCACCCCCACCACGTGATTTGAGTGTAGGGCGGGGGCCATCCTGCATATTTAAATGAGTCACTGTGTTCAAGATTGAAGCATGCGCGGGCTGCCATTTTCTTCTGGCGGGAAAATAAAATCCAACCCAAAGTGAAAAAGATCACGATGTTTGAAACAAAGATTCCGCCATGAAATGCTGCAACACCCCAGATCTTTCCCCAGGAGGCTGCCATAGGAATTTCTTGATCGTTTTACAGCTGCTCTACTCCTGAAGAGCAATACTGTAAGAATGGTAATTTCATTTGGAGTTAACAACATGCTGATCAGCACAAAACAGTATCTTCATTCATAAAGACAGTGCACCGCTTTTCATATTATTGAGGAATGCAGTCAACTCCTGGGAAATAAATGTAACTATGGCAGTAATGAGCAAGTGAATTACAAAATAACTAATAACTTAAATGGGGATCTGTCTCATGCTCTAAGAGCAACTAGATATGGCAGCAGCCTTTTGTTTATTCTAGAGCAACTATGAACTGAAAACAGTTGCCATGGCTGAAATCAAGGCCCGGTATATGATTGATATCAGCAAAAGAAGCCAACTACTTCATGACCTTTCAACACATGGTGTACAAATTCCATTTCACTTAAATATAATCTGTTCTTCTCAACTGAAAAAATATTTCCTAAACTCCAGCATAAATTCCACCCCTCTTCCACTCTCAAACTGCATTTCCATAACTTAATTCCCCACAAGCACATCTCCACTTTGAGCTTCACATCAATAGAAATTTTAAAAGCAACATGAAAGTTAGTGTTTGGCCACTTGTTAACCAGCAGAGAAACAACAATAAAATACTTTGAATTGTAGTATTCGCTGTTGTAATTTAGGAAAAAAATTATGTCTGATTGAGAAGATACTTTTTATAGATACAGGAAGAGTAATTTCTTAAAATATTTCATGGCAGCTGACATCTTCAAAAAACTCGGCTTTCTTGGCGGATAGTGGTTTACTCAGCTCGGGTCGCTGAAGATGAAGGATTTTATGCAGAAACCATGAGGTAATTGATGAGTCTGACATGGAATTGCAGGCAAGAAACAGAACCTCTCACAGCCAGGCTCAGTCTTTAGACCCCAGTCACATCATTTAAAGCCATGGATGGAGAGAAATGATGAATTGTTACATGACTAAAAGCCTATTTACTAACCATTAATCTGAACCTGGACTGCTGGCTTCTAAAGCTTTGATGCCTTTGGCCCCTTGCAGTACTTGTAACTTTTTAGAAGATGCATAAGATTCCAGTGCACTTATCAAGTGACCAGAGTTTGTGATAGAGCAGAATCTTCTAACTGAAGATTAACTCATACTGAAAGCTTAGCAACAGAATGGGAAATACCAATGGAAAGGAGATCCAGTAAATAAAATAAATGCAGCACTTATATTTATACGGTATATTACATCCAAATATCTCAATGTGTTTCAGACAATTAATTAATTTACAGGGTCCAGCGACTGTTGTTGTGTAGGCAGCTATTTTGCACCAGCAGTTTTCTGCAAAACGTAATAGAATGAGTGAGCAGTTAATTGATTTGATGGTGTCAATATAAGTGGTATCAAAACTAAGAGTTCATAATTCCATCACATTAGTGTATTTACCCACAGCCATCCAAAGAGTTTTGACAAACAAACTTTTAAGACTAATCAGTTGTATGAAATTTGCAGTATTCATGAACTGTCTGTGATTTACCATTTGGCAACTTTTTTTTTTAAATGAAGTTAAGGGCTTAATTGTCTTCACTTTATTTTTCTAAAATTTGTAGTGCATCTTTGAGCACAGAAAAAGTTAAACTTCTTAACCATTGCTGTTGGTAATTGTTCCACAATCTAGTATTTAAAACAATGCACCTCACTGCCTTGTTATGCTCTCACTTTTTTCTTAGCCAATCTGGGCTATCATTCATAACTCATATTCTAAGCTATATATCATCTCCCTTTGACACGCTTCTGGATTTTCTTAAATTATACTTTTTTAATTCAGTTTCTACCATGTAATTGCTGCCCTAGGATTGGAGATAGTTAATTCTTTGATGCAGCTATGATTTTATTTTGCTTTAATTTTAACCAATCAATCTTAATTTGTTAAAGTATTCTTTATAACACCCATTTGCAATCAGATGTCCTATGTTCATTTGCTCTTCCTCCCACTTTCTCCAAATGAGCTATTTGTTGGTAAGACCTTTCAGTGTACACACTAAAATAGTGGAATGGTCCAGGATATTAGAGTTCAATCTGATAAACAATGCCACAGTTTATGTTTGGTTCCCTGCAAACAGTGGTTGTTACCTTTTGATTTATTAGTTTCACCAATGCGTTTCTTTAAGTTGCATTTCCAGTCAAAGATTTGCAAATGGAGATTTATGCTATTTGACAGCAGGATGGGAACCACGTTCCCTTTTGTAACAGTCGAGAGAAAAAAAAGGGCTTTTCCAGCTTCCAGCAATGTGTTTGTAGTCTTGACCCCTTTCATATGCTGGGAATGTACAGCCAGGAGATAAATAGCATCTCCCTTGTGTTTTCTTGACCTGCTGACTGTCCATTCACTTCCCATCTGTTTTTCAGCCCACAAGGAATGGGTTGATATAAATCTTTCTTCTCATGAGATAAATGATGTTCTGGATCTTAAAGGGCAGCACATTGGGTGGTTTCTCTTTTTAAAAGCTCACTAGTTTTCCTCTGGGCCACATCTACCTGAAAACTCTGCCTTATGAACTAGGTGTTAGAAGCAGAGAGAAAACAGTGGGTATCTCTGACATTGTGCATAAGCTTTTACTTTTGTAAAGGACTCTTTGTCAACATCAGTAAATCATAGCCTTGTTCACTTTTCAATGCAGCTATTGGATAAGTTGAAAAGGAAGAAACTGTTGAGTAAAAAGTGAACGTTTTATTTTCAGCATTGAGATGTGTTACCATTTAACTTTGCACTTCATAGGGCTAGCATACAAGCTTGTTTAAAATTTAGAAAGACATTTCTGATTTGAATGGATTCCAGATAAAAACAGTATATAATATTCAACAGTGATGGAAATTGTCATTGTATTGACGTTTCCTTTATAAGTATTTAGGCAACAATTGTATATTATCTTTATAACTAAAAAAAAAAAAATCTTACATAGAAAGAAATCATCTTAGCAGTAAATGGATATAAAATAGGCTACAAAATAAAAAGAAAAAAAATCTTAGTTTTGATTTTTGGTCAGAATTCAAAATGTAAATATAGCAGTGGCATGGTGTGCTGTAGGTTTGTATTAGCTCAGCAGAGAAATTGCTTCAGTAGCTTATATTTAAAAATTGTATCTTCTATATTAGAGGAATAGATTTATTCCTTTCATGTAGAAATTAGCTTGTTTATACAAATCTGAATCATGATGAGAGTACATTCCTAGGCAGTTTGTTTTTGTCTTTATTAGTTGCACACCGCAAATGGAGGTCAAATGTAGTTTTCAGGTGAAATGGGTTATTATTTCTTAAATGGTGAGAGATTGGGAAGTGTTGCTGTCCAAAGGGATCTGGGTCTCCTTGTTCATAAGTCACTGAAAGCTAGAAATTAGGAAGGCAATTGGTATTGGCCTTTATTGCAAGAGGATTTGAGTACCAATCTTACTGCAATTGTATCGATCCTTGGTGAGACCACACCTGGAGTATTGTGTACAGTTTAGGTCGCCTTACCTAAGGAAGGGTATACTTGTCATAAAGGGAGTGCAACAAAGATTCACCAGACTGATCCCTGGGATGGCGGGATTGTCCTACGAGGAGAGATTGAGGGGACTGGGCCTATATTCTCTAGAGCTTAGAAGAATGAAAGGTGATCTCATTGAAGCATATAAAATTATTACAGGGCTCGATAGGGTAGATGCAGGAAGGATGTTTCCCCTGGCTGGGAGGTCTAGAACTAGGAGACACAGTCTCATAATTAGAGGTAGGCCATTTAAGACTGAGATGAGGAGGAATTTCTTCACTGAGGGTGGTGAATATTTGGAATTCTCTACCCCAGAGGGATGTGGAGGTTCAGTCATTGAGTACATTCAAGATAGAAATTGATAGATTTCTAGATATTAAAGATATCAAGGGATATGAGGATAGTGTGGGAAAATGGCGTTGAGGTAGAAGATAAGCCATGATCTAGTTGAATTGCAGAGCAGGCCTGAGGAACCAAATGGCCTACTTCTGCTCCTATTTCCTTTGTTCCTAGAAGCCAGGATATAATTTGGCCAGGCCACACTAAACATAATTCAGGTGTTATTTTCAAGTTATATTTCATCTTTATTTCTATAATATACCTTGATTTTATATTAATAGTTAAATTGCAAAATTTGTGGCAGTTTAGGGAGCAGAGAAGTAGATTTGGAGTTACTCTGCAACTCAGATTATTGAGTAGGGAGACACAAAACTGTAGCACGGCAGTGTCACCATTGGTGGGGTTTCTCTGTCCTGTTCTGATTCTCTGTCTCCCTTTTTCATTTTAACTTTCAGCTCAGAGGTGATTGATCTTTTCTTTCTCTGCACAACAATCACTGTAGGCTGTATTTGGGCTACAGGGAAAGTATGGCTGTCAGTGGCTCCCTTGTCATCCCCTTTCCCAATCACTAGTTTCTCCCTACCCTATCACTCTCGTTTTCTCACCTCTTCCTCTCACTGTCTCCTTCCCTTCCTATTTTCTCATTTCCATCACAATCCTTTCAACTACCCACTCCACACCCATATCTTCCCCTCCGCTTGGCCCTGCTATCACTCATCCTTAACCCTGCATCCTCACTCTATAAACTTAAATTCCAAAATCTTTATTCAGATTATCTTCTAGCTTTTTTCAAATAATTTGAAAAGCAGCTTAGCACTAACTGCTTGGAAGCCAATGAAAAAATATTCTATCACGCAGCTCATTCAGGTACTGATGCATCCTGAAGTTAGGTATTGGGTACCAGCTCAAGCCACACAATCCACATTCAGCTCACAAAGTCAACACTCTCGGAAAAAATATCAAATTGAAGCCTAGGCTTTTGAGAGAGGCTGAGGCCTTTAAGTGAAATTTTTAGTGAAGGCATTGAATGACAGAAAAAAAATTCAGAATGATTGTTGTGAAATATCTTGTTTTTATTTTGTTTATATCCTTTTGGGCATAGAAATTTCTGTTACTGGGGGGAAAAGATTAAAATATTAAAATGTAATTTTTCAGAGATGCAGGAGTAATTGCTGTTGTAAACTTATAGATTCGTAAAACTTTTATTTCTAGATTTGGCTCTAAAATAAATAGCAATAGTAGTTTCCTAGAAGGTAAAAGATAAACTCCTCCATGAAAGATACCAAATTTGACCTGAAATTAGATAAAAATTTTACGCCCGGAAGCCCATTCCACAAGGTCCAAGGCAAAGACAAAGATTGGGTGTCTAGGTACTTAAGTTATTTAATTCCAAGAAAGAAAAGAAGAGCTATTGCAGAAAAGCAGAAGTTTCCATGTCCTGATGGACTTCATCCTGGGACTGGGAGAGTAGTAATGTAAAGGACAGTGAGGGCCAAGGGTTCCCAGAGTGTGTTCAGGAAAATTTTCTACAGCAATATGTTGCTAGTCCAACAAGAAAGGAGGCACTGCTCGACCTGGTTCTTGGGAATGAGGTGGGCCAAGTGGATTAAGTATCAGCAGGAGAGCATTTAGGGGACAGTGATCATTGTATCAGAAGGTTTAGGCTGACTATGGAAAAGGACAAAGAACAATCCAAAGTAAGAATAATTAACTGGAGGAAAGCCAACTTCAATGGAGTAAGAATGAAGCTGAGGCGAATAAATTGGAGTCAAAGGTTGGCAGGAAAAAGAGTATCTGAAAAATGGGCTACCATCAAAGAAGAGATAGTTCGGGCACAGTCTAGGTATGTTCGCTCAAAGGGGGAAGGTAGGGCAAACAAATCCAGAGCTCCCTGGATGACAGAAGAGGTAGAGATTAAGATAAAGAAGAAAAAGTGTGCTTATGACAGATGCCAAGTAGAAAATACTATTGAGAACCAGGCTGAATATAGAAGGTCCAGAGGGGAAGTGAAAAAGCAAATAAGAGAAGTAAAGAAAGAGCATGAAAAGGAATCCCAAAGTTGTCCAAAGACACATAAATGGTAAAAAGGTGGTAAAAGGAGGAGTAGGGCCCATTAGCGACCATTAACGGGGATTTAGGCATGGCGGCAGAGTGCATAGCTGAGTTATTAAATGAATACTTTGCATGTGTCTTTACCAAGGAAGAAGATGCAACTCAAGCAATGGTGAAAGAGGATATAATTCAGACACTAGAAGGGTTTAAAATTGATAAAGAGGACATATTATATAGGCTGTCTGTACTTAAAGTGGATAAAGTACCAGGGCTAGATGAGATTTATCCAAGGATACTGAGGGAAGTGAGGGTGGAAATTGCAGAGGCACTGGCCATAATTTTTCAGTCTTCCTTAGTATCGGGGGTAATGCCAGAGGACTGGAGAATTGCAAATGTTACACCGTTTTTCAAGAAAGAGTGTAAAGGTAAGCCAGCAACTACAGGCCAGTCTGTTTAACTTCGGTGGTGGGGAAACTTCTTGAAACAATAATTCGGGACAAAATTAATAGTCACATGGACGATTGCAGGTTAATTGAGGAAAGCCAGCATGGATTTCCTAAGGGAAAACCAGGCTTAACAAACTTGCTGGAGTTTTTTGAGAGAGTAATAGAGAGGGTTGATGTGGGCAGTGCTGTTGATGTGGTATACATGGATTTTCAAAAGGCATTTGATAAAGTGCCACACAACAGACATGTGAGCAAGATTATAGCTCATGGAATAAAAGGGACGGTAGCAACATGGATATGAAATTGGCTGAGTAACGGGAAACGAAGAGTAGTGGTTAGTGGATATTTTTTGGGCTGGAGGAAGATTTGTAGTGGAGTTCCCCAGGGGTCAGTGTTAGGACTCTTGCTTTTCCTGATATATATTAATGACCTAGACCTTGGTGTACAGGGCCCAATTTCAAAGTTTGCAGATGATATGAAGCTTGGAAGCATTGTGAACTGTGAGGAGGATAGTGTAGAACTTTAAAAACAAGTTGGTGGAATGGGCAGACAGGTGGCAGATGAAGTTCAGTGCAGAGAGATGTGATGTGATTTAATTTTGGTAGGAAGAGCATGGAGAGATAATATAAAATAAAGGGTACAATTCTAAAGGGGGTGCAGGAGCAGAGGGACCTGGGTGTATCTGTGCACAAGTCATTGAAGGTGGCAGGACAGGTTGAGAAACCGTATATTAAAGCATACAGTATCCTGGGCTTTATTAATAGGGGCATAGAGAACAAGAGCAAGGAAGTTATGTTGAACTTGTATAAGACACTAGTTCGGCCTCAATTGGAGTATTGCGTCCAGTTCTGGGCGCCGCACTGTAGAAAAGACGTGAAGGTATTGGAGAGAGTGCAGAAAAGATTCCCGAGAATGGTTCCAGGGATGAGAAGCTTCAGTTATGAAGATAGATTGGAGAAGTTAGGACTGTTTTCCTTGGAGAAGAGAAGGCTGAGAGGTGATTTGATAGAGTTATTCAAAATTATGAGGGGTCTGGACAGAGTAGATAGAGAGAAACTGTTCCCACTCTTGAAAGAATCGAGAACGACCGGGCACAAATTTAATATATTTGGTCAGAGAAGCAAAAGTGACATGAAAAACTTTTTCATGCAGCAAGTGGTTAAGGTCTGGAATGCACTGCCTGAGAGTGTAGTGTAGGCAGGTTCAATTGAAGCATTCCAAAGGGAATTAGACTGTTATATGAGAAGGTAAAAATGTGCAGGGGAATGGAACTGAGTGAATTGCTCTTTCGGAGAGCCAGTGCGGGCATGATGGGCCAAATAGCCTCCTTCTACACTGTAACAGTTCTTTGATTCTGTGATCCTAGGGTCTTAAATGAAATGTCTGCTGAGGTAGTGGATGCATTGGTTTTAATTTTCCAAAATTCCCTAGATTCTGGAAAGGTCCCATCAGATTGAAAAATGGCAAATGGAACTCCGCTATTCAAGAAAGGAGGATGACATAAAGCAGGAAACTACAGGCCAGTTAGCTTAACATCTGTCATAGGAAAAATACTGGAATCTATTATTAAGGAGGTTATAGCAGGTCATTTAGAAAATCTCAATGCAATCAGACAGAGTCAACATGGTTTTGTGAAAGGGAAATCGTGTATGACTAACTTATTAGCATTCTTTGCAGAAGTAACAAGCAACGTGGGTAAGGGGAAACCTGTGGATGTGCTGTACTTCGATTTCCAGAAGGCATTTGACAAGGTACCGCATCAAAGGTTACTAAACAAAGTAAGAGCTCATGGTTTAGGGGGTAGCATATTAGCATGGATAAAGGATTGGTTGGCTAACAGGGAACAGAGAGTAGACATAAATGGGTCGTTTTCAGGTTGGCAAGCTGTAACTAGTGGAGTGCCACAGGGATCAGTGCTGGGACCTCAACTATTTACAATCTATATCAATGATTTGGATGAAGGGACAGAATGTATGGTTGCTAAATTTACAATGTCGCAAAGATAGGTAGGAGAGTAAGTTGTGAAGAGGCTATAAGGAGTCTGCAAAGGGATATAGATGAGTTAAGTGAGTGGACAAAGATTTGGCACATGGAATATAATGTGGGAAAGTGTGAACATATCCACTTTAGCTGGAAAAATAGTAAAGCAACATATTTAAATGGAGAGAGACTGCAGAATTCTGAGATGCAGAGGAATCTGATGTCCTAGTACACGAAACGCAAAAAGTTAGTATGCAGGTACAGCAAGTGATTAAGAAGGCAAATGCAATGTAGTCATTTATTGCAAGGGGAATGGAATATAAAAGTAGAGATGTTTTGCTACAGTTGTTTAGGGCATTGGTGAGACCACATCTAGATTATTGTGTACAGTTTTGGTCTCCTTACTTAAGGAAGAATATAATTGCATTGGAAGCAGTTCAGAGAAGGTTCACTCCACTGATTCCTGGGATGAGTGGGTTATCTTGCAAGTAAAGGTTGGACAGGTTGGGTCTGTACTCATTGGAATTTAGAAGGATGAGAGGTGATCTTATTGAAACATATAAGATCCTAAGGGGACTTGACATGGTGGATGTTGAAAGGATGCTTCCCCTTGTGTGAGTTGCTAAAACTAGGGGACACACTTTAAAAATAAGGGGTCTCCTAGTTAAGACAGAGATGACGAGAATTTTTTTCTCTGAGGGTCTCGTGTTTGTGGAACTCTCTTCCCTGGAGAGCGGTGGAGGCAGGGTCATTGAATATTTTTAAGACAGAGGTAGACAGATTCTTGACACACAAGGGAGTCAAAGGGCATCAGGGGTAGGCAGGAAAGTGGAATTGAGTCCACAAACAGATCAGCTATGATCTTATAGAATGGCGGAGCAGGCTCGAAGAGCCGAATAGCCTACACCTGTGCCTAGTTCGTATATGTTTGTATGGTTAGAGGGACATTCTAGAGGTCATAGGAAGGGAGGGGCTGCAATATCTGATGATGAGCATTTGCACCAAATTTCTGTTCCTGATGATATTTGAGAAATGTAGATGAAGTTCATGGTCTCACTTTGTAAGTTCGGATGATATTTTTCTCCTCAGAATAAGGTTTTTGTGGCACCACTGTGGTTAATGAATACCTGTAAGAAATTGCATCCAGAGGAGAATAGGTTACACACGCCATATGCTCTTGAACTATCTCGATCATAATTTATTAACTCATAAATGTGCGATGTGTGAGACACCAAAGTTGAAGAAAGTGAAAGAGAAAGTATAAGGAATCAAAGTAAAGATTGGGTGATGCCAAGCTTGTATTTTGAAAACTTTAAGATTGTAGGACACGAGAAATTGATGAAGGTAAAATGTTCTACAGTTATCGTGCTCGGATCTGGCAATTTACATATCATTGTGCAGTGAATCTGAAATCTTTGATGTCTCAAAGTTGAGTCAAAAAGCTGTAGTGTTGTTGCTGTGTTTATTTAGTGTATTGGCAGCAACACGCTATTGGAAAAAAATGTTCTTAAGTTTAATGTTGCATGCCACTCCTATTTCATCATTTCAGATTGCTGTTATTGCTATTACTACACTGTTTATTTAGTTCACTCCAGTCACAACTCAAGTTTGGAAGTAGAAGTTCTGTAGTTGGGTGTTTTTGATAGATCAAATGAACATAGTATGGCAGTTGCACATGCTGTCGATGACAAACTGAACTGTAGATACCAGATCTGATTATTGTAAACACACAAATCAAGCTTACTGCAACAAGGTCTTTGTTTTTTAAAGTCAAGGTTTTAACTTCCCTTTATAAGTATCTTTAAATATTGAATGCATTTACTACACAGTAGTTTTGAGGCATTCAAAAAGAAATGGTAGCCTTGAAGAGTCATCTCTTATCAATCCTGACAGTGAAGAAGATGCCACATAAGCATTTTTCATTTGGTGCAAGATGAACCTTAGAGAAGGGAGGAGCTGTCCACTAATATGAGGTGGTACTTTTTGGCTCATCGCCTCAAATCATTTTTTGCCATTCCCGGCAAAATTAATTTCTAAAATGCTTGAGAAAGAGCAAATGGATATCTCGTTTTACTGTGCACTGGATGTCTGCCAAAATCTCCGATTTAACATGAATTTTGATAGCATTTCAGTTTGTCGAGGCTGTTCGTAAGTATAGCTAGAGATTTGTCACAGGATTTGTTTTTCCTGAAAATCGCAAGACAATTGCAGTAAAATTGGAAGACTCATTCATCCAGCTCCTCACTCAGAAACTGATCCAGCAGAGCAAGAACCACTGACCATTGCTCTCTCTGAGTCTATACTGAGTTCTCTCAGCTGCGTTTGTAAATGCTGGAACATCTATAGTGCCTGCAATAACACTGCGATTTCCTTAATTTAAATAGAGGAGCAGTAGTCTCTACAAACAAAGTAGACTAACAGAGATCAGCATTTGAGAATTAGACTAATCAGCTGGTCCAAAAGCTGGTGAGGTTTTGAGGCATTTAAAATTCTTTGTGACACTCCCGTATGCGGCAGAACCTTAACTCAACATTGACGAAATTCTCTACCTCCTGACTTTGCCAAAATCACACTATTTCAGTGAAAAATCATGATCCTGTCAATAGTTTCTAAAAAAGAAAACCACGATGTTAAATATTGACA